>NC_057402.1:35400151-35730631 GCF_019320065.1 Cervus canadensis
GCTGTGCCCCCATCCTCACCTCCATCTTATTGAGTCTCCTCTGGCATTCCTGTCCTCTGCTAACAGCTTCAGGAGGCTTACCATCTACCTCCCACCCGCTTTGCCCCCAGTGCCAGCCCTGCCTCTTCAGTAGAAGATAGGATGGTCGGGTAGTCCAGGATGGTGCCCTGAGAGGTGCGGGAGGCCAGTGTCCCAGGAGGGAGAGGCCCAAGACAGGGAAAGAGTTCAGGCTCCCTGCAGGCCCCTCCACTTTACTGAATTCTCCCTGCTTCCAAGCAGATTCTTCCTCCTCTAGGAAGCCTTCTCTGATTACTCCCCATCTTTCCTTTCAGCTTGGGATTCTGGGATGGAGCAGCTGAGTTTCTCAGCCCCCCTTGTCCATGTGCCTTGCTCCTTGGCACTCAGTGAGTGAGCCCGTGGGGTAGAAGTCTTGTTCTCAGCCTCAATGCTGGGTGGAGGGTGGTGATGTTGGTCCAGTCTGTATCTCCCTGAGTCTAAGGGGTATGGTAATATCTACCGGTTTTCAGGCTTAGACCTACTTCCACTTTCACTGCCCCTCTGTGATCTCTCTGCTGCCTTGTGAGAATGGAGGGGCCATGGGCACATTTCCTCTCCGTTTCAGAGGAGGATGTTGAGGCAGAGATGGAGCCAGGGGAATGGCAGTCAGTCCCTTGCACCGTGAAGGTATCCTTTAACCCTGATCTTTGCTGAGGTGGAAGGGCGCAGGGAGGGCCCTCAAGCCCTCTTTATTGACCTGGCAGCAGGGTTCTGGGGATCTGCTGCTGGAGAGTCTCCCCAGGGCAGCTCTCCTGCTGCTGTGACCAACACACTCTTCAGATGGACAAGGAGGTAGGCACAGCTGCTCTCAGCCTGATTCTCCTGGTTTGATGCCAGCCTCATCTGGGCAGACCCCAGAGTCCGCCTGGTCTCTGCTTGGTGGTTTGCAAACCTATAATCCTTGGCACTGGAATGTCAGTGTCATTCTGGGGATCAGAGTGCCAGCCTGACACTCTAGGTCCTGTCATTGTCCTCCTGCTTGGATCCTGGAACCCTTCCTACTATTCTGAGGTCTCTCCCATGGAGTCCCTTTATGGGCCAAAGAGCTCACCCTCAGGTGAATGGACTCCTCAGACAGAGGTCTAAATGTGCATTGGGGGTGGGGATAGGGCCTAATGGTTATGGGGACCACTTCCTTCCCAAGTGGCCCACCTGAGACACAGGTAGCTAGAGGAGCTCTCAGCTCCAGGCAGGTGTCTGTGCCCATTCTCCCCAGCCCAGTCCTGATGATACCCTGGACTTATCCCCAGGGCCACTCAGGCCCTTGAAGACCTCAGGTGGGGAGAGCTGTTGCCCAGAAGTGACCAAAGCTCATCTGGGGGTGGGAGTGGCAGGGTGGTGGGGGTGGTCTACTGGGTTCTGTGAAGGCTCCCTCAGCTGCTTTGCTGGCTTCACTCTGGGGCAGCCTCTCTTGGCCTCTGCCCCTTCCTTTCTGCCAGCTTGAGCTGACTCGGTCTTCCTTAGCTGTCCTTGCCCTGCCCCCTGACCTCCTTGCCCCCCATCTCTTTACCCCTTTGTCCCCCTGTGGCTCCCTGAGCTCTGGACATTTGCTCCTTTGTGTTGGCCTGACTGATGCTCTGGTTGGTACCAAAGTGGCTGAAACATAGCCAGCTGTCTGCTTGGCCTCACCCCTGCCATCAAGACCTGCTTGAACTCTGCCCTGGTTCTTTGACCCCTACCCCCATCCCCTGTCCCCAGCTGACTCCAGCAGGGTGAGCCCTCTGTATGGGGCCTCAAGCCAAGGGGAGAGAGAGAGAGAGAGAACATGGTACCTCTTTGGCCCCTGATCTGGGGGTCAGGGGTGAAAGTCCCTGCCAGGTTCTCCCAGCCCCCACTGGCTGCCTCCTTTAGGAGGATGACCACTCCCTTCCCTAAACCTCCTGACTGGGAACGAGTCCTGCTCAGCTTGGCCCCCTTAATTTCCTTGTCCAGCCAAGCCCTGACTCTGCTGTGTTTGTGTTTTAAATTATAACAAACTCAGTGATAAGTGGGCTTCCCTGGTAGCTCAGCTGGTAAAGAATCTGCCTGCAATGTGACCCTGATTTGATTCCTGGGTCGGGAGGATCCCTTGGAGAAGGGATAGGCTACCCACTCCAGTATTCTTGGTTTCCCTGGTGGTTCAGATGGTAAAGAATACACCTGCAATGCGGAGACCTGGGTTTGATCCCTGGGTTGGGAAGATCCCCTGGAGGAGGGCATGGCAACTCACTCCAGCATTTTTGCCTGGAGAATCCCCGTAGACAGAGGAGCCTGGTGGGCTACAATCCATAAAGAGTCAGACACATTGAACGACTAAACACGCAGTGAGAAGTTGTTGATTGGCCTGGGCCTTGGGGTAATTTGAGGGGGTAAAGTTACCCCTGACCACTTAGGCCTCCTTTGGGGGGAACTGGGGGCCACCCTGGTCAATCAGAATTTCTTTTGTGGGCTTCCAGGGCCTCAATATCTGCTCCCAGAAACCATGTCTCGCTTGGCCTTGCTCTTCACTGCCTGGAACTGTCCACTTGGGGGTCACTTCATATTGGGGGCCTCTCTCGCTTTGAGGCCTGGGAGCTCATACTGAGGGTACTTATGACACACCTAGGCCCATCCCTGGATGAGCTCTGAAAGGAGTCACAGACATGGACCCACAGCCCTGGGTATAAGGCAGGCCCCGAGAGGTACGGGGGAGGGAGGCTGGCAATGGGTTGTTTCAGATGGACCCAGAAGGGCTGACCTGTTCGAATATTTCTGACACTTAGTGGATGCTCAGGAAATGTGCTGGATAAGGGAATGAATGGAGGATGCGACCGAGTGAGGGCTTTCCAGGCAGATGGCATAGTGTTAGCAAAGGCTTGGAGGTGGGAGGCTCCAGGCACGAGGGGAACGTGTTTGCAGTGGAGTGGTTCCTACAGGGGCACAGCAGGCATAGAGCAGGTTGGCACAAGGCGGAGGAGGATCTTGAGTGCCCAGCTGAGGAGTGTGGGCTGATTTCGTATTCAGAGGTTGTAGGGGTGAAGTTCTGGAGGGACGCGATCAGATTTGCAATTTAAACCGCTCCCTCTGGTGGTCGTGGGAGTGGTTGGCCGGGAGAGCCAGAGTCAGGGCAGCCGTCCTAGAGCTGCTTTAGGGGTGCAGGCTGGTGGGGGTTGGCAAGAGGGGGGCCAGGCGCCTTGCCAGCCTTCACTGGGATGGCCAAGGGACTCTGCATGGTTTCCCTTCTGATGGAGGAGGAAGAAATTCGGGCTGGGTGGGGGGTCGGGTGGGGTGATGCAGGCCATCAGGGTGAGGCAGGGCCTCTGGTATCACCATTCCCACCTCCCGGGCCTACAGAGTCGGCAGGCATCCTGGTGTCAAGAAATGGGTCTTTCTTAGTGGCCTTCCCCTGAAGTTTCTTGGGCCTCGGTTTTTATGTTTGTAAAATGGATAAGTTTGTCTCCCTGAAGACCTGGAGTGAGTTTGGGTGGAAGTCAGTGACCTGGGAAGTGGAATGCAAGGGGAAGCGGTAGAGGGCTGGTCAGCATTGCTGTTTGACAGAGGAAGAGTTGGAGGCCCACTGAGGGGCAGTGACTCGCACCAGGTCATAAAGCAGGTTGGGGGCAGGGGCTCCAGCCAGGGGTTTTCCTGGCTGTGCCTGTGGCCTGCAGGGCAGGGATGGGTGGGGTGCCCGGGGCCTCGGGGCCTTTGCAGAGGGCCTCCTCAGACACTTGCTTCAACCGTCCAGCTATCAGGGAGAGTATGCGGCCATATGGCCACATCAGGGGAGGAGCCCGCCACCCGGGGGGGATAGTGGCTGCCACTCTGGCCTTCTGGATCTATGAGGGCGCTGCCCACCCCCAGGGTCAGGGCAGGAGGAGGCCAAAGTGGAACCTCAGTGTCCAGGTTGGTTTGGACATGGACGCTGAGCCTTGGCAGGTGGCCCAGTCTCAGCACCCATCTGCCAGGGCAGCCGGACAGGCGGCTCCATGCCCAGGACTGATCCAATTAACCCAGGACCATCTGTGCCAGACACCCCACCCCCATTCCCCATGCCACTCCTCTGGCCTTGCTGGTCCACAGGCCGTGGGGTGGCACAGCGCCTCTGATGTTGGGGGTCTCATGTCTGAGTGGAGTATATATGTGTGACCCGCAGCTCAGGTGTGACATGCAGCCTTACCCTGATCACTGATTCTGTAGCTTTGAGATTTTGGAGTATGGAAATGGGCCCCTCAGATCAGTCTGGTGTGATTAAAAGGGCTTGCCTTGGGCATGGGAACCATCTGGAACTGAGTCTGAATTCTGTCTCAGCCGCTTCTGAGCTGGACGGGCTCAGGTAAATCACTTTTCTGGCCTCAGTTTCCTAATCTCTTATGTGAGAATGATAACCTTCCTTCTCAGGGTGTCATTAGCATACTTTGAAATAATACATATAAAGCATGCACTAGCTTGAAACACTGAAGAATCTCAGTAAGTGTCAGTCACGTTTTGCCCTCTGCTGGGAGAGGGAAGTGAGTTCTGTTGGAGTTTCAGTCTCTAGGCTGAAGTAAAGAGGAGCCTTATTTTTCAGGAAAAAATTTGCTTTATAATTTTATGTGGTGCATGCATGCTCAGTCGTGTCTGACTCTTCGTGACCCCATGGACTGTGGCTCGCCAGGCTCCTCTGCCCGTGGAATTTTCCAGGCGAGAATACTGGAGTGGGTTGCCATTTCAGAGGCTCTTCTTGACCCAGGGGTCAAACCCATGTCTCTTGCATATCCTACATTGGCAAGCAGGTTCTTTACCACTAATGCCACCTAGGAAGCCCAGTTTATAATTTTATAAGTAAGTTTTTATGTTTCACCCCTCATTTAGTCTCCATGGCATGCTGTAAAGTAGGCAGAGAGTACCGTCCCATTTCACAGATGAGGAAACCTGCAAGTGATTCTCCAGTCTGGTTCATAGCGAGTTGGCCTTGACCTTGTCTTTGGACTCCTGGTCCAGGACTCTTGCTGCCTTGATATGGGTCCCAAACTTCGGGGAAGTGGAGGCTGGGGAGAAGTGGGTCTGTCTTCAACAAAGTCTGTCTAGAATCCCCAACAAGCTGGGGGATTCTAGAGAGTCTCTGCCTAGCTCTGTTTCTGATACAGGTGCAGGGACAGGCTGCCCTGGTGACAGACAGTCAATCCCAGCTGGGGTTACTGTGGGGGATGCTCAGTGAGGCAGTGATTGGGGCATTTCTCCAATGAAATGTCTGTCCAACATGGGGTAGTGGCGGGAATGGGTGTGTGTGTGTGTGTGTCAGGGAGTGTGGCGGGGGGAGCCTTTACCTCTTGGGTTCCCTTAGACCCTGCCCAGGCAACCAGGGCTCAGCCTTCGGGGCTCTCTTCTGGGGAGAACACTGGGCTCCCCCAGCTGGGTGACCTTGGCCAGAACACTATGTGTCCCTCTTTGAGCCTCAGCGTCCCTCTTTGTAAGTGGAAGATAATCCCCTCCCTGCCTGCCTCCAAGGCTGTGTTTGGGCCTCTACTGTAAATACATGTTTTGATACAAACATCATTTTCCACAGCTGCGAGTCCAGGCGTCCCCCGTCCTACATCTGCGGGTCCTGTGATCGCTCAGCGGTTCTCTTGTTGGGTGCTTCCTCTGGGCCCGGCTGTGCTGGCTGCTCTGGGGACAGAGATGAGTAAGACTAGCCTCCGCCCTCGTGGGGTGGAACCTGGCAGGAACTGTGGACTCCGTGGCATTTAACGGTCCTTCCAAGCACATGCTGGTTGTCACGCTCCCACTCAGCATCCTCCAAGGGCTCCCTGTTTACTCAGACTGGTGTCTGGACCCCTCAGTGTTTTGCAGAGTCCTGTTCTCCCTGCACCCAGCCATCTCCTTCCATAGTCCTCTGTGCAGTTAGGCTCCAGCCCAATGCCACTCACTTTCCCCTTCTCACGCGCTGTGGCTTTCCTTCCTGCAGGGGTTCGCTCTGCTGACCCCTCTGCCTGAGTCCTTCCTCCGTCTCTGCCCATAGATCCCACCCGCTTTTCAACACTCAGCCCAAATGCCGTGTTTAGAAACCCCTCCTGGTCCCCTGAGCTGGGAGCAGCTTCTCCTTCCTCAGAACTCAGAGCAGTGTATCTGCTTTACGTTTTGCAAACACTTGCTGTCCACCTACTGTGTGTGAGGCCTACTGTGTGCAAGGCCTGCGATATCTGGCAGCTGGTCTCTCCTCATGGCCTGGGAATGCCTTGGTGGCAAGGGCTGGGCTTATTCATCCTGAGTACCTGTCAGATCCAGGGGCCTGGGACCAGATGGGCTGACCAGGGCATGTGGCCCATCCCTCAGAGCCTCTGTGGCCACTGCCTCTTCCTCCTCCTCCTGGGTCTGGAGATTCTGGCTGGGCCCAGGACATCTGTTTGAGAAGCTCCGAGTTACTGGCGGCTTTTCTGCTGAGATACTCACTACGGATGAGGCCTTCTCTCCCATGGGAGGCTCCACCAGGCCAGGGCGGGGATGCCCAGTCACTGGCCACACATAACTCTCCCCGATGAATTGCATGGCATCCAGCAATTAGCAATTGATTATTTGGGGTACTGATAACTCTTCCATTATCGATCGGCGGAGGTGGGCCTGGCCAACGTTGGTGTGGGTCAGCTGGGCCTGGCTGGGAGATTGCGATCATGGTCATTTATTCCTGACCAGGATGCTCGTAAATAGGAACAAGAGAAAGGGAGGTGCTGGCGATCCTCACTTAGATTCACACTGCCAAGGTTGGGGTAGAGAGATAGGGAGGGGGCGAGGGGGAGCTTTTGCTCACTCCCACCTCCCTTTGTTCCCACCTTCTGTGTTCTGCTTCCAGGCTCTCCTGGCCTGGGTCTCAGCTTTCCCATTAGCTAAGTGGGAATTTCAGTCTCTGTGGGGGTAACACTGTGCCTTTGAATGAGACGCCTCAGCAGTCCCTGACTTGTCATTATTTCTGGTTAATGGGAGTGGGGCAGGGGAGCAGCAACCTGAGGCTCAGAGAGGGTAGTGGCCATATGAGGAAGGAGCCAGCATCCAGATCTCTAATCCAGGGGCTTCCCTGGTGGTCCAGTGGTTAAGACTCTGAGCTCCCAATGCAGAAGGCCTGGGGTTCGATCCCTGGTCAGGGAACTAGATCCCACATGCTGCAGCTAAGACCCGGAGCAGCCAAATGAATAAGTAAAAATGAATATTAAAAAAAAAAGAACTCTAATCCAGGGTCATTTTGCAGAAGGACAGGGAGGAAGTGGGTGGGAGGGAGGTGGTGGGTGGGAGGAAGGTGGTTGGTCAGAAGAAAACAGTTGCTTCACTAAAGTGCTGTGTCTGGCTTCTGAATGTGCTCAGGCTTCTAAATGTGGAGCTAGGACTCAGTGGAATTTGTGCAAAAGTGATTTCTAGGGAAACCACATAAAGGAGATGGCAGGGGGCATGTTTAACCTACTTAAGAGACCCAGCTGCCTTTCAGGCCTGCCAGGAGCAGGAGGCATTATTTGTGGGGTTCTGGCTCATGTGACCAATGCGTTGTTTTTTGTTTTTTGTTTTTCTTTTTGTTAGGAACATTTTCAAAGGTACAGAAAGATAGAGGGAGTAGTGTAGCAAACTCCCATATACCCACTCACCTAGATTTAACAGTTGTTGACATTTTACCACATTTTGCTTTATCTTTTTCTTTCTGGAGTAGTTTAGAGTAAATTATAGACATCATGACATTTCACCCCTAAATATTTCAGCATCCATCTCCAAAAAATATAAGAAAATGCTTGTCTCACCTCAAGTGGTCACATAATTCATTTTATCCTTGAGAGGTGAGGATGCTTGAGAGATGCGGAGACTGGGCCTGAAAGACAAGCTGGCCTGTCCACAGTCACACAGCGCCGAGGGGGAGGGGAGGAGCAGTGGGCTCTAGGAGGCTGTCTACAGGTGTCAGCCTAGGATTGTGGGGGCGAGGGGAGGTGGGAAATGGCCTGGAGCTGGGCAGGTGGGTGCGGTAGGATGCTTCTAGGGTGGTTCCTCTGGCTCAGGCTGGAGGTTCCGCCTGGAAACAGGAAGTGAGTCTCTTTTAGGATAGCTGGGGCTCTTTTCCTTTTGTTTGCTATGGGGATTAATCAGGAACTGCAGCGTCAGGAAAATCTAAAACAACTTCTTGTTTATTGTTTAATTTAGGAGACTGTTATCAGGCTCTGGCCATGCAGGGCCAAGGGAGCCTCTGCTGGCACAAGGCATAGGGCTGCCCGCACCAGCCACTTTGGATGGCAGGAGGGACGGCAAGGGGAGGGCTGCCTGGAGTTCGGGGGCGGTGCTTAGGAGCCTAGCCTGGATAGCCAGGGGCTTTGGGAGAACTGAGGGTGTGTGGGGGGGAGGTGGGGGGGGCTGTGCCTGAGATCTGGGCTGGGCTGAGTCTTTGGTAGCCTCAGAACAGAGATGAGAAGCCAGGCACGGAGGGGTGAGCTGGGGCAGGTGCAGAAAGCAGGGAGGGCTTTGGCTGCCTCTAGCCCCATGGAGGAGCTGTCTCCACTCTCTCGCCTGGGCCCAGTTTTCTCCTTGGGGAGGGAGGACCGGTGTCCTCTGCCAGCCTAGGGCAGGTGCAGGTCTCCCTGGGCTTCCTTGTCTCCTTGGGGTCAGGGTGATTCTGCCCTCTGGCACCCACACATGCTTTTTCTGCCCTTAGCGCCCTTGGTGACTTGTGAGCACCTCTTGATTCTGTGAGGGTCACAGGGGTCACAGATATGGAACTGGAGAATATTGGAACTAGATGGCAGCCTCGGAGATGATCTCATTCTTTTAGGCTTAGCTAGGGAAACTGAGGCACAGGGAGTGACCAACCCCATCTCAAGTGTCACATCGAAAAGCATTGCAAATACAATGCTTTTGTACTTGCAGTGGTCCGGTGGCTGAGACTTGGAGCTTCCAATGCAGGGGGCCTGAATTTAATCTCTGGTCAGGGAACTAGATCCTACATGCTGCAACTAAAGATCTTGCATGCTGCAATGAAGATAGAAGATTCTGCATGCTGCAACTCAAACCTGATGCTATCAAATAAATAAATATGTATAAAAATAAATGTAAAAAAAAAGAAAAGCATTGTGGAGCTTTGGCAATAAGTCAGGAATCTGGTTTCTCAGTCCCAGAATCCCCTTCTGCTGGGCCTTAAGGGCTTGTAGTTCAGAGATCAGTGCTCCCTCTGGTTCAAAGGGGCAGAGGTGGGCCCAGCTGGGGAAGGGCTGTCAGTCATCCTGGGGTCAGCCCCAGGTTCTTAGGACCTGCCCTGCCTTCTGTACACGCACATGCACACGCGCACACACACACACGCACACGCACACACCTCGTCATTTACCAGTGGGGAGCATGGATGTGCAGGTTGGGGAGGAGGCTTCAGCGGGGTGTCCTGAGGCTCAGCCATCCAGGGCTGACACAGGCTTCCTGTGCTTCCTCCCATCTCTGCCCCCACAATGAGGAGAGTCCTGGTTTGTGCCACACTTACTGTTGGGCTTATTTCTTGAGGACAGAAGTAGGAGCAGTGAGCAGGAGAGTCTCCTGGGAGGAAGGTGATCAGAGGGAGAGCAAGAGACAAAGGTCAATCACCTTCTGATTCCTTGTCCACAGCCCTGTGCACGGCCAGACCCTACATCAAGCCTGTGTGTTCTCTGCCGTTGGGGATGGAGAGAACACCCAGCCTCCCCCAAGTGGCTGTGTGGGCTGTGAACCTGGGGCATGTCGCCACCTCTCCGGGATGAAGTGAGGCAGGGAATGGCCCTCTGCTGCTGTGAGAAGGGTAGGGAGGATTGGCCGTGGCCACTGGCCCATCTGTTGACTGGTCCTTCAGCCACTTGCTGGGTGGGCAGTGGGCTGGCAAGGGTCACAGGAAATAGGGCAGGCCTTCCCTCTGCTCTCCATGTGCTGGGGGGTAGGAATGGCACTGTGCCTAGAGTCCGGGGACAGGTGGGATAGAACCAGCAGAGGTCCCCGTGCTGGCTGACTGCGTGCTGGAACCTTGGCAGGGTACTGGAAGAGCTTAATGCTCACCACAGCAAAGTGGCCATTATGGGCACCATTTTACAGATGAGAAAACTGAGGCTCTGGGAGGTCACTTGGCTGGTCAGTGGTGGGCCTGGGATTTGAGACCAAAACTACCTAGCTTGGCTGGATCTCACTGTCTTTGAGTCCTGGTTTCTGCTCTGGGCTTTGCCACTAACTGTTGTTCTCTGGGCCCTGGGTCAGGCAGGACTGTGAGGATGGCTGAGGGCTGGGCCGTAGCCACAGGATGGAGGGAAGGCTGAGCCTCTGGTCACCTCTTCCACCTGCCTGGGCAGGTTCTCAGGGTTCTGACTGAAGCTTCCCCCATCCTTAGGAAGGAGGAACCCTTCCTAAGCCAAGAAAACGAGGGCTCCCTGGCTCTTTGTGGAGGGATCAGGCCCCTGTGTGTGTGCAAAGCGCACCAGTGCCTCCTGCCCTCTCTGCACCCAGCTGGTGTGTGCCTTCTTAGCCTTTATCAGGGGATGGCAAGGTGGCATGGGAGCCTGTGTGCATGGGCATGGGCCACCTGAGGCCTGGAGGAGTGAGTATGAAGTAGGGCAGAGGTGAGTTCACTGCACACCTACTAGTCATAGTGCCAGGTACTTTACATATATTATCTCATTTAACCCTAAAAACAACCCCATGAAACTTGTACTACTACTGTTCCCATTTAACAGATGAGAAAACGGAGGTTTAGAGAGATGGAGGGACATGGAAAGGTCACACAGTTAGTGGAGGGGTTGGCATTCAAACCTAGGAACATCTGCTTCTAGTGGAGGCTGTGTCATTTGTGTGCCACACAAGGAGAGTCTGTGCTGCAACTAGGAACGAGGAAGTTAGAATTCAGGAAGATGCTGCTGGTGGCTGCTCTGTGTTTGGAGGCAAGAGGCCAAGGGGAAGAGGTGGGGAAGAGGCTGGGGTGGGAGAGGCATTTCTGGAAGTCTAGTGTGCAGCCTAGAGCTGTGTGTCCTTGGCTCGGTCATCTGCTCTGGGTCTGCACCCTCACACCTGCCTTACTTCCCCCCAAGGGGAGGCATGCCCACTCCTTATACTCCCTTCTCAGGGTAAGACCTGGAGGTGGGACCAAGCGAGGCTTGTCAGAAAACAGTCAGGGCCACGTGCCCCGTTGGGAGCATCTGGGGATGAGTCTGGAGAGGGGCCTGGCTGTGCACGCCTCGAATGCCAGCCTGGAGTGGTGATGGTCTCCAGATTTTGAGCAGAGCCAGGACTGACGGTTGGAGGGGTGGATCTCTGATGGCTGGGGGATGGTTGGTGGTTGTGGGTCCTGCCTGGTGGGGGAGTGGTGAGAGAGTCCGGGCATCTGGGGGCTTCTCCCCTCCTTGTCTCAAGCATCCATCAGTGCAGGAGTGGCGGGGAGGTGGCTTTCCTTGTCTCCCGTTCTTTATCCTCCCCTTTCCTGCCTCCAGAATGAGGAGTAGGAGTGTGTGTGTGGGGGTGTCTCTGGCCCTCCCAGGCCCCTCCCTTGGAGGCTGTAAATATTTTATCTCCACCATCTCTGCTGCTGGAAATTGCTGCTTTAACACATCCCCTTCCCCCCAACCCCCCTACCCCCATTTTGCTCAAATGCTGGAGAAATTCTGTGTGGGGCGCTCACTCTGTCTCTTCTGCTCGTGCCCAGAGTCCCCTCCAAAAAACTCTAATTGCTTTTAAGCTGTGATAGTTGGCAAAAGCAATTTTCTTTACATTATGGAGAAAGGGGGGAAAATCCACTACATTCTCGTCTTCCTTTTTTTTTTTTTTCTTTTTGACTCTAACCTTACGTTTTAAATTCCTCCTCACTGCTGCTAAAGTTCTAGGGGAGAAACGGAGTAGACAGAGATGTGGGTAGGGAGGCAGAAGTACCCTCGGGCAGGGCATTTTGCCTCTCTGAGCCTCAGTTTCTCTGTTTACAAGGTGGTCGCATGTTCATTCATTCAACAGACATTCCCCGAGCACATCCTCTGGAAGAGCTTGAGGGCAAGGACCAACTCTGTCTTTGCTGCTGCATCCCCAGCACCCAGCTCAGAGTCTGACGCCCAGTAGGTACTCTGTTAAGACCAGTTGACTGGATCAGTGGGTCTCTGTGAGCCAGGAACTTTGCCAAGCACTAGGAATGCACTGGATGGATCAGACACAGCCCCTGGCCACCAGGGCTTGCTGAATGGAGGGGAGCTGCCAAACACACATAGTGACCGTATTACTGAGTCGTGGAAGGTGGATACAGCACGCTTAGGAGCACGGAGCAGGGCTGGCCAGGGGAGTCGGGAAAAGTTGCACAGGGGAGAACTTGGGCTGCATCTTGCAGACGGGGTAGGAGCTTGACAGGTGAACCAGAGCTGAGGAGGAGGGAGTTTCAGACTGGAAATAGCATGTGCAAAGACCAGGGGTGGTCAGTGCTGGAGCAGAGGGTGGGGTCAGGCCAGGGAGGCCTTGGGGCTGCCCAGACGGGCCTGAATTGCCTGGGAGAGCTTTGCATGGAGGTGGGGAGTTTGGGCTTAGGTGATGGGGACCTCTGGAAGGTTCTGAGCAGAGGACATGTGGGAATGATCCCCTACCCCCACCCCAGGCTCCACGCGGGTGGTAGTAGGAGAGGAGGGATGCTGGTTGGGAGGCTGATCCTTGGTGAGCCTGTGGGGGAAGGGAGGCTGGAGTGTGAGTCTGAGACAGAAAAGGCAGGGGACAGGAGTGGGGTGAGGGGTGGGGGTGTCCAGATCCTGGTGCTTGTTGTCTCTGCTTGTGCTGTGGTGAGAGGCAGTCAAGGCCTTTCCTGGACTCTTGGGTGGGGGCCCCCAGTATAGGTGGGGAGGCAGGGGTCCAGTTCATAGGCCTCTGTTGCCACGGTCAGTCAGGCTTGCTTTGCTTTCGGTTCCTCAAGGTGTACAGCCCTTCACAGTGTATAAAGCCTATTCACCTCTGACCCCTCAGGAGATCTTGGAAAGTGTCCCCTAAAGTGGGCAGAGCAGGGGGCTGTTCCCCACGGCCCGGGAGAGGCCAGGTTTGTCCAGGCAGGTGGAGACAGGGTGGAAATCTGAACCTAGGTCTCAGGGCCCCTCGTCTGCTGCCCGCAACACCTCTGTCATGCCCTCCTCCGCCCCCAGCCCTCTCCTCTCCTCCCCTCCCCAGCCCTGTGCTCCTTCCCTGTTTGCAGAGCGTGTGGGGCTTTTCAAAAGCATTAATGATAGAAAATAAATTGGAATCGGAGAGAATCATCGCTGGGCATTCTCGGAGGGCTGTCTCTGCCCTCGCGTCTCTCAGCCATATTGAAGCCGGCAGCCAGACCGGAATATGAATGAGTCCAGGCTGGCACTGCTCTTAATCTGTCGGGGAGCCCTCCCTGGCCAGACGGCACTCACCGATGGCAATGAGGCCTCGGAGGCCCCTGGGCTTCTCAGACCAGGACTGATTTCTCTAGGATGGAGTCATAGTCCACGGCTGTGGAGAAAGGGTGCACAAGGTGCCCAGGTTTTCCCCCACCCCCTTGAATCTCCTTCAGGGGTCACAACTCTGAGGCCAGCCTGGGGTGGGACCCAGCATCTCTGCCCAGGCCAAGAGGACCTGTATGAAACTTCCAGTGGCTCCTAGGGTCTGGATTCTGCATCTGGATATTCGAGGCCTGCTGTGAGAACTGGGCTTCTCCGGTGACTCAGCGGTAAGGAATCCGCCTGTAGTGCAGGAGACACAGGAGATGTGGGTTCGATCCCTGGGTCAAGAAGATCCCCTGGAAAAGCGCATGGCAACCCACTCCAGTATTCTTGCCTGGAGAATCCTCATGGACAGAGGAACCTGATGGGCTACAGTCCATGGGGTCGCAAAGAGTCGGACATGACTGAAGTGACTGAGCGTGCACGCACTTTGTGAGAACTTGACCCTCTTTGTCCTGTCTCCTCTAGGAAGCCTTCCTTGGTCACTGCCAAGCCTCATACTGAGTTTTCCATATTCAAGCTTCTCATGGCCCCTGGAGCAAGGGTATAAACCTAGTGCCTAAAGGGGACAGGCAGGTAGTGAGTGGGACAGGCTGGGGATGAAGCAGTGGGGAGAGGTGGAGACTGTGGCAGTGTGGCCATGCGTTTGGGAGCTCGGCCGTGGGTGCTTTCACACCCAGTTCTGCTGAGTAGCCTCTGCTCCAGAGCCACACTTGTCACTCCCTAGCTTGCAGGGAGCTCCACGAGGGCAGGCCCTAGTCTCTGCCTCTGCAGCCTGTCTCTCCACAGACACTGGCATGGGCTGGGCACCCAGCCAAGTTTCCCAGGAGTTTCAGAGGCTCGAGGGCCTGGGAAATCACTCAGAGCAAGCTTCCCATTTAGAGATGGGGAAACTGAGGCCCAGACCTGGGGGCGGGAGCGGTGGAGAGGGCTCTTGTCATGCTGTAAGCAGCCTGTTGTTCTGCTGATCCTCACAACAGGAGTTTTTGCACCTGTCTTATTTATTTATTTATTTAAAAAATAATAGCTGCTTTATTTTATTCATTTATTTATTTTTGACTGTACTGGATCTTCATTGTTGCATGCGGGCTTTCTCTAGTTGCGGTGAGCAGGCTTCTCATTGCGGTGGCTTCTCTTGTTGTGGTTCTTGGGCTCTAGAGCTCGGGCTTCAGTAGTTGTGGCGCATGGGCTTAGTTGCCCTGTGGCATGTGGAATCTTCCCAGAAAAAGGGATGGAACCGGTGTCTCCTACATTGGCAGGCAGATCCTTAACCAGTGGACCACCAGGGAAGTCCTGTACCTCTGTTTTAGAGAGGAGGAAACAGACACTCGGGGTGTCTGGATCCAGGGGCCCTGCAGGCCTGCATGTGACTCAGTGTGTTGGGACCCCAGTGCCAGTTGCCTCTTTCTGGTAGGAGTAGGGGTGCTGAGATGGGCACTGAGTCCCCTGAGGTGGGTGAGCTGCGTTTGTGCCCAGAGTAAACCCAGCCAGGGGCGAGAGACCTGGGATCCTGGCCCTGATCTGCCACCAACTCCCTGTGTGACCCAGGACAGAGGGCTCACTCTGTGCCTTGGTTTCCCCATGTCAGGCTGAGAGAGGGCCCTGGAGGGATCAGAGACAGTTCAGGGGGCTCCCCTGAGCTCATATGCCCCAGCCTGCCAGCCCTGCTCAGGGCTTCTGTGCAGCCCCTAGGTTCCCTTGACTCCAGTCCAGGACTGTAATGAAACCTCTTATTCCTCTCCTTTCTGGGGTCATTGTCATATGCAATGGTGGTGACGCCCAAGAAGGGCTTGGGCTCTGCAGACCTAGTTAGCGGTGTGGGGCAGCCGGGGCAGGAGAGAAGAGGGGCTCAGGCCAACACCAGGTGGGAAGACTGCCAAATGCAGGAGTGAACACTCAGTGCTGCTTCCCAGGGGGCGCTAGTGGTAAAGAACCTGCCTGCCAATGCAGGAGACATAAGAGACGTGGGTTCAACTCCTGGGTCAGGAAGATCCCCTGGAGGAGGGCATGGCAACGCACTCTGGTATTCTTGCCTGGAGAATCCCATGGACAGAGGAGCCTGGAGGGCTACAGTCCACGGGGTCACAGAGAGTCAGACACGACTGAAGTGACATAGCATGGAATAGCACACTCACTGCTAAGCCCGAGCCACACCCTTGCATGGCCTGGCCTTCCTTTCATGTGCTCAGAATGGACTCCCAGGGTCTACCTTGTATAGCTTGGAGGGTAAGATGGTTACACAGAGGCCCAGAGAGTCTGAGAGTAAGGCTCAGGGTCACCACTCACTTACCCTGATCTCTGCCCCCATCAGCCTGTGCTCCCCTCCTGCCAGGGGAGCTCACCATGGACAACTCTCATCCCTGTTCAAACCAGCGTCTACACCCTGGGACTCTCAGAGAGGGTGGTGTCCTGCTTAGGGCCTGGAGCTGCAGAACCTGCCCTAGCCCCTGCCCTTCAAACCGCGCTGCCCCGCCAGCCATGGATGGACAGGCAGACATTGAGCCCCTGAGACCTCTGTCCTCTGGAGGCCCAGCCTTGCTCCCTTCCTGCTTGATGGTTCTGAGTCTTTTTGGTCTGTGAGCCCCTTGGGGAATCTGATGAAAGCCATGGCTCCAGACCTGAAACAGACATGCTCTCCCCCCTCACACCATGTGCGTAAACTCACATCGAGTTTCATGCAGTTTCCGTGCTCACAGGCCTCCTAAGTTCCCCGTCTGTGGGGCCTCTGGTGAGGATCTCTGCTGTCATCGATTCCCAGGGGACATGGTTAATGTGACCCGTGGTGTTGCCCTAGGATGGGAAGCCAGGTATCTGAGTCCCCAGGCCACGCTCTTTCTGTTCCACCCTGTGCCTGCCTGGGGGCTGAGCATTGTGATAACCCTCTCATTCTTCCCACAAACTTTGGTCCTTGACAGCTCCTCTGACTGGAGGGGAGGACAGTATTGGGAGGCACTGGGTCAGGCTGAGGGCCATTTGGGGATGGGTTTCCGGAATTTGCCACCTGCTCCTGGCCTCTCTATCTTCCCTGGTGGCTCAGTGGGTAATGAGTCTGCCTGCAAGGCAGGAGACCCGGGTTCAATCCCCGGGTCAGGAATATCCCCTGGAGAAGGAAATGGCAACCCTCTCCAGGATTCCTGCCTAGAGAATCCCATGGACAGAGGAGCCTAGTGGGCTATATACAGTCCATGGGGTCACAAAGAGTCAGACACGACTGAGTAACTAACACTTTCACTTTTCACTTTTTTCCCCCCCGGCCTTTCCATGAGCCTACTGGCTGTTCTTATGCCCTAACACACACACACACACACACACACACACACACACACACACACACTCACTCACATAACGATACGCAGCACCCTCTCCATAGTTCACCTCTGCAGACCCACACAAGCCCCTCTCTCTGAGCACCAGGCACCTGCACACACCAGTGCCCTCTACTTGCAGCACAGGCTCGCCCAGCCTCTCGGCACAGAGAGAAGCTCCGCAGCGTCCCTGTTGCTTTGTCTTCTCTTTGTTCCCTCCCTCCTTCCCTAGCACAAGAGCCCTGTGAGAGCCCGGGGCTGGACCTCAGAGCCCCCTCACCGGACGTCCCTGCAAAGGCCCCTCCCATGTTGCCCACACCCCCTGAGCTCCTCTGTGCCTTAGCCTAGGGTTCTCAAGATCATGATGTTCCAGGGCTTTCTGGTCACCGAGGGGAAACTCCCACCCCAGCCCACGAGGGCCAGAGTCCTGCTGAGGAGCCAGTGGCCTTGGCTTTAGCATGACCTGTCTGTACTGCTTGTTGGGCCCCCTTGCCCTGGGCAGAGATGCTGGACCCTACCCCAGGCTGGCCTCAGAGCTGTGTCCTCAGCAGAGGGCTTGGGTGGGGGGGACTTGGGCACAAGGGCCCCTCGACCCCTCCTGCACAGCCATGGACTGTGACTGCATCCCAGAGAAATAAGTCCAGGTTGGAGATGCCCAGCGGCCACCAAGGCCTCATTGCAAACAGCTTTGCTGCCAGTGAGTGCCATCTGGCCAGGGAGGGCTCCCCATTGGCCTTGGTTTGGGGCAGTGGAGGTATGGGCCTCGCATTCTCCAGCTGAGGTCCTCAAACTGGTCCTATGTAGCCCTATTCCCACCCCATACCAGAGGTCCGGGGGTGGGGCTACATACGCCCCTCCCCTTTCAACCACAGCCAGTCTGCTCAGGTCTGCATTTTATACTGGAGTCTTAGCAGGATTTAAAGGATTACGTGAACTCTGTTGAAAATTCTACAACACATTTGTAGGCAATGGAGACCGTGAAAGCCCCCTTGCGCCCCTCCTAAGAAGTGATCCCTGTACTGTCTGCATATTGTCTTCCAGCCTTTTGGGGCATAAACGAACAATCTGCTATTTATAAAAATGGGCTCATTCTGAAATAGCATTGTACAGCTTGATTTTTTTTCATATTGTTATACATAGATGTGCCTCCTTCTGTCAAATGGCTGCGTGGCTGCGGAGTGTTCCATAGTATGGATGTGCTGTGTTTTGTTTAAACATTCCCTTACTGATAAACATTTAGGCCATTTCTTTTTTACTCTCACCAGCAAGGCTGCTATGAGCATCCTTGAATATTTATATATGGGTGCCTATGCTATCAATTCTGTAGGAGAAGCTCCTAGAAGTGAGATTTCTAGGTTGTAGGGTGTGTGGGTTTAAAACGTTATTCAATCTTCCCAAATTACCCTTCCAAAGGTTGAGCCAAATCCTCCTCCCTTTGCTGGTCCATGAGTGCTCATTTCCCCACATCCTTGCCAGCACTGGATGTTATCAATCATTTTAATTTTTCCCAGTCTGATGGGCAAAAAAATGATATCATGTCATTTGCATTTGCATTTCCCTGATTGCTAGTGAGATAGAATATCTTTTCATATGTTTATTGGCCAATTTTAGTTCTTCCTCTGTGGGTTTCTAATTCACTGCCAATTTCTCTCTTCTTTTGTCTTTTTTTCTTATTGATTTGTAGGGGCTCTTTGTATATTAGTGATATTTTCTCCCAGTGCCTTTTAACTTGGTTTATAGTGTGTTTGCTGTACAGATGTTTTTACATGTTTATGTAGTTGGATTTATCAAATTTTTCACTTTATGGCTTCTGGATTTAATGTCTGGCATGGAAGGCTTCCCCCACTGCATAAGATTTCATTTCAAATAAGGATTTTATTGCTGAGAAGTCTTTGCAAAGCCCTGGTTTATAGGCTCCTCCTGGCAGCTGCAGCTCTGGCTCTGGGGAAGGGAGGGATAGCCCCTTCTTCCCATACATTTCATCTCTCTGTCTCCCTTCTGCCCTCTGGCATTGGAGTCACAGTTGCTCTGTCTTTCTTTAGATCTCCGTTTCCTTGTGTGTCTGCCCCCACCCCATTTCTGTGTCTCTACTGTTTTTCCATCCCCAGCTGGTTCCCCACTGAGCAAAGGGAATTGGGATGGGAGACGGCACTGTGGCAGCCCTCAGTGGGTTTGGACAGGATGGTGGCTATTAAGGAACATGACCCTCTCATCCTCCACCTGCCAGCCCAGCCCCATGTCACATGGGCTGGCAGGACAACCCCTGGTCCATTCCTCTCTCTTTCTGGAGAAAGTCTTTTCCTGTTGGGAGGCTGAGGGCAGGCTCTGAGTTAACCCCCATCCCTCCTCCACCAGGAGGCCTTCCCCGATGTCTCCTCCTTCCTCCCCTTCCGCAGCCCTGGACCTGGCCCCTCCCTTCTGTCCTCACTGGTCTTGCTATGTCCTGCCTCCTCAGCACTGAGCGACCTGGGGTCCACCTGGCCACCTCTCAGGGTCTCAGTTTCCACCTGTGTGGAATTGATCATGGGAGTGTGTACCAGCTGCTGGGAGGCGTGGCCCATGGGGGACACAGCAGAGTTGGTGGGTCTTTCAAGCCGAGCTCTGGAAGGTGTCCCCTCTTGCCCTCTCTGTAAAACCCCACTGCAGTAGACAATCTGTGTGTGCTGACAGAGATGGGGACTTGAAATCTACGAGTGTGATGGTTGGTGTCTAGGGCTCACTTGTTCTCTGCTCCACCCAGGCCCAGTGTTATGCCCAGCTCATGCAAGGTGCCCAGGAAAGCAAGAATGAACGAGGGAAGAGTGAACAATGCCAGAGGAGGCTGAGCCTGGGGCAGGAGGAGGGCAGTCAGGGCACCAGCTTTCTTTGAACTCCTTCTGTGTAACAACGTGCTTTTGTCATGGTTGCTCATTTCTGGGGATTAGATGTGCTCATGGGGAACACCTCCATGACCTCCTGGAGGTAAGGGTCCCAGGTGGGTTCACTACTGTCCTACACTGGAGGCCTCTGTGTGGGAGCTGTAGGGGACCATGCACTGAGGGAGCAGTTGGGAGACAAGCTGGGGACAGCCGGAGGTCTCTTTGATGCATGGCTCGGAAGCACACAACTCAAATCCCCACGATAACCTTCCCTGGGCTCCTGCAGCCCCTTGGATCTCTGTCCCAACCTCTCCCTCTGACCATGATTGCCTGTCTCCTCGCTGAGCTTCTGGCAGGCAGGGACAGTGTCCTTCACCTCTCTATATCCCAGTCACCAAGCACAAAGTAACTGCTCAGCAAAAGTAGAATGAATGAATGAATGAGAGAAAACCCAGGGATATTGGGTAGAGTGGTTAGGTCTGGGAAAGAGGAGACCTGGGTTCTGGGCTTAAATTTTTCGCTGACTTCCTGGGTTGACCCTGACCCTCACTGAGCCTCAGTCTCCCCATCTGTACAATGGGTGTGGGCCTTTCAAACTTTGTGATTCTATGACTGGGTTGACCAGTATAGCCACATGTCTCTGTCTGTCTCTCTCTCTCTTACACACACACACACACACACACACACACACACACACACATGCATATATACATACCAGTACCATTCTCTTTGATCACAGTGTTTGCTGAGCACTTACTGGATTCCAGTCCCCCACAGTACTGAAGCTACTTTGGCAGCATCCTGAAGTAGCTCTTTCCATGAAAGTCTCACATTCCTAAGGGCTTGTGTTACTTCTGTTGAGCACATAGGTATATGATTCCCAGGGCTCCCTGGGCTCAACTGAAGGGCCAAGAAGCCAGGAGGGCAGGTCAGAAGCATCCCCCCACTTCTGCCATGGTCCCCATCACCCACCGTGGCTCTGTGGCCTGCAGCTGGGATCTCTTGTCCTTTTTAGGACTTGGCACATAGGCAGCCGCCCTGGACCCCATGTCCAGCAGAGCTCCCAGCTCCCACTGCATCTCCTCCCCTGCCCCAAATCATTGTCACACTCTGCCTGTGGTCCCATTTCCATAGCAACTCCTTGTGATGCCACCGAGGAGAGTGGGAGCTTCGGGAAGGTTTGGGGAGAAGGGAGCGGGAGGCCCATTCATTATCGTGGAACGTGGCAGCCAGGTGCTCAGAGCAGAGCTGTGGGCATGGTTTGCCCAGCCAGCTCAGGTGGAGCTGGGCTCAGGGCTGCCAGCCAGGTGGTCTGGAGGCCTGCCCGGGACGGGGCTGCCCGGGCTGGCCTGGGCCTTGCTGACTTGTGCCAATCTACTGGGAGCCAGCTTGGGCAGCCACTCAGGGTACTCCTGCCTGGATAGGCCTGGCTTGGAGGACCCAGGCCTGAGGAATGGCCCAGATTCTGGCCACCCCTCTGACCTGGGCTAGCATCACTATGTCTGGTCCTGTCCTCCAGGGTCAGCAGCCATTGGGAGGCACCCTTGGGATCTGCTGGCAGCAGGGAGTGTAATTTGGGGCTGGTGAACTGTGGAGCTAGGCAGGCCCTCTCTTACTGGGTTCACACAGCTGTGGTTCTGTTGTCAGGATGGGAAAGCCCGGGTGGACCCTGGAACCTACTCAGTGCCCATTTCTCTGCCTCCTTCTTGGAGGAGAAGTGTGCAGCCTGTGAAACAAGAAGACTTGCCTCTAGAGTGTTCCTCCATGTTTACCTACCATGTAGCTAGAAATTACACTTTTGCATCTTAGACTTGATGGAATGTTGACTTTGGAAGGGACTCAGAGGCCTTTGCCATCTTCTGCTCACCTTATGACAACCACCTCCAAGATGCATTCATCCACACTTCTATCCATCCTGTCTGGAAGGCCTTATGAGTCTCCCTGGGGGTCCAGGCCTGTGTTGTATGGTGCCATATGGGGAATTAAGAGGAAAAGGGGAGGCTGACCTGGCCTGTCAGAGAAGAAGGGAACTATTAAACCTCATGAGGGCTGCTGGCAGCCAGGCCCTGTGAGATGCTGACTGTCTGTGTTTCCCTTTCACCATTGCAGTTATAGCCACCTCTGGGTGCCACCTGCACTTGCATTTTCTTAATCCTTGTCTTTGTGTTGACTCACATTTGAAGGTGGATTACCCAGTGCTCCCCACGCCACACATCCGTAAAATCACAGCTGTGATATGCTTGTCATTGGAAAAATAAACACCTATGAAAATAAAATTGTTTGCATATCACCTAGAATCCCCTTATGCACCCCTTTGGCAAGTGTCCCACACTTTGAGAAACACTGATTGGATTGAAACCTCTTGGCAATAGCTCAGAAAGGCACTTGGGTCTTTTTCTTAGAGGATGAGATGGTTAGAGAACATCACCAATTCAATGGACAGGAACTTGGGCAAACTCTGGGAGATAGTGAGGGACAGGGAGGCCTGGCGTGCTGCAGTTCATGGGGTCACAGAGTCGGATATGTCTTAGTGACTGAACAACAGCTGAGAGGTTGAGGAAACTGAGGCTGGGAGAGAGAGTTGGACCCAGGGACATGCAGGCAGCGAGTGAGAGAGCTGGGAGCTGACCTTTCTCCTCGGACTTGCAGCCCCAGGCCTGTGTCTTGGGGCCTCGCCAAGGGGATATGATCCCCTGGTGCCGTCCCCACTCATGGAGGGTGGGGGGACTGGGACCCGAGCTGCCCTGGGAGAAGGTTTGGTGAAGGAGTAAACCAGTAGAGGCAGGGGAAGGAAGCGGGGGAGAGGGCACCTTGGGAACCAGGAAGCCAGGGCTCAGGCCCGGGGAGAGGCACCCCTGGGGCTCTGCAGCACCCGCTCTCAGGGACCAACCCAGGCCTGCCTCCTGGAGCCAGGCTGGGAAGGAAGGCAGTCCCGGGTATCGGCTGGGCACCTACATGCCCCAGTTTGTCCATCTCTTGTCTCCTTTTATCTTCCCAGCAGCCCTGGCTGGAGAGACAGTATCCCCATTTTATGGATGAGAGAAGTGAGGCTCAGAGACTTGACTTTCCCCAGGTCACAGAGCTGGTGGGCGGGGGAGGCGTATCCAGACACCCGCCTCTCTGCCTGCTGCCAGGAACCCGACCACTCCCAGAGCCCCACTGCCCGAGCTGGTGGCCTGTGAGGGTATGTGAGTGTCAGTGAGTGAGCATGCATGTGGGTGTAAGTGCCAGTGATATGTAAGTGTCTCAGAGACTACGTGCAATATATACAGGTGAAAGCCTGTGTGTGTGTGTATGTATAAGTGCAAATGTGCAAATGAGTGAGAACACATGCGAGTGTGTATGTGAGTGTGTCAAAAAGAGGGAGAGAGAGTCTGTGTGTAGAGATGTATGTTAACTGCCCAACCTAGTGGGATCAGACCCTCTGTGTGCATGGCCCCCCACTGCCCCTCAGAACCGTCCAGTGCTGTCTGCGCTCTGGCTGATGGTTTGACTTTTTCTCCCACAGCCTCCTGCCCTCACAGGCCCTGAGGCCCCCGTGCCCACAGGCAAAGAGAGAGATCGCCAGTCCCCCTCCCAGTTGCACCCCCTACAAGCCCGCCTGACCTGAGGTAAGAGGCTGCTCTGGGCTGCCAGGAGGTGCGGGTGGGCCATGGAGGGTGGATGTGGTGTTCCCGAGGGAGCGGCTATGGGCAGGCCATCGCGGGGGGTTCCCATCTCCCACCTCGGCCTGAGCTCAAGTCCAGGAGGGTTGCTGCGGCCGTGGGCGTACCACTAGTCCGGGCTGTGGCAGGGCACCGGCCGCCCACTCAGAAGCCTGGGGCGTTCTTCTGAGCGCGTGGTTTCCTGGACGAGCCGGCTGCCGGGTCCCGTGTGCTGTGGGAGGTCTCTCGGGGTGAGCTGATGGGCTCTGTCCTTGGTCCTGTCACATTGTTGATCAAACGTGTGCATGACTCCAGGTCAGGCGGGAGTGGGAACGTGTGGACTGAGACAGTCAGGGTCCAAGGAACTGTCAGGAGGCTGGCACTGGCTCCGACGTGGGGAATTTCACGGGGCTCCGAGCCAGAGTAAACGTGTGAGTCCTGACACCTTCAAGGCTGGAGGCGGCTCAGCCCCAGGTGTGCGCGTGTGACAGGCACTGGCAGCCAGGTGACCTTGGCGCTCTCCGTGCGAGCAGAGCAGATGGCCTCTTGGACTCTATCATGAGGAGCAGGACACCCAGAACGTGGGAGGTGACAGCCCCCCGCCCCACCACTCTGGTCCTGTATGAACACAGGGAATGTGGAGAAGCCACAGCAAGTCCCAAAGAGGGGGTTGATGGGGAGGGGGGGACCTGGGTTGTTGCCTCGCTAGACTTGCCTGTGACCTTGAACAAGTGACTTCCACTCTTTTTCTGGGCTAATGCTTTGTTCTTGACAGGCCTCCGTGACCCATGAGAAGGTCTGCTAAACAGAAGGCGCGCTGGGGGAGGGCTGGGGGCAGCAGGCTGGGCTGGAACGTTAACCCAGTTTTTCAGAGGAAGGAGACCTAGCGGCCCCTTCTCCTGAAGGATTGGGTGACAGTTGTGATGTAGCCAAGGCTCAGCTGACGCTGTCCTCCCCTTCAGGAAGCTGCAGGGTTTGGCAGGGAGCAGACAGCAGGATCTCCTTCCCGGGCCCTCCTCGTTTTGGAGTCCAGTTACCTCCATCAAGATATTCCTGCTAATCAGTCAGCCCTGGGTGGAATGAGCAGCTAATTAGCCCTCCAGTTTAACCTGTAATTGCTGCTGGGAGATGGGGAGAGAGCAGGTGGTCAGGATTCTCTGCAAAGCAGCCTGGGGTGATGGGAGGGCTGAGTGCAGTGGCGGCAGGGAGGTGGTGGCTGGCCCCTGCCCCTACCCTCGTTGGGGGGCACCACAGACCCCTCCATTGCCCCCCACTCCCCCCCGCCAAAGCTGCCCAGGCAACTGCATGAGCACTGGGAGATCAGTGGGCAGGGAGTCGGGGAACTAACGCAGAGTGGAGGCCGCCTTCTTGGCTGGGGGGCTGGAGGGGCCTGGAGGACGGGTGCCCGAGCTGAGCCTCGAAGGCTGTAGGATTCATTTAAAATGTTCTATTTTTCTGATAAATAAAGAAGCCTGCGTGTTCTCCATAGAAAATGTGAGCACTTGGGTGTTCTGCCCGTCAGTCTTTTATAAAATATGTACTTATATCATAATTGGGATCAAACTGTACTTACTGTTTTCTAACCTGCCTTTTGCACTTAATACTATGCCAAGATCATTTTCCCACCATTAAATACTGTTCTGGAATGTGATTTTTAATGGCAGCGTAATGTTCCAGCCCGTGTGTGCCGTTGCATGTTTAACCAATTCTCTGTGGTAGAGTTTGATTGTTTTCCTTGGTGTGTCATCGTAAATAATACTGCGTGAACAAGATGATGTATGTGGAGCTGTGATGGGTGGAAAAGGTTTGGGGGAGGAGGGAGGACCCAGGCTAAGCAGCGGTATAGAGGTGGAGACTTTCGAGTATTTGTGGAGTGAGGTGCCCAGGAAGGGGGGCCAGACTGGTCACCGGGAGCCTTTGAGGCCTGCTGAGGAGTTGAGACTTGACTCAGCCAAGCCCTGGAGGGAGCCCAGGTCTTTCTTTCCTGTCTCCTGCCTCCTCCCGCCTGTTCCTCCAGCGCTCCTGTGGCCTGAGGGGAGGGGGCGGGTTGATGGGGTAGGGGAAGGGCAGGTGAAGCTGGGGGTCCCAGATGCCATAGCCCTTGACTTCTCGCCTTCTGGTGGGGTCGATGGCATTTAAATCAAGCCTCTCTCTCTGTGGCCAGCCCTGCCCAGGTCTCCTTGCAGGAGGGACACACCCACCACCTTTGGACACTTACTGACTCCTGAATCAGTGCTACTGGTCACACAGGCCTCCCTTCTGCCCCTGCCTACGTGGAGAGTGGGAGGTGACCCATGTCCTTGGAGAGCCGGGGAAGGAGGGGGGGGGGGCGGGTGTAGGTGTCTCTTCCAGAAAGCCTCCCTGACCTCTGGGCCCATCTGGTGGCCCCTCCCAGCCTGCCCCTCCCTGTGCACGTGTGTTCACCCCAGCAATGCTCACACGCTGGGCGGATGACCCATGGGCGTGGCTCCTGGGATGATCTTTGCTTGCAGCTCCCAAGCTCCTCTCTAGTTTCTGCGCACAGGCATAGCTGAAGGGCGGATTCTTAACCACTCCTTTTGTTCATTTTCATCGTTCACATTGCAGACGTTTCCTAAGTGCGACTGTTTGGTAGGGTCTGTGTTGTCCCGGGGACCCAGAGATGAGCTAGTCATGGCCCTGATCCTCAAGGAGCACACAGGCCATGGAGGGGGCTGGCGGGTGAAGGTGGCCCTTTGGATTATGCCCACTCTGGGGTCAGATTGCCTGGAATCCAGTCCCAGCTCTGCCTCTCACTAATGATGTAAATTCAGGCCATTTCCTTACGCTTTCCAGGCCTCAGTCTCTTCCTCAGTAAACAGGGAATGTAACAGCATTGACTTTGTGTGGATTAAGTTGGTTGGTGCACGTAAGGGCTTAGAGCAACGTCTGGCACATAGTAAATGCTCAGTTAAGTGTAGTCGTCCGCTATAGGACAGTGTGACCGAGGATAGAAGAGAGGGTGGTGGGGAGATGTGCATCAAGAGTCAGGCTCTGGTCGACCCCCCATCTGGGTGTCCTGTCATCCCTTGAACCCCTCAGCCATCTGCCACCCTTTCTGTGGGTGGTGATGGGGGGATGGAGCGGGCACGCCCAAAGGGAAAGGCTCGAGGCCTTCACACAGGCCTTCATACTTCTTAGGTGGGGGTCTGTGGTGTCTGTATTGGCAGGGGCCAGCTGCCACTTCTGCCTCTGCCGCCTTGGATGCTGGCACTGCTGGGGATGGGGTGCCCCGGGGTGTTTGGCTTTGTCTGTCTTTGTTTCTAGTCCGTAGTTTTCATAGGTTTCGGGGGAGAGGAGGTGGTGGGGAAGCAAAATTAAAATTCTTCTTTGAGAAGTTAACAACTTCCCAATTAAAGGATTCTTATTTGTGAGATGCCTCAGAGGCCTTTTCAATCAAGAGGCTCTTCTGAATAATAAAAGTGCTTGAGCTGGGCTTGGAGAGACACAGAATGGAGCCTGAGCTGCAGACAAGAGAGTGGGGGACACCGAAGATGGGCGCCCACAGCCTTGAGAATGATGGTTGTGTGTGATGGGGTGGGCTGCATCTCCTTTCTGCTCAACAGTGGAGGGGGGGTTTGGCATGGGGAAGGTAAAGAGCAGAGAACTGTCTTTACTTCCACCCCTTTAGCCTTTAAGCCCCTCTGACTCTTGCCTGAACCCCACACCCTGGTGCCTTCTATGGGAACCCTCTGTCATCGTCTCTCAGGCCAGGATGGAACTGGGAGGAGGCTGGGATGTGGTGATGACAGTTTGTAACCGTGAACATGGCCTGAGCTTGTGCTCAGGAGCAGACAGTCTGCATAGGGGGCAGTACCTCTTGGCTTCTGAGACCCTAGGCTCCCTGGTGATGTGCTGGGTGTGGTTTTGTAACTGTTGGGTGGGCGTGTCCACCTGCCTTCCAGCCTGGACCCTGGACTGAATGCTGCCCAGCTCATTTCCTGGGAGACCGGGTCTGTCCTGCTTGGAGCTGAGTGTCTGCTGGGTGGCCCAGGAGAGCTGCCTCCTCAGATCCTGCCGGGATAAGCCAACCTAGCCTCCCTGAGTGTCTGGAATGTGGAAGCTTCTATTACCTGAGCCCCACTTGCAGATGAGGGAGTAGTGAAGTGACCCCTAGATGCAGAAAGGGGTTCTTGCTAAGAGAGGCTTCTCTTCCCATGGCCCCTGGGGCCTTCCAGGTGACTGAGCTAAGAGGAGCTGGAGGAGACACAGGGCGAGCCTCTCCCCTCAATGGGCAGTCCAGGCCTTTTCTCCAGGCCCCACAGGGTCTGCCTCCGGGAGTTGTCAAGGTCATTTGAGGAGACCCTTCCGTGGTGGGCCCGCAGTCCAGGCGGTGAGGAGGGTGGCTGGAGGGTTTCCAGCATGCACCTGCTTTCCTACCCTCCCCCCACGTGTCCTACTTTCCGGGAGCCATCGCGGCGAGGCTGTCTGTGTCAACACCCGGAACCGTGAGAGCCAGGCCCCTCCAGAAGGCCAGCCGACCGTGCGGGTGCTCCCCGGAGCGCCGGGTTTCGGCCGATAATTGGGAGCAGGTGATGTGCAGGCTGGGGACAGGGAGGGCCGCCCCACAGCCTGGGGAGGGAAGGCACCAGGGTGGGCAGGGTCATCTACAGACCCTGTCACAGGAGTCGTGATCAGGCGCTCTGACCAGGTTGGGAACTGAGAGACTTCGGATTCGAGCGCCAGTGTTGCGGCTGTGTGTGTGGCCTTGAGAAGTGACGCTGCCTCTTGGGGCTATCTGTGCTTCCCGGTGGCACAGGTTCCAGTGGAATGGAGGGTCACACGGGGTAGCATGTGTGAACTGCAGGGCTGGCGGGTCATGTCAGTGGAATGTGGATTTGTGGACCGTGTCGGTTTTTTTTTTTTTTTGGCCAAGCCATGCAGCTTGTGGGATCTTATTTCCCTGATCAGGCAGAAATTGAACCCTAAGTGAAAGCACAGTATCCCAACCACTGGGCTGCCAGGGAATTCCCTGGACTGTGTCTTAACAGCACCATTTGGTGGGGCTGTTTCACATCCCAGCCCTGCTGCTTGGGTAAGTGCTTCAGTTCTCTTAACCTCAGTTTCTCCATCAGCACAATGGGCATAATGATGGCTCTTCACAGAGGTGTCTACTTCATCAGTGGGAGACTTCTACCCCCTTATCTCTGAATCATTTAATGATCCCATCTTTTCTGAGTACCCAGTGGTACTGGGCTTGGTGGCCCCCAAATGATTAGGTCACACGGTTCCTGCTTTTGGGTAGCAACGTGAAGTTAGTGGGACTGAGGAGAAATGCTGGGAGTCTAGAAAAGAGAAGGAGATAAGGGCTGGAGAAGTCAGGGAGGGCTTCCTGGAAGAGGCTGGACCTTAGTGTTAAGGAGGATTTGGGGAAGGAGGCGGGGCAAGGAGGAATGTAGAGAGGGCATGGCTGCTGGGAATAGTGTGAGCAAAAACCAGGAAGGGGGTGGTAGTGGGGTTGGGGTTGGGGTTGGGAGGGTGGGGGGTTGCACTCAGAGCCCAGAGAAGCCCCAGCCCTGGACCCCTGGTGGGGGCGGGGGACTAGGAAGTGGGAGTGGGACAGTTGTCTCCTGATTTAGGGCTGCAGCCTGGATCCCAGCAGAGAGGCTGGCATGGTGCCTATGGGCGAGTAGGGGCACGGGTTCACTGTACACAGACAGGACTCCCTAGTCTCTGGTGGAAAGTATGGCAGCCTTGTGCAAGGCCTGGGAGGAGGCTGGTGGCAGCTACCCAGACTGGCAAGGCCTGTGGAGAGGCTCTGGCTGGAGGTGGTGTCACCCTGAGGGCAGCCTGGATTAAGGAACCAGGGGGTCTGATTTCTTGAGGGCCAAGAGACTGAAAGCCGGAGACGTGGAAGGGATCTGTGGTGGGCTGGGAGGGCCAGGAGAGTCACTCTTTTTTTTTTTTCAGTTTGGCCGCACCATGCAGCATGTGGGATCTTAGTTTGCCAACCAGAGATCGAACTTGTGCCCCTTGTGTTGGAAGCTTGGAGTCTTAACTGCTGGACCACCGGGAAGGTCCAACCAGGAGAGTCACTTACCGAGTACCCACTATATGCCAGGCCCTCAGTTAGACCCACTCTGAACTTGGGCTTGCACAGGAGCCTAGGGCGGCCCTGAGCTCATCCTAGTCCCTGGTCATTTAATATCTGACCTGTCCCAGGTCATTTAATATCTGAACTCCCAACTTTTAGCCTTTTATGTGGCCCCACTCCCCACCCAGGACTGTGGGATTGAAAGGTGAACATCTCCCAGGCTTTCCTGAGTGTGCTCAGTAGAGGGTCCCTCAAATATGCAGTCTTCCTGGAATTTGCCTCTCTTGGGGAGGCTCAGAGAGGTCAAGGGTATGTCTCAATGCCACACAGCACTGAGGCCTGCAGTCCTTGACTCCCTGGAGAGGAGGTGCTGTGTTCCCCTCCTCTAGAGGATCTGTTGGCCCCTGATGGGCCCTTTCAGGTTGGAGGTCAGAGGTAATCTTTCCAGCCACAAGCTGCCTCATATGTCTTCACCACTGAAGGAGGCTTTAAAATCTCAACCCCAAATTAAAACCTATGAGTGCTTCAAAACAATGAAAAATTTCCCTGATAAAAGAGGAGGCACACTCAGGCATGTCCTCAATGAATGGAGTGACTTCTGGGATTAATCCAGGATGTATGGGAGGGCACCCAGCTGGGAAAAGCGCGCGATGGATATTGTAACAAATTGTTTGCTGGCGAGAGGAATAATTCTTAATGTGCATGAGCTGCCGGCTGAAGGCACCTTGGCTCTGGCTGCCACGTCCCTCACTGGCTGGGCCTAAGCAGGATCTCAGCAGCGCGGCCTCACCTCTAGGTCTCTAGACCTTCACTGATGACCTTCCAACCCCTGAAGCCAGTCTGAGTGGGAGTGGGTGCTCCCCGAATCTGTCCTTAGATACCCCACCCCAGGGCCTTTGGAGTCCTGCTGCCTCCCCCTGCTCTGTGCTCTTAGTTGGGGAGCGCGCGTGCATGTGTGTGTGTGTGTGTGTGTGTGTGTGTGTTGGGGGGTGGACAAGGGTGTGCTTGCTGAGTGGTATTCCTCCTCCCCTGCTGTGGGGGGCACCTCCTCTTCTCGGACTTCCTGAGTCTCAGACCTGCCCGTTCCTCCACTTTAGACCACCCTGGGGAGTCTCTGCATAGACTTGCTGTTAGGCTGCCTCAGTTTACCTGTCCAGGGCTTGGGCCACTGCCTCTTCCCCAGCTCCCTAGCCTCAGGCATGGTGGGAGGGGAAGTGGGAGCTGAGTTGTTCTCCTTGGCCAGTGCTCCCCGCCTCCTAAAGTATCTTTATGCTGAACCTGCGGGAACAGGGTTGGGGGGTGCCTAAGTCACTTCACCTGGGGAACAAGGGAACATGACCACTGACGCACAAATGGCAGACAGGCCTCCTGTGCGCCACTCCCCACTCCCAGCCCGGGGCTGACCAGCACATGGGCACAAGCCTGGATTCTGAGTCACACAAGTCTGCATTTAGTCCTAGCTTCCCACTTTCCAGTGTGGGACCCAGACAACTCCCACAACCTTTCCTGCTTCCTCACTTACAAGAGATGGGGTCTTTGTATTGTCTTCATTATCTCATATTTTTGAAAACAAGATCTCATTCACCCACAGAACAGTCCTGGGAGATGGGTCCTATTATTATCCCCATTATGCAGATGAGAAAACTGAGGCTCAGAGAGGTCAAGTGAGATGCACAGAGTGGCAGGGCCAGGACTCAAGCCTTAGTCTCAGATCTGTAACTGCATCATGGAATTGTTTAGAGAAAAGGTCCTAGATCATAGGTGCCGCTCCACAAACCTCATCCCCGCCTGTTCCCTTTTCATAGTGGAAGAGGTGCTGAGACCCTTCAGGGCCTGGGGCAGATGACATTGGGATCAGGGAGCCCTGGCCTGCTTCTCAATAACCCCTCTGGCTTAGAGCTTACCTGTCTCTTCATTCATTCATTTATCCATTCATTCATGTGTTTATAAAATACTTCCTAAGCGCTGGGTGTTATTTCTAGGTTCTGCAGATAGAGGGAAGTTACACATACTCCACCTGCCCTCATAGTTTCCATTCTTGTGGGAGTGGCAGTGAAGCAAACCTCAAATCACTTGTTGTTAGGCAGAGGGAATCCTCTCTCTTTTTAAAAAAATAAATTTTATGTATTTATGTGTTGGCTGTGCTGGGTCTTTGTTGCTGGGCACAGGCTTTCTCTAGTTGCAGCGAGCGGGGTTACTCTCCATTGCAGCACACGGCCTTCTTATTGCAGTGGTTTCACTTGTTGCAGAGCATGGGCTCTAGGGTGTGTCGGATCAGTAGTTGTAGCACACAGGTTTAGTTGCCCTGCGGCATGTGGAATCTTCCAGGATCAGGGATCAAACCCATGTCCTCTGCATTGGCAGGTAGATTCTTAACCACTGGACCACCAGCTAAGTCCCAAACCTCAAATCATTTGAATAGCGCCAGACTGTGATGAAATTGGACCATGAAACAGGGAGCGGCTAGGGTGGGCTGAGTGACTTTAGAGGGGAAGGGATCCAGGCAGGACTTTCTGAAGAGGTGATCTGAAGTCTGAGAAGAAACAGCATTCTAGGGTGGCTGAACGACTAGACCAAGGCCTGGAGATGGGAAGGAGCTGGATGTGTTTGAAGACCAGGAGGAAGATAGCACGCTGGTGGATGGGGAAGGAGGGAGAGGGGAGGCCCTAGCAGAGGCGGGTTTTATTCGGAGAACTATGGGGGTTGTGGGGTGGGGGAAGCTCTGAGAGCGCTGAAGCAGGAGAGTGACAGGATCTGATGTGTGCTTTTCAGATTCCGTTCTGGCCCCCATGGGGAGAGAATAGATTAGAGCCAGTGGCGGGGAAAGCAGGGAGCCTCATGGGGAGACTGGTGCTGGATCTGGAGGAGAGCAATGGGGTCACAGCGGGGAGGAGAGTGGCCTCTGGATGATGAGAGATGGGTGGAGGGGGGAGATGCTGGAGATGGGCCCTGCGGTGGGAAGACTGAGAGTCTGGGTTGGGGGAGGTCAGTTTGGCCTGAGTGGCCTTGTTTTCTGAGATGGGATTCCGGGCCAAGACGGTCCTCATTTGGACTTCCTGGGTGTGAGGTGTCAAGGAGCCATTCATTGGAGCATCACTTCCTCGGGCTCTGTTGGGACCTCCTGCATGTCTCTAGATTCGATGCTCTCGAAATGACTTCACGTGTCTTATTACACTTGTTCCAAGGTCAAAGGCTTTGACCTAATACATTGGATCATCCCATTGCCAAGTCCATTTTTCAGATGAGGAAACTGAGGGGCTCTTACCTCACCTCCGTCTCTGAACTGCACACCGCCTCCCTCTAGACCCCTGGCATCCACGTTGAGAAGAGGGTGTAAGAATCCCAGTGATACTTCAAAGAAAGGTGGCAGGAATACTCGGGGAGCCCGGCGCCATCTCCTGCTGACGCCTGGGTGTGTGTGTGTGTGTACATGAGCATGCGCGTGCGTCAGGCCCATTAACAAACAGAGAAATAAATTAACGAGTATTCAACCCACCAAATGTTCCTTCTGTTCTGTATAATAGAGCACGGGAACATAATTTTCCCCTGGAGCAAATTGCTACAGCTGAACCTGCTCCTCGTTTTCCTCCAAAAACTGCTTAAAATTCTGGAACGCTTGTTGATTTCAGGTCCTTTCCCTTTCTGCCTCCTGTCCTCAACCCCCAGGCTGCTTCCTTCCACCTTCCTTGTGCCAGGCCTCAGAGGAGCCAGATTGTCACTCAGCCAAAGTTCCTGCCCTGCAGATGAGAGGATCCTGGGGGGCAGCAGCTCAGTCAGGGGGTGGGTTGTGTGTGGGCTGGGGAGGCTTTTGGGGTGCTGAGTGTGAACAAAACATCCAGGGCTGGCAGAAGGGACCAGCTTCACATTGAGCCCTGCCACAGGTGTGCTGTGTGACCTTGGGCAAGTCACTGCCCTTTCTGGGTTTCAGTTTCTCTTGGTTATAATGGGGCTGAATGGGCCTACTATTCCACGGACCACATCTTGAGGTGTACAGAATGCCATGTAAGTGGGAGGCACATCCTTCTGAGGATTCCCTGTGCAGAGAATGGGTAAGAAAGGAAGTGTTAGTCGCTGAGTTGTGTCTGACTCTTTGCAACCCTATGGGCTGTAACCCACCAGGCTTATCTGTCATGGGATTCTCCAGACAAGAATGCTGGAATGGGTTGTCATTCCCTTCTCCAGGGGATCTTCCTGATCCAGGGATCGAACCAATGTCTCCTGTGTCCCCTGCATCAGCAGGTAGATTCTTTACCATCTGAACCACCAGGGAAAGGCGTGAGTGCCCCTCCTTCTTACCCCACTTCCAGGCCCTTCTGTGGAGCCTCTGGATTCAGGGACTTTGTCCTGCTTCTGAAATCCTCTAGGGCACTTCTAATTTTCTTAAAGCAAATTAATTTTAATCTACTTTAATTAAACATGTCTTATAAAAATGTATATTCATTTGTAGACCTCTCTCCTCTCTCTCTCTCTCTCTCTGCATATCCTGTCATTCAGAGCCCCACCCAGGTCTCCACTTGTAGGCAGCCTCCATAGGGTGGGAGCCTGAGTTGGGGAGGGCCTTGGCATGTTGACTCCTGGTTGTCCCAGACCAGGCTGAGTTACCTTTCACGGGAGCAGAATAGGGATGCGGGGATCTGGTGCTTAGGAACCTTAATATTCTGACCTCATAACCCCATCTTGAGGGGTCTGGTTATACTTTATGGAAGCTGCAAAGTTCCATCAATCCCACAACTATCTCTTTGCTCCTCAGCAGAGGAATGAAACCCCAAAGAAGCTGCCGAGACTTTGCAGGCCTGATGAAGCAGGGCCTTGGCTGGGGTCTGCTGTGTGACCCCAGGTCCAGCCATCCAGGATCCGACTTGTCTTCAAGCCCTAGGATGGCCCCAAACCTTGTCTCCTCCAGGAAGCTCTCCTTGACTTTGCTATTTGTCTTAGTATGCTTGACAACTCTAACAAAAGACTGGGTGGCTATGATATAGACTGGGTGGCTTAAACGACAGAAATGTGTTTTCTTTTAGTTCTGAGGCTGAAAGTCTGAGATCAGGATGCCAGCATGGTCAGGTTCTGGTGAGACCTCTCTTCCTGGCTTGCAGTGGCCACCTTCTCACTGCGTGCTCATAAGGCAGAGGGAGTGAGGAGGGGGCGTGGAGAGGCGGAGAGATGGGGAGGGAGGGGTTTCTTGTGTCTCTTCCTTTAAGGTGGTGGTGGTTTCGTCGCTAAGTCTATCCTACTCTTGTGATCCCATGGATAGAGGAGCCTGGCAGGCTACAGTCCATGGGATTCTCCAGGCATTGGATTAAGGCTTTACTCCATGACTTTCTCTAACCTTAATTATTTCCTTACTCCGAATACACTCATGCTGGGGGCTAGGGTTTCAGCACATGAACTTTGGGGGACACAATTCAGTCTGTGATGCCACCCTGCTCTCCTGTCCCCTGGCTCACAGTCCAGCATCTGTTGTAAACTGTTGGCTTTAATTTTCCCCAAGGTCTTCCCCCAGCACAGTTCTGGGCATACTGGGGGCCCCAGTATGTCACTATGTCTTGAGGCCACAAGTTGAGGAAATTTCCTACTCCTTCCCCTGGCACCCGGTTGGTGGGCCCTGTACCCCAACCTCTCCCCGCATCTAGGCGGCTTGCCAGACATCTGCGGCAGAGGAGCCTCCAGACCCCCATACCTGCCACATCCTTCCCTTCAGTCCTTGCCACTGCTTAAAGGGAGAAGTTCAACTCCCTTGCCTGGCTCTCCATGGCTGTTTGACCTGGACCTTGCTTCACACCTTAGGCTTATTTCCTGCCTTCTCCCTTGTTCCATCAACAGATCTTTTGTTCTTTGTTTTTGTACCCGCTGTTCCTCTTGCCAGGAATAACGCTGTCTCCTCATCTGGCCAATGAACTCATAGTTCATAGAACTGAACTGAACTTCCACGGTACTCTGTGCTTCTCTGTCACTGTATTTGACACCCTGGATGGTCCTTGTCAAGGGATGTGTCTTGTTCACCACTTGGTCCTGGTACCTCCCCAGTGCCTCCATAATTGTCTGTGGAGTGAATTGATATGAATATTTATTGAGCACCTGCTTGTCTCCAATACTTTGGACACCTGATGCGAAGAACTGACTCATTGGAAAAGACCCTGATGCTGGGAAGGATTGAAGGCAGGAAGAGAAGTGGATGACAGAGAATGAGATGGTTGGATGGCATCACTGACTCGACAGGCATGAGTTTGAGCAAGCTCTGGGAGTTGGTGATAGACAGGAAAGCCTGGTGTGCTGCAGTCCATGGGGTTGAAAGAGTCGGACACGACTGAGCGACTGAACTGAACTAAACTTGTCCAGGCACTTTTTAGGACCTAGAAGGCTGTCTCCACAGAACTTACATTCTAGCAGAGGAGACAGACATTAAACAAGCTGCAAAGCAAAACGTTAGATTGTGATAAAGTCAAGGGGGAAAAACAAATCAGAGAGGAGGAAAAAAGGAAATGTTAGTGGTGAGGGTGCCCTATTGAGAAGGTGATTTTTGGTGAAGACCTGAAGAAGGTGAGGGAGCTGGGTGGATACTTGGGAAGAGCGTTTAAGGCTGAGGGAACAAGGACCCCCAGCCCTTGCCTGGCCTGTAAGAGGGATCTTTAGTTGCAGCATGTGGGATCTAGTTCCCTGACTGTGAATTGGCATTGGGAGCATAGAGTCCCAGCCACTGGACCAGCAGGGAAGTCCCAATGGGGTCAACTCTTAATTCCTCCCTTTCTCTGCCCCTTCTCAGGGAGGAAGCCTGAGTGGCAGAAGAGGCAGGAGAGGGAGAGAGGGATATGGGAATTGATGTCTGAGAGCAAATGAGGTCAGAACTTGCAGACTGTTGTAAGGCTTTTGCTCTGAGTGAGACGGGAGCCCCTGCAGCATTTTGACAGTGTGACTTGGGTTTTCGGGGTCCCTCCCGCTGCTGTGTTGGGGACACTGTGGAGGCAGGTGCCCAGGGAGGAGGCTGCTTCAGTAATCAAGGAGAGATGGGCGGTGTCTTGAGCCTAGTGGCAGCTGTGCAAATGGTGAGAAGTGGTCAGATCCTGGATCGATTTTGAACGGAAATCCAGTGAGACTTGCAGATGGTGGATCAGCTATTCTGGGGCAGAGAAAGGGAGGAATTAAGAGTTGACCCCATTGGGACTTCCCTGGTGGTCCAGTGGCTGGGACTCTATGCTCCCAATGCCGATTCACAGTCAGGGAACTAGATCCCACATGCTGCAACTAAAGATCCCGAATACTACATTCAAGATAAAAGATTCCGAGGGCTGCAACTAAGACCTAGTGTGGCCAAATAAATAAATATTAAAAAAAGAAAAAAAAAATAGTTGACCCCATGGTTTTTGGCCTCAACAGCTGGGCAGATGGGAGTATAACTACTTTTGAAACGGGGACGTGGGCAGGATCAGGCTTGGGGTAAAACAAAGCACTCAGCTGTGGTCATGTGAAATTTGATGTACATGCTAATTGTCTAGGAGGGGTGTTGAGTTGGTAACTGGTGACTGTTTTAGGCTAAATGATGGCTCCCAAAGATGTCCATGACCTAATCCCTAAAACCTGTGGAAGTTATTTTATATGGAAAAAAATCTTTGCATATGTGATTAAATTAAGGATTTTCAGATGGAGAGATCATTCTGCACTGTGTGGGTGGGCCCCAAATGCAATCACTAATGTCCTTATAATGGGGAGGCAGAAGGAAGTTTGACTACAGAGAGGGGAAGGCTGTGTGACTACACAGGCAGAGAGTGGAGTGATGTGGCCACAAGCCAAGAAATGCCAGTGGCCCCAGAAGCTGGAAGAGGCCAGGTAAGGATTCTCCCCTATAGCCTTCGGAGAGGACCAGCCCTGCTGACACCTTCACTTTGACCCAGTGAAACTAGTTTTAGAATTCTGACCTCCAGCACTGTGTGAGAATAAATTTCTAAGTCACCAAGTTTGTGGTCATTGATGACAGCAGCCCTTGGAAATGAATACAGTTGTAACAGGCCTAGAGAGTCTGTGAAGCACCCTCAGTGTTCCAGGGTCCTGTGTGTCCCCGCCCCTGTGGGGCGTGAGGTCAGAAACCCCACAGTGATGGGATCAAATCTCCACTGTGATGATCACAATGACAATAATAATGATAATATTTCCATGTACCACTTTCCCGGCCCTTGATAGTTGAGTAAATCTTGAACATTTGCTCCTCATGATCCCTCTGGGACTAAGACTGGACTGGGGGTTGGGAAGGGCTGGGGTGAATCCCTGCAATGTGTCAGGCCCAGCACCTGGGCTTCACTCCTCTAGTGTTATGTCAGAGAAAGGTGGCAAGGCCCGTCTCCGTGGGGAGGGTGCAGGGAAGGGACTGAGTCTTTCCAAGGTTGTGGAGAGCCACCCCTCACCTGGTTAGCCTAGATCACTCCTCTAAGCAGAGGCCTTAAGAGTTGGGCTCTGGGGCCAGCCTGCCTGGCTTTGCATGCATCTACCTGTAAGCCATGTGGCCTTGGCTATGCCTTAGTGTCCTGTCTGAAAAATGGGTATATTAGTGGTGCTGGCCTTACAGGGTCATTGTGAGGCTTGAAAGTGAAAGTGTTAGTCACTCAGTCAAGTCCAATTAGTTACTTAGTCCTGTCTAACTCTTTGTGGCCCCATGGACTGTAGACTGCCAGGCTCCTCTGTCCATAGAATTCTCCAGACAAGAATACTGGAGTGGATTGCCATTCTCTTCTTCAGGGGATCTTCCTGACCCAGATCAAATCCAGGTCTCCTACATTGCAGGCAGATTCTTTACTGTCTGAGCCACCATTGTGAGGGTTAAGTTATTATTAATACATGTAAACATGTAAAATGCTTAGAACATGTCAGATTTTAACCCTCAGGCTATGGTGGGGGTGGGAGGAGTCAGGACTGTGGTGGAAGGAGCTTTGCAGTCCTCGGTTCTGGTTTCCAATCTCAGCTCCCCCGTGGACCAGCTGTGTGATTTTAGATGCTTGATTTTGTCCTGTTAACACCTGCTGCTTGCGGGGCTTCTGGGAGAAGGATTTGGTAGCTGATGGGTAAAGGGCCTGCTATGATGGGGCCTCCAAGCTGAGGGCTTCCCAGGGCTAGCTCTCTACCCACCTTGCAGCCAAAGCCCTGGGTTGGTGACCCATCCCCAGCCCACCTCCACTGTGAGCAGATTCTGCCTCAGGGCTTATATGGCAGCAGGGGGTACATGGATGAGCAGTGAGCTGGGTACTCTCTGATGGTCTTGGGTGGAGCAGGGAGGGTGGCCAGGGCAGCCAGAGTGAGGCCTTAGTGCACCTACTAGCACGCGGAGGCTGCGTGCTGTGGTTGTGGCTTCCTCTGCAGCACCTACGTAGTCAGGCCCCGTTAGAGTCTACAGAGAAGACATGTGGTGATATTTACAGCCAAAATCTTCATCCCCATAAAGGGAGGCAGGGGTAAGGGTTGGGAGGGGGAGGGAGGGGCCAGACTTTTTGATAATGTCATAAATGGAGACTGTCTCCCTGGAAACAGTGGCGGTCATGGCGGCCACAGGCTGACAGATGTGCATGCCGTAATATGGGCCCGTGGTGGCAGTGGCAAGGACATTGTGAGGGATGGATGGACTGTAACTCAGCAAGCCTGGGGCTCGGGGACAGCCGGCTGTGCTGATGAAGGCGTGGCGGGGATGCTGATGGAGGGATGGGGGCTTGGAACTGGGTGTCCAGGGGGACAGTGGGTGCCTGCTGCTACCCAGGGTTTGGGGGAGACCCTCCAGCCTCTGGCTTCTGGCCCAGCACCAACCTCAGAGCCAGGCCAAGCTGGCAGGGAGATATTTTCAGAGTCAGGGGCCTTCCCTTACTTTCTGGCAATGGGCACTCAGAAGACCAGCCACACAATGGTTGTTCTAGGCCTGCAGGGGCACAGACATAGGGCAGAGTGCTCGAGAGCCTCGGCTCAGGCTGTGGGAGGGCATATCACAAGAAGCAGGGAGTCTAGTGTGAAGGAGGAGATGACTGGGGAGGCTTGGTTGTGCCTGGTATGGAGGGTCCTATTCAGGGCTGAGTGTGGTGGATCCCCAATGCCAGAGCTTCCGGGGCCAAGGATTTACCTAAATTGTCTTGTTTCAGAGAGAGTGAGGAGCTACTCTTCAGCCACCCAGCCATTGGTGCTCCAGCCTGGGTCTCCATCTGGGCCCACAGGGACTCTAACAGGAAGTGGAAAGCAAGCAGGGACTGGGACCTGGAAGATGGTAGGCTCAGGGGCTGCACTTACTGTCCAGAAATCTCTGAGGGGCCAGAGCCTTTTCCTCAGACCCTGACCTGCAGTGGCCATGGACTGCCCCATGGAGAGCCAGGTCAGGGAGAGGGATAGCAATTAGAGCTTCAAGTGGACAGGCTACTTTGGGTGGTAGTGAGTTTGCTCTCATCAGAAGCGTGCAAGCAGGGGCTTAATGGCCATGGCCAAGGAGACTGAAGAAAAGGAAATCCTGATGGAGAAAGGGGTGGGTTTGAGGCTTGCCCTTCTAGGCCCGAGGGACAGTCATCCTGGGTTCTAAGAGATAAGATGGCCCCTGAGATGACTGCGGGGCCTGTGGCTCTGCCTCTCTCACAGCATGCACTGCAGCTGAGTCTCAGGCCCAGGTCATGCGAGGCCCGAGTTCTAGTGCCAGCTTGTCCCTGACTTGCTCTATGATTTCAGATGGCGCCCTTAGCCTCTCTGGGCAGGAACAAGGAGCACTGAGGCTGTGGGCTGGGAGCTGCTGAGGAGGAACCTTAGGGCCCGATGCCAGGCACTGACTCTAGCCCCTCTTGGCCACTTTCCTCTGCAGACAGCTGGACCCAGGGCAAGGGGGAGGCTAGGATCCCAGGAGCACCCATCGGTGATCCTTGTGACCAGGGTCAGGGCTCAGCCCAGGTCAGGAAATTTCCTTTCATCTGCTGCTGCTGAGTGGCCATCAGCCCCGTGACCTGTTGGCCTGCTGCTCTCATTACCAATACCAGAGGCCTGAACTGGGTGGCAGATGGACTGCGTGTGTAGTGGGTGCTCACCCTTTGGCTCCTGGGACTGTGTGTATGAGCGTGTGTGCGTGGATGTATGTGTACACTAGGTGAGGGTGGTTGGAGCTGGGCTCCCGCAGGAGACCCCCCAATCTCTGGCACCCATGGGGGTGTGAATGGAACCACGTAGCAGCTGCACCTTGATTCTGAGGTGCCATCTAAACTGGAAGGTGCTTGAGGGACCGCAGGCCCTGGGTAAGGTGGGCAGGGTGCTGGAGGGCTTGGCTGGGGACAGGGTGGGCATCAGGAAGGCAGAAAGACCTGTTTGGCATGGCCATAGTTTCAGGGGAGCGAAGGCCCACACTTCCCTGCCCATTTGAGGAACCAAGAAACCTTTCTGGGAAATGGAGGCACCCTCCCTGCACACTCTCATCACCTCCTAGACTGCACCTCCACAGCCTCCAGCTGCTCTTGGCCATCCTCCCCAAGAAAGGGCGTGGGCCAGCCTGCAGCCCTCAGAAGACCTGCTGGGGCAGTAAGCAGAGCGGCTCTGGGTGGGCGGAGCTCCGGGTGGGATATTTGTATCACATCTTTATCCATTCCTCTGTTGATGGAGCTCATGACCCAGTGACCCCCTTGGAGCTGTGGAGGTGTGGGTTTGAGCAGGGATATTGTGCCTGAGGGTTGGCAGGAACCTGATGGGTACTCTCAGAATTTAAGGGAGGGCTGGTGGGGCCTGGAGACAACTGTGTAGGCAGGACAGACAGGGTCTCTGGGCCCAGGGAGGGCAGCTGTGCCTCAGGCAGGTTCCTGGGTGAGGGTAATGGAGGGGAGCTCTGCTCTGGGCAGGGCTTCCGGGGGGCTGCGCGGCCGCAAGTGAGTTTCCAGGACTGTGATGTGGGGGCAGAAGCCCATATTCGTTTTTTTGTTTTTTTTTTTTAAACCTTTTATATTGGAGTATAGCCTGCTAGGGTCTTCACTGGTAGCCCAGCTGGTAAAGAATCCACCTGCAATGCAGGAGACCCTGGTTCGATTCCTGGGTCGGGAAGTTCCCCTGGAGAAGGGATAGGCTACCCACTCCAGCATTCTTGGGCTTCCCTGGTGGCTCAGACTGTAAAGAATCCACCTGCAGTGTGGGGACCTGGGTTTGATCCCTGGGTTGGGAAGATCGCCTGGAGGAGGGCATGGCAACCCACTCCAGTATTCTTGCCTGGAGAATCCCCATGGACAGAGTAGCCTGGTGGGCTATAGCTATGGGGTGGCAAAGAGTTGGACATGACTGGGCAACATGGTGCAGCGGCATAGCCAGTTATGGCTTCCCAGGGGGTGCTAGTGGTAAAGAGCCTGCCTGCCAATGTGGGAGAAGCCAGAGACTCTGGTTCGATCCCTGGGTCGGGAAGATCCCCTGGAGGAGGGCATGGCATCCCACTCCAGTATTCTTGCCTGGAGAATCCTGTGGACAGAGGAGCCTGGCGGGTTACAGCCCATAAGGTTGTAATGAATCAGACATGACTGAAGCGGCTTAGCACGCATAGCTGATTAACAGTATTGTGATAGTTTCAGGTGCACAGCAAACTGGCTCAGCCATACACATACATGTATCCATTTCCCCAAACTCCCCTCCTATCCAGGCTGCCACATAGAATTGAGCAGAGCCCATGTGCTCTACCGTAGGTCCTTGCTGGTTGTCCATTTTAAATATAGTAGTGTGTACACGTTGATGCCAAACTCCTTAACTGTCTCTTCTCCCCATCCTTCACCCTTGGTAACCGTAAGTTTGTTCTCTAAGTCTTTGAGCCTGTTTCTGTTTTGTAAATAAGTTCATTTGTATAATTTCTGTTTAGATTCTGCATATAGGTGATATCATGCGATATTTTTCTTTCTTTGCCAACTTACTTCACTCAGTATGACCGTCTCTCGGTCCACCCATGTTGCAGCAAATGGCATTCTTTTTAATGACTGAGTAATGTTCCATTGTATATTTGTATCACATCTTTATCCATTCCTCTGTTGATGGATGTTTAGATTGCTTCTGTGTCTTGGCTTCTGTAAATAGTGCTACAATGAACCCTGGGATGCATGAATCCCTTTGGACCACGTTTTTCTCTGGATATATGCCCAGGAGTGGGAGTGCAGGGCAGGAGACCATATTCTTAGTCTCCTCATTCTCCTGATCTGCGTGACCTGAAACAAGCGCCTTTATCCCTGTGTATCACGGTACAGTAGTAGTTCCGTCTCCTAGGGCCATTTGTACTGGAAGGTGCTGGAGAATTGCATGTCCTTCCTGCATGGAGTCAGGGACTGAGACGCACAGGCTCCAAGCGTGGTGGGTAGGCGGGCACCAGGCTCAGTTTGGCCTGCCTCTTTTCAGATCTCACCTAGTAGCTGTCACTCAACTTTGTAGTGACTAGCCTCCTCACCTGTAAAGGACATTGGGAAGGATGACCTCGTGGGGCTCTTGTGCCAAGATTAAGAGTCCAGTCTGTCAAGCCCTGCATGTAGTAGGTGCTCATTAAACATAGGTCATCATTGTTATAACATCAGAACTGGAAGTGCTCAGAGCTCCAAGCAACCCCTTGCCCCCACCAGCCTGCCCGCTGCATGCTCTTTCATTCTGTCTGTGCCAGTGCCTCCCAGGGATGGTGTCCAGGGCTCCATGAGCCCTCAGCAGTCACAGGGATGAGTCTCTATAGCTCAGATGTGGAGGCTGAGGCCTCAGGAAAAGGTTACTGCAGAGGCCTGGGCTCTGAGAGCAAGTGCCCAGGAACCCGGTGAGACTGGGTGGGTACAAGGCTGGGGGCTAGCAGGAGGGGAGGGAGAGACCGAAACCCACTCCTCTGGCCCCCAACCCCTACAGTCAAAGCTGGTTCCTGCTAATTAGCGCCTTAACGAACCGTGCTACGACGCTCCCCTACCCTGCTCCCAGACAGATAATTACAATGAGATTTTTGGCTTCTTGGGGGCAACTGGAGGTGGTAGGGGAGAGGGCTTTTCTGGCTTTTTTAACTGTCCACAGGGATTTTCAATCCTACCCACTCTCGTCTCATTTGGAGAAGGACAAATAATGAGTTAATGGACCTTTTCTGCAGCTGAGAGGGACAATTTATGACAGAAGTGACAAACTTCATTTTAATGAGAGGCAAATTCCACTTTATTTTAAACGGCAGGTTTTCCTCTTCATCCGTGGCTTTTAGGCATTGGAAGTGGAAGCCGAGGTGTCAGGTTGGCAGGACCTGGGGCAGGCTGACTGTTCGGGAGGCCTGGGCCGAGTCTCTCAATTCTCTCACCGGTTCCCCTGTACCGGTGCCTCCCCTCCTTTTAGGGCCTGCTCTGTTGTCCAGTCGCCACGTTGTGTCTCTTTGCAACCCCATGGACTGCAGCCCTCCAGGCTTCCCTGACCCTCTCCATCTCTCGGAGCTTGCCCAAGTTCATGTCTGTCGAATTGGTGATGTCATTCAACCATTTCATCTTGTTGCCCCCTTCTCCTCTTGCCCTCAATCTTTCCCAGCATCAGCGTCTTTTCCAGTGAGTCGGCTCTTCATATCAGATGGCCGAAGTATTGGAGCTTCAGCTTCAGCATCACTCCTTTCAAAGAATATTCAGGGTTGATTTCCTTTAAGATTGACTGGTTTGATCTCCTTGCTTTCCAAGGGACTCTCAAGAGTCTTCTCCAGCACCACAGTTTGAAAGCATCAATTCTTCAGCGCTCTGCTTTCTTTTTTGTCCAGCTCTCACATCTGTACATGACTCCTGGAAAGACCATAGTCTTGACTATATGGACCTTTGTCGGCAAAGTGATGTCTTTGCCTTTTAACACACTGTCTAGGTTTGTCATAGCTTTCCTGCCAAGAAGCAGTCATCTTCAAATTTCTTGACTTCAGTCACCATCCACAGTGATTTTAGAGCCCAAGAAAAGGAAATCTGTCCCTGCTTCCAAGGGGCGTGCTTGTGGGCTCCATTTATGGATCAGGACAAGGAGGTTGAGAGAAGTTAAAAGACTTGCCCCAAACTGCTCTGGAATTTGGGGGTTGGTGGGTGGCCTTTGAACCTGGGCTGTGTGACACCAAACTCCATACTGTTACTACTCCATCTTGCTGTCTGACTCGGGGGGTGTGGGAGTGCAGCCAGAGTGGGACTGTCTGCCCAGGTCACTCCCAGGGACAGTGAGGGAAGGTAGGAGAAGCCAGCAGAGCCTCCTGGCTACTGGGCAGCCCTGGCCCCAGAGCACCTGGGGTCACACTGATCTAGTCTCCTCTTTTCTGCACAGAGGATGCTACCTGAATGGTGATCTTTGCAGGTCTGGAGGCAGGGCCCACAGTGGAGGTGGGCAGCCCATCTTTCCAGTGGCCCCTGAATTGGAGTACAGGGTTACTCTGAGGATTCTAGCACCAGACCCCAGAACCTGGCCAGAGAGGATGATCCAGTTTACTGCGCAGCAAGAAACTCAAGGCCAGGGAGGGCAGGCAGCCTGCCCAACCTCCACAGCTTTACAAGGCCAGAGCTGGGATGGGAGCAGGCACCCTGTAACCAGGATGCAGAGTTGAGCCCATTATCTTCCTTTCTGAGTTACTGCATCTGTGGCATGGGCCCAACAGTGTCCTGCTCACATGCAGGCAGAGGGGTGGCAGCGCCTTCTGGGCTCCCTGCCAGCCCCTTGTACCTCTTGGGCTGTAACCCCAGGCTCCTGGCCCAGCTTGTGGGGCCTTGAGACTGAGTCCCTCAGCTCCTCCTCAGAGGTTTTAGCTCTTGTTTTTAGAGCCTGGAGAAGGTCTTGGAGGGCGGAGCAGGGTCGGGGCTTCCTTTGTATCCTCTGAGAACTCTCAGTGGAGAAGCCCAGGGCTAAGAAATCATGACTCTTTGTTTTCTAGGTCAGAGGATCTATTGCAGATCCCCTACCTTCCCCTCCTGCCTCATACGGGACAGTGGGATTTGTGAGGAGTCATGGGCTGTGGGCTAACTACACCTTGACTGCACTCAGTGCCCCAGAGTCTGACCCCACCTGCCTTTCATCACTGCTGACCTTGAACAGGTTCCCATTTCCAGTGGAAAAAGTGGGTTAAAATCCTCCTCCTGCTGGGATGGTGGTGGTGGTGGGGCGTAAATACAGCCAAAAAGAATCCGCCTGCGATGCAGGAAATGCAGGAGATGCAGGTTCAGTCCCTGGGTCAGGAAGATCCCCTGGAGGAGGAAATGGCAACCCACTACAGTATTCTTGGCTGGAGAATCCCATGGACAGAGGAACCCAGCGGGCTACTGTCCAAGGGGAAGCAAAGAGGTGGACACAACTGAGCAACTGAGCAGGTAGGCATGGTGTTGTAATTAGTTGGTGCTCAAAAGTGGTGGCAGATGTAAGATTCCCAGAAGCATGAGATCTTGGAATCATAGACCTTTGGAGGTCCAGGGTCTTGACTGTCAAGAGGTTGGAGGGGATCCTAGGAGCCCCTGGCCCAACTCTGGAAGGGGGGTTTCTCCTCCCCCAGGGCTGTGATGCTATTTGGCATCATCCTCTCTCTGACCTTGTCTCACCCACCAGGTGCCTGCAGGTGAAGAGGTATTGTATTGCGGGTAGGATGGGATTCAGCTCTCTGGGTGACTTGAGCCCAGGGAAGGGTCACAGTCCTCACCTGGGAGCCTAAAGGTGGGACCAGGTCCTTTCTTCAGGGCCCACTCCCCTGACTGGCCAAAGCAGGGGCTGGAAGTTGGCGGGTATCTGGGCTCTCTCTGGCCCTGGGAGGCAGTCTGCTGGGCCAGACGGGGAACTCCAGCCTCCTGTGTCCCTGGCCAGTCTAAGGGCTCAGAAAGGGCCTGCTGCCTCCTGCCCAGGTGAGGAGGATGACTTGTTCCTAGGGAAGAGTTCCTGGGTCTGAGGTCAGGCTTGGATCTGAATCTACCCATCCTGTGCGTGACTTCTGAGAGCCTCAGTTTCCCCATCTATGGGGAGTGATAGAGAGCAGCAATGACCTGCCCCTCTGGCCACACCTACTCCAGCTGAGGAGCACCAAGGCTGCTTGCTTCCTGGGATGCAGGCCCCAAGTTGCATGTCCCTCCATCCCAGAGAGCCCTATCTCAAAAGGTCCCTGGGAGGAACTCAGCTCCCCAGGTTGACATATTTGACTCCAGATCCCATTTCCACCACTAACCAGAGTGTGATTGTGGGCACAAATCACTAACCTCTGTGGACTTCAATGTCTCCACCTGGAAAATAGGGCCCATCAGGGTCTTGGAATTAAATGAGCTCATATATGTTGCACATTTAGCGCTGAGTGAGCACGTAAGGAAAGGCGGGTTTTATGTGAGGTGCCTGGCACACAGGAGGTGCTGGGTGATGGTAGCTATTTCAGCTCCTCCCTGGCCCCCTCTTCCCAGGGACCATCTCTGCTCATGGTGTGAGGTAGAGACGGAGCACAAGGCAAGTGGGCGACAGTGGTCCAGCACTGTTAGGTGTGGTCGCTGTCCACCAGGGCTGGGTAAGGGGCTGAGGGCCTGGCTCTCTTCCCTCTTTCTCCCTCAGTGGCAATCCCCCTGCCTCCCTCCATGGCTGTAGTTGGTTTTGACATTGTCCAGTCCAAGCTGGGGTATGGTGAGGTAGGAGACGGATTTCTCCCACGGGAAGGTACCCCTCCTCGACCGCTTGCTGACCCTGGCCATTTTGTTGGCCAACAGATCTCCCAAAACACATGCTGTGGGCTAGGAAGAGGAAGGAGAGAGGCCCAAGTCATGGGGAGCCCGAGAGGTCACAGAAGCCTCCTTGAAAGAGCAGCCTCGGAGGGACTTGAAGTGGTAACTGGGTAGAAGGGAGGGTGGGAGGGTGGGCCCTTTGGCAAGTGGTCCAGCGAGAGTGAAGCCCTGGAGGTGGGAATGGGCCACATGGGGTTTTGGCCTCTCTTGGAGCTCTTGCCAGATTTCTGCTCATCCCAAGGCTGGCTTTAGCGTGGTCCTCTGGAGGCCTTTGCTGAGTTTATGGCAGCTGGGGTTGGGGGAGTAGGGGACTCCTTTCTCTGAGCCCTGCTCTGCCATGGACAGCTTCCTCTGTTCCTGCCAGGATGATGCTGAGTGGTCATCAGCCCCTAGCTCAGCTCTGTGGCCCTGAGCCTGGCCTGGATCAGAGACCATAAATTGTTCCTGAGAGCACTGGGAGCTATGGAAGGATCTTGAGCAGGAGAGGCCTGGATGAAAGCAGGGTTTGTGGAGGAGGGACAGGGCAGGAACATACCTGCGGTGATGGGGCTATAGCCGGCAGAGAGAATTCTCTGGCAGAGGAAACCAGTGCCCACATGCCGCTGCCTTGCCCTCCCTGCTTGGCTGCGGTGCTTTATCTGACCTGAGTGAGGAATGAATTGAGGGTGTAGATCACCCTGGTGAGGTGGGCATCAATTTCCATTAAAAGGCTGGGCCATGAATTTCTCTCTCCTGCTGTCCTCTGACAAGTCTGGCCCTGGTCTTGGCTGGAACAGGGTGGGGATCAAAGGAGGAGGGGTGAGACAGAATTGGGGAGGTGGGATGGGGGTAGAGTCCCCTTCCCCCACCTACTCCTTCCCTCCTTTCTTCTGCATAGGACACTTGTGTCCCTGTCACTGACCAGCCTGCTCCTCACTGTCCGCATGAAGACATGCGTTCTCCTTCCACAGACCCGTTCTCTTCCTTCATAGCTTTCCCCACCACTTGTATTTATTGCTCTATCTGTTTAATGTGCTGCTGCCTTGTTCACAACTCCTTCCCCAGAGCCTGGGACAGAGAGGGGCTCAACAACTATTTGTTAAATGAAAGGTAGAAAGAAAAACTCAGTGGACTGCTGGCTTGGGCAGACCCCCACCCTCAGGGAGCCCCCAGCCAGGGAGAAGAGGAGGAGATGGAGGAAGTGGGTACCCCCCGGGAACCTGCTTCTGCCCCTTTGAGGGAGGGTGGGGGGCACAGGTGTTGGAATCCAGCAGGGATGGAGGCAGCAGCTGTCCAGGAGGCTGGGGTGCAGGTAGGTAGGGTGCACGGGGCAGTGAACGATCACAGGCTAGGGCAGGGGTTGGGGTGTTCAGGGCCAGAGGTGGCCCCACTGGCAGCGGGTGAGGCCACATGTATTACTTTGTCATAAACCCTGTAGTCCTCGGCCCTTCCCTGAGCCATCTGCCATACCTCTGGAGCAAACTCTTTCAACCCTTTTGTGGACTGTTTGTGTGTTTACCCCCCACTTCTATATAATGGCTTGTATGGCTGTTCCTTAGTTTCAGGCATCACCTAGTGAGTTTTACTAGCTGAGGATTTAGCTGCATTTGACCACCATCCCCCTGCTTCCACCCCAGTCACCACATTTTTGGTTGGCTGAGCTTCCCAGCTGAGCCACACAGAATACTCTGATTACTTTTTCGTTCTTGACAGCTCTGTTTTCCCTGGAGTTTTAAAACTATCTTCTTGCAGGGTTGGAGGGGTGGGAGGGATTAGGGTTTTATTTTTTAAAATACTTATCACTTTTTCAATTCCCAACTCTCCCTCAGTTGGGTAAATCTCCTTTCAATATAAGGAAAACATGTAAAGTCCTCTATCAATTTCATCCTCTTGAAAAAATTTCTCCTTGAGCCTTCAGATCTGCTCCAGTTGGGTTTATTTAGATGCCTGTTGTGCTTCAGGCACACCCGGATGGCCCTTCTCCATAATTCAGGTTCCTTTCACCTCTCTCGGACTGGATCTCTTGCTTCCCTTCTTAGTTGACATTCTCATTTTGGTGAACACATCCTCCAATAGCTTCCGGAAAAGGTGGGTGGGAAGTATGTTTTGAGACCTTGCCCATCTGAAAATTCTTCTTCTGCCTAAATCTTGATTGAGAGTCTGACTGGGTATAGAATTCCGGATGGAGATCTTTATCCCCAGAATTTTAACGGGGGCCCTTCCTTTGAAGTCGTTGCTTTTACGTTGCTTGTGGTGCTGGTGTTGAGAGTTCCATGGCTGCTCTGGCATCCATTCTGAGCATCCTGCCTGGGATTTTCTTTCTGGAAGCCTGTAGGGCCTTCTCTTTCCCTCCATGTTCTGGGAACTCACTGTGCTGGGCCTTGGTGAGGGTCTGATGTTTTAAGCTGGAAGCTTGTGTTCTTCAGTTCTAGAAAAGTTTTTGATTTACTCCTTTATGCCTGGCCTCTGTTTTCTCTGTTCTCTCTTTCTGGAACTCCACCCAACCACATGTTATGCTTCTTAGAGGGACCCCTAACTTCCTCATCTTTTCCTTCCTTGGTCACATTGCTTTACCTTTCTGTCCCTGTTTCTGGGAGATCTCTTCTGTGTTATCATTCTACCCTTTTAATGAAGCTTTAAAAAATATTTGTTTATGTACTTATTTTTGGCTGTGCTGGGAGTCTGTTGCTACACATGGGCTTTTTCTAGCTGTGGCTGGTGGGAGCTACTCCAGTTGTGCACGGGCTCCTCATTGCTGTGTCTTCTCCCGCTGCCGAGCACAAGCTCTAGGGCACATGGGCCCAGGAGCTGTGGTGTGCAGGCTTAGTTTCCCTGTTGCATGTGGGATCTTGGTCTGGAGATCAGGGATCAAACCTGTGTCCCCTGCATTGACAGGTTGATTCTTAATCACTGGACCACCAGGGAAGTTCTCTAATAGAGTTTTTTATTTCTGCTGTATAAATTTTAAATTTCAAAGATTCTTTTTTATTTGCTGAATGTTCTCTTTAAAATATGTTGCATCCAACTCTTGTTTTGTGGATATTTTATTTCTAAGGATAATAATAGTTCTCTCTCTTTTTAAAGTTTCCTTCTATCTGCATTGCTGATTTCCTTCAAGTTGGCTTTCTTTTACTCTCTCTCTCTGTTTTTTTTTTCACTTGTTTGGGACTTGGTCTTTCCTATTAGAGATTTCCTCAGTTAATTCACTTGGCAAAATTTATGGAGTCACTGCTCTGCACCAGCTCCATTCTGCAGCCCTGAACAAAATGGTCAAAAGTCCTTGAGCTGATGGAGCTGATGTTCAAATGTCTGATGATGCTTGTTTGGTAGCTCTTATTTAGCACTGGGACAATAAAGGCTGATTGGTGTCCCCTGTGTGGGGGCAGACTCACCAAATGTGGCTTCACTGTGCTGGTTCACTGGAAGCCCTGATGGCAGGGCCTCCTGGAAGTGAGTCAGGCAGGAAGGCTGGAGTCGAGACCTGAAATCCAGCACAGAAACTTCACCTACTCCTTCAGTGTTTAGTAAGGGTTCCCTGCCACCAGCCCCATGGCCTGGTGTCTCCCAGTCTTCTCTGGGCAGAGCTGGGAGCTCCGTGGGGTCTCCCTGCTTCTTGTTTCCAAGCAGTCCTTCATTCCCATGCCCAGGGCTGCCTGGGGCCACTAGTTACCGCGCCTTTGGTGGGTTCTGCCAGGTAATAGGATGGGGACTCACTTTCTCAGCTCTGCCAAATCAATTACCGCTCACCCATCTGTTTTCCAACTTCCAAAATTATGTTGCTGTTTTCTCTTCTTCCAATCTTTGTCCTTGTGGATTTAGGTACAAAAAAGAGCCTTTATTGTTGTAATGGGGTTTTGGAAAGGAGTGACGGTGAATGCACATGTTCAACCTACCATAGTTAATCTGTGCATCCCGCAGTGGATCCATTCTCCTGCTGGTGGACATTTAGAGCATTGCCCCTTTCACTCTGGGCTTCCCTGGTGGCTCAGATGGTAAAGAATCTGCCTGCAGTGCAGGAGACCCAGGTTCGATCCCTGGGTTGGGAAGATCCACTGGAGATGGGAATGGCTACCCACTTCAGTATTCTTGCCTGGAGAATTCCATGGACAGAGGAGCCTGGTGGCCTACAGTCTATGGGGTCGAAAAGACCTTTCACTGTTTCAAACAAGGCTGCCATGAGCATCGTACATCCTCCTGGTATGTATGTGTGTGGGTATTTTTCTTGAAGTGGAATTGCTTGGTGGTAGGCTATATGCAACTTCAGCTTTACAAGATAAGACCACAGTGTTTCACCAAATGCTTGTAGCAACATCTGCTTCCACCAGCAATGTCCAAGCAGCCCTGTTGTCTCACAGCCCCAACAACACTTGGCACTTATTAGATGCCCACCAACTTAACGGGTACAGTGTTGTATCTTCTTTTACTTGGCATTGCTGGGAACTCCGCTGCCCTGAGGCAAGTCTTGTCATGTGTTTGGCCCTTTGGGTCTCCTCAGCTGCCAGTTGCCTACTCCTATGTTTTGGCTTTTACAAAAAGTGGGCAATTTGTCTTTTTCCGTATTGATTTGCAGAATTCTTTATATAGCCTGGAAAAATTTTTTTTGTTGTTGGCTGTATGTACTGCAGGCATACTCCTCTGGTCTGTCTCTGGCTTGTCTTTTCCCTCTGTGATGTCTTTGGTTGCCCAGGCGCTTTAAATTGTAACAAAGTCAAATCTCTCACCTTTATGGCTTAGGCTTTTTATAGCTTGTTGGGAATGAGCTTTTTTTTTCTTTTTTTAAAGATCATGATAAATCTTGTTAAATTAAATTTTCACTGGGAAAAGTTGTCTGAATCTGTCCTCAGAATGGAGAGAATTGACAGATGTCCTGAATGGTGGACATCATTGCAGTGGGAGTGGAGATCAAAGAGTAAGAGAATCACTGGGGCTTCTCTGGTGGTCCAGTGCTTAAGACTCTGCCTTCCAATGCAGGGGGTTCGGGTTTGATCCCTGGTCTGGGAACTAAGGTCTCATGTGCTACCCGGTGTGGCCAGAAATTTTAAAAAAAGAAAAAAAAGAAGAAAAGAATTAATGAACACCAAAATGTGTTCAGTGCTCAAGGCTTCTTAGTGTTCCAGAGAGAAATACTTTGCTTGATCTTTGACACCGTCCTAAAAGCCTACTTTCTTTGTCTCCTTTGGAGAACCAAGGCCTCCTGCCATGGCTACATCACAGGTGACTCCAGCTGTGGTGGCTGGGCTGGGAGTTGAAGACGCCTGCGGGAGATTGGTTAATAGGTATCCAGAGGAGGCGAGAAGGAGCAGCCTGCCTTTTCCCAAGGCTGGGCTGCAAAAGTGTGGTTTGTGTTGTTATTGCTGGTGGGGAGTGTTTGTGCCCCCCCACCCCGATCGAGCCCCTGGGGAAGTGGGAAGGGTTTGGGGCCCAGGAGCCTGCCACTGCCAGCACTGTGATCTTGGACAGGGTCTACACCTCCCTGCTTTTTTAACTTATATGCAGAGTACATGATGTGAAATGCCAGGCTGGATGAAGCACAAGCTGGAATCAAAATTGCCGGGAGAAATATCAATAACCTCAGATATGCAGATGACACCACCCTTATGGCAGAAAGTGAAGAGGAACTGAAGAGTCTCTTGATGAAAGAGGGGAGTGAAAAAGCCAGCTTAAAACTCAACATTCAAAAACCTAAGATCATGGCATCTGGTCCCATCACTTCATGGCAAATGAATGGCAAATGGAAACAGTGAGAGACTTTATTTTCTTGGACTCCAAAATCACTGCAGATGGTGACTGCAGCCATGAAAATTAAAAGACGCTTGCTCCTTGGAAGAAAAGCTATGACCAATCTAGACAACATATTAAAAAGCAGAGACATTACTTTGCCAACAAAGGTCTGTCTAGTCAAAGCTATGGGTTTTCCAGTAGTCATGTATGGATGTGAGAGCTGGACCATAAAGAAAGCTGAGCGCCAAAGAATTGATGCTATTGAACTGTGGTGTTGGAGAAGACTCTTGAGAGTCCCTTGGACTGCAAGGAGATCCACCCAGTCCATCCTAAAGGAAATCATCCTGAATATTCATTGGAAGGACTGATGCTGAAGCTGAAACTCCAATACTTTGGCCACCTGATGCAAAGAACCAACTCATTGGAAAAGACCCTGATTCTGGGAAAGATTGAAAGCAGGAAGAAAAGTGGACGACAGAGGATAAGATGGCTGGATGGCATCACTGACTCCATGGACATGAGTCTGAGTAAACTCCGGGAGTTGGTGATGGACAGGGAGGCCTGGTGTGCTGCAGTGCATGAGGTCCCAAAGAGTCAGACACAACTGAGCGACTGAACTGAACTGACACCTCCCTGAGCCCCTCTTCTTTGGGATTAAATGGGGTGATACTCTCATAGCCCTCAGGGAGCTGGGGGTGCTGAGTGAGGCAGGTAATAGCACCTGAAGCTAATCTTAGGTGGAAGGTCTCTTCCCTGCAGAGAGCCTCAAGGAAGGGTGGAGACCTAGGAGCGTGGCTGAGCAGTGGGCTCCCAGGAAGACCCTTGGGGTTGGTCCATAGTAGGGGGGTGGTTAGGAAACCAATGACCTACTTTTCCTTTTTAAAAAGGTCCTTTTTGAGAAGATGATGTTGGCCCAGGGAGTGGGAAGAGGGGAGGAGTGACCTTCTGGCCTGCCCTCAGGCCGGTGGAGGGGCGTGTGAGGTGGGGCTGGGGCAGTGGCTAGGAGGGCAGGTGAAGACCCTCCCCTCCCCCAGCCTCTGCTGACAGGTGGCACTCCACCCCGCCTCCTCCCCAGGCCTCACCCAGCACTCTCTGCCTCCCAGCCCCACCCAGGACCTGAGGGGTTAATTTTGCCTGGTGTGGCAGTATGCAAATCCATACACTTTCATAAACTGCTTAATTAGGCGAATGTTAATGAGACGTTAATTACTGTTGTGCCCGCGGATCCCACGGAAACGGAGATTATGTTTCTCTTCAAACATCCCGTCTTAATTATAACTTGTGCTTAATTCTGCAGCTTTTGCCAACTGGGCGAGGGTGGGGTGGGGCGGGGCATGCCTGCCTTGCCTGCCTGGGGGCGGGGGTGGGCGGGCACCTCTCTTTCCAGGGCAGTTCTTTCCTGCCTTCTCACCTTTGGTCCTCCATTCCTTCCTTAAGCACCTACTGTGTGCCAAGCAGGGTCCTGAAGCTGGTAGTGGGATAACAGAGAACAGTCAGACCCAATCCTCCCACGGGGAGCTGGCAGCCCTGTGGGGAGGCAGCCTTGTGAGTAGATGTCACAGGGAGGGCCCCTGGGGCAGACATAGAGTGGGAGGGACCGCTTGGCAGGTGGGTGGACCAGTGAAAGTGGTGTGTCCCCTGGGTGGTGGGTCAAGGGAAGGCTTCATGGAGGAGGGGACATGTGGACTGAGTGGGAAGTGGAAAAGTGTTCACCAAGTAGACAAGAGACCTGAGTTTGGGTGGAGGGCCCTGCTTGGGCAAAGACCTGGTGGTTGAAGCCTCATCTGCTGTGTGGCTTCCCCAAGGTGCTCTCCCTCTCTGATCTTGCTTCCCAAGATTCCAGTCGAGGTCTCCTGCCTGGGAAACACAGGAGGCTGGGAAGCTTGTGCAGCCTTGGGCAGGTTACCTCCCTCCATCTGGACCCTGACGGCCTCATCAGGAGTTGATATGGGCCTGAGGGGAGTGAGGTCCTGACCTGGAAAGGAAGGTGATCAGGGTAGGCTTCCTGGAGGAGGCTTGCTTAAGGCCTGCTTCTCTGGGACTGTGAGACTGTACCTTGCCTTACACTTGGGTCTTTGAGCATATGATGTGCTTGGTGTATGCCATTGCCCATGTCCCCTCAAGGTTGACCACCACAGCCAGGGTCCTAAAAGAGTGGTTTGCACTCACTGTCCTCATGTCACTGCCTTTCACCTGGCCCTCAAGCTGCTCTGCCTTCACACAACAAGAACCACCCAGCGCCTGCCCTGCCAGCTCCTTGCGTCTTCTTCCACCCCCAAGTACCGGGAAGCCTCAGACTGTTCTGGCTTCAGCAAAGGCTGCCCAGGTGATTTCAGGACTGGCTCTTCAAGTTCTAGGGCTCAAAATACCCAAGAGGGTGTAAAGCTCCATTTTACAGATGGAAGACATGAGGCCAGAGGTCAGGGTCTGGCCTTTGGTCCTCCATTTGTTCCTTAAGCACCTACTGTGTGCCAAGCAGGGTCCTGAAGCTGGTACTGGGATGACGGAGAACAGTCAGACCCAATCCTCCCGCGGGGAGCTGGCAGCCCTGTGGGGAGGCAGCCTTGTGACCTGGGGTCACACAGCCAGGAGTTAGTAGCATAGCACAGACTAGAACTGAGTTGCAGTTGGCTTGTGGGCCCTTTCTTGGGAAACCAAGGGAGAGGGAAGCAGAGGCCTGTTGCCTGAACACCGTTGCACAGCCAAGCCTCACTCCATCATTCATGTCCACTTTATAGATGGGAAAACTGAGGCTCAAAGAAGCCATGGGCCAAGAATGGAAGCATGTGACAGGGTCTCAAAGAACTCCTTGAGTCATCTCCTCTGACGTCACTCCCCTAGGGGAATTCTTGGGCATAGGGGCTACAGGCAGCCATGAGGGGACTTAATTTCATGCCTGAGGCCAGGAAACTGCCTGGCTCCCCCAGCCCTTGGCGCCCTTCCTCCTGAGAACTCCTCCTGTTGGAATCTCCTTCCAGTCCCTAATTTCCTTGACAGATTGTTTACCTGGAGTGTCCTGCATCTGACCTGGACCAGATTAGTGGTATTTCTAGAGTTGAGGCATTTTTAACTGGAAAGAGCACAACCATAGTGGAAAAAAACCTTTTATTTCATTCTGTGTATTTGCACAATTACAACTGAACCCTTTAAACTGGTTCTTATGTCCCCAAATTTGAAAAAAAAAGAGAATGTCCATCCTACTTTCTGTGCTATCAGCAAGTCGTTCTAGCCTTTGATCATGGTGATCCTGTGTCTGCGCTGGGCCATCATGGCTGGTCCCTCACAGTTGGGTGGCAGGTCCCAGCACCATCCAGTCCCATACACTAGAGCAAATGTCTGGTTTCATAGAATGGTGTGAATTAACCCATGGATACTTATTAATAGCAACACAAAAGAAAACTTTTCACAATAAATTCTAGGTTTGTGTGTTCCTGGATTGTGTCCCCAGTCTGAGTCTGGCTGTGGGTCCTGTTAACTCCTTTTTCCTTCTGTGCCTCATTTCTTCCAGCCCCAGGCAGAGTACAGGGGGCTCATATAGATGTAGAGATTCCGAACCTCAGAAGTGAAGGCCCACGGGTCTCACACTCAAAGGTTGCAGGAGCCAGGCAGGGAATGGTGAGCGAAGCAGGCTGGCTGTTGCTACGTGGAAATGCAGGGTGTCGATGGCCAGATCAGATTTTCTGGAGAACGAGAAATCCAGATTTCTATGTGATTTATAAAAGTTGGCAACAGACTCTAATCTTTTAAAACCCACTGAGCAGTCCAAACAAAGCATTCCGTTGCCCAGTTTGCAACCCCTGTGTATGGTCCAACCTCTGTTTTTATAGATGGGCACCCAGGCCCAATGGGCTGGAGTCGCTGGGTGGGGCTGAGCTCACCCTCAGTGGTGAGGCTCACTCCGCCTCCTCGAACCTTTCCACACCCAGCCTGGGCTGTTAAATGTCACCTCCCCCACCCCCGGGTGCCCTCCACCCCCCACAGGGGAGGGAGCCGTCAGGTGTGTTTGAGCAAAGACAACACAGAAGTAGGCTGCTGTGGGAAACAGGCATGAGTCACCGCCAGGCTTCCTTTTGAGGAGGAAAAATATGCTGCCTTGTTAAAATTGTCACTCAAGCCTGCCAGGGGCCGGCCGGGGGGCGGGGGAGGTGGTTCTGGTTGTCACTTTTTGGGGCGTGGCCGCCCTCCAGGCCTTGGGGGGCGTGGACACTGCTGAACAGTGGCATCCCACTTATGACACCAGGTGGGCAGTGGCATCCCGCTTATGAGCTTATGGCTCAGATGCCAGGCTCCCTGCGGGTGTGGCCAGGGAGGAGGATTTGGCATGTTTGTTCAGTGGTGACTTGTAAAAATAACACAGGAACTCTTTTATTAAAGTGGCTGTGTTACCAATCAGTGTGTTTTAATAGGACACTCAATTAGAGCGAGACTTGCAGAGAGGCAGACACCCCCACATAAGCTGACACCTTTTTCCCCAGTCGCCGGCTCCCATCCGTCACTGTCTAACGGGGTCTCCTGTTCTGGGGGGGAGCAGAGTGAGAGGAAAGCTGCCCTTGGCTTTCCCAGCACCCCCGAAATGTGGGTCGGGGGCCTGTGCCAGGCCCAGGGTTGGGGGCCTCAACATATGACCTCACTTAATCTTACTAGTTGGTGTTAATTGGCTCCATTTTTTTCAGGTGAGGAAACCAAGATTTGGTCACAACCCCCGGGCCCATTTGAGCCTAATAGGCTCTGGCAGTGGGGGTTTAGCAGGCTTTGAGGGTCCCTGTTCTCCTTCCCAGCCGCCCTCCAGCCTTCCATCTGGCCGGGGACTCTGTAGTGTCCACACCAGCCCACTCTCAGGTCCAAGAATTCTCTGAGGGGAGCTGGTGGCTCGGAACCTCAGGTCAGAGGCCAGTGAAGGGAGAGGGAACTATGAGAAAGTTAGTGTGTGCCGACGTGTGTGCTTGTACACGCAGGCACACACACATACACGCACACGCACACGATGAGGGCAGTGCATTTACTCATGCCACACACCCGCCCCTGGGTGCCCGGCTGCTTACTCCACTGCCCAGCTATTAACTGCCTTCCAGGGCTTCAGAGAAGGCCCTGGATTTACTTCCTGATCATGGAGGGTGGGGTGGTTTGGTCTCTACCTGGAGCAAAGAGAAATCTTGCTGCCTTGGTCAGGGGCCTCCTGGGCTCCAGATGGGCTGAGTGGAGCTCGCCCTACCCTGGGACACCAGGCCCAGACCGGCCTGGGCTGAAGTGGGGAGACTCGGGGCAGACCAACCTCACCCAGCTATTTCCCCCTCTCTTCCTGGCCCATCCCTGATGATGGTGATGCTGGTGTTGCTTCAGTGATTCCTCTGTGCCGAGCATGGTTCCAGGGGTTTCCCATGGATGATGGCCCCATCTGATCCTCTCAAGAATGCTGTGGGGTAGGCACTCTCATCATCAGGTTTCAGATGAGAAAACGGAGGCATTGAGAGGGTCAGCAGCCTGCTAAGGCCATGGAGGAGTGATTTGAGTCCAAGCATCTAGCCTCGGGGGCTTCCCAGGTAGTGCTAGTGGTAAAGAACCTGCCTGCCAGTGCAGGAGACATCAGAGACGTAGGTTCAATCCCTGGATTGGGAAGATCCCCTGGAGGAGGGCATGGCAACCCACTCCAGTGTTCTTGCCTGGAGAGTCCCATGAACAGAGGATCTGGGTAGGTTACAGTCCATGGGGTCGCACAGTTGGACATGACTGAAGTGACCTAGCACATAAATACACCTACCCCTGGAGGCGGTGCTCTTAAACAGATGGAGACCTGGCTGCTCCCTTGTCCTGAGTGTAAGCCTTGCCTCTTCCATGAAGTGCGCCCTGACTGTCCAGCCTGCCCCGAACTCCCTCAGGTCCAGCTGACTCTCCCTAGCACGGCAGCCGTCTTGGCCCTTCCTGATGGATCTCTAGACAGGGCCTAGTCCTGCTTCCCCTCTGTCTCCCAGGAGTGTGCAGGTGGACCCCAGGGGTTAGGAGATGCCCAGACGAAGACAAAGGAACCCAGCTCCAGAAGCTGGAGATGACCTGGGCAGAGTCTAGTTCATTCAACCTTCTGCTCTACAGACAAGGGCATAGAGGCTGGAGACGGAGAGGGGCTTATCAGGGTGCAGTGAGTTAGAGATGGAGCAGGACTCTGGACCCCAAGTTCAGTGCTCGCTCCTCCACACCTACTTGTTGCCCTGGTTTTGTTTGTTTTTTTTTTCAGAGGTGGGGCCAGGATGGGTGGTGGGAGAGAGGCCAGAGGGAAAGCTGGCCGAGATTCCCTTTCCTCTCCCTCCATCGCCTCTAATCTTCCAACCACGCAGGCTTGTGCATTTTCAACCTCCCTCCCCTCACCTCCCACCATTAAAAAAGAAATTGGGAGACAACGGGAGGGGTGAGCTGTTGACTTAAATGTTTAAATTAGCCTCACTTTGCTGAAAGCTGGGTGTCAGGATAAATCCATTCCTACAACGTCATATATCTTTCCCTGAGTGGGAAGTTGGTGAATAAATGAATGTTCTTCATATATTATTATGGCCTGACACAGCCAAGGCAAGGAGAGGCGGCCCGTGGTGATTAACGAGCAGGTCTTGGCTAACGAGCTGAAGGTTGGGCTTCTTACCAGGGGCCCTGTGCCCTGAGGACTGTACCAGGGTGGCGGGTTCTAGGCATTTCCAGGCAGCTCTTGCTCATAGACACCTATGGCTGCCTTTCTTCTCCTCATCATCCTTCTCTCTGTCCCTTAGGGCAGCTTCTCACCCCTTGCTGGCTCTCTTTATCCTCTCTCCAGTCTGTCTTCTCCTCTGAAGACTTGAACGGACCTCCCTGTGGTTCAAGGTCCACTGAAGGCCCTGTGTGGTCAGGGGAATAGAAGCCTTCCCTGAGGATACCCTGCAGGAAAACACTGAGACCCTCACACTTCCATGGTGGTTTTAGATCATAAGCACCTTGACTTGGTCTTCACAATATCCCCAGTGATGGATGAAGAAACTGAGGTACCAAGATGGAAAGTGACCGCCCTAAGGTCCATGGAGACCCAGCCTATGCCAATGGGTGCTCCCATCCCCACCTCAGATTTGTTCTGAATGACTAGGCCACCCTCCCCTGTGATGCCTTGTCTCTGGAGTCAATCCCTCGCACATAGTCAATGCCTGATGAGCACATGGCCAATGCCTGATGAACCCATTCTGGGGATGCAAGCTGGGACCCCAAGCCAGGGGAAGCATCCTACCATCCCATAAGAGTAGTTCACAAACATTCTTGTTCCGGTGGCTTGGACCTCCTGTTGTGTCAACCCAGAGCCAAGACCCTGGGGCAGACTGCCTGAGAAGACCCTTCTCAAAGACATCATCTCAAACATCAAACCAAGATGATTCCTGGGAACCTGGGAGGCCTCCTGGAGGAGGTGACCCTGAGACAGGGACACTGGTGGGGGAGGGGGAAGGGAGGGTGGCTTGGCCAAGGAGGCAGGCAGCCGGGCCCTGAGCATCTCACCTGATTCAAGGATGGTGGGGCTCCTGGGGTTTCTGGCTCACTGCACAGTGCAGGGGCTGCAGGGATGTGTGGGGAGACCTGCAGAGCAGAAATGGGGCCATTCCCTCGGGCTGCGCTCCAAAGTGTCCCTGAGGTCAGCGTATGTGAGCCTGGATGAGTGTGTGTGAGAGGTAGTGGAGCCCTGGGTGTCCATGCACACATGTGGAGGTATCCAGTTCCCTGTGGGGAAGATGTGTGGGTGGAAGTAGAGGAGTGCCGGAGCACATTCACTTAGAGTGGTACTTTTGCAATCGTCTTTCAAGTTAGCATGTTGACACAAGTGCTCTTAAGACTGTGATCAAAATGTGCAGAAGAGGGAGGGGAAAGCCAGTCAGATGCCTAAATAGAGGGGAATGGTCATACGTTCACTGACTCACTAATCAGCTGTGCTGAGCCTGGGGCAACGCCTTAGCTTGACCTCCCCTTCGTAGTGTGTGTCCATGGGTGTGTGGTTGTCATTGTGTGTTGGTATATGTATTGTGTAGCTCTGTGTGAGGGTGTGTGTACAAGGCTGTGTCACCATGTATTTTGTGTGATTGTGTGTGACTGCATCACTGTTAGTGCTCTATACATGTGGGACTGGGCCTGCAAATGTGGGTATCAAGTGTCTGAGTTCCTCACAGCCCCCAGTGGGACTGTGCGCTCTATAACTGTAAAGCTCTCTTTGCACATGAGGGGTCATCTTCTGTCACCATGTGAGGGGGTCTCCCTGTAGAGATCTTGGCATGAAATGCAAATGTTTCATGCAAAGATGGGCACAACAAAGGACAGAAACAGTATGTACCTAACAGAAGCAGAAGAGATTAGGAAGAGGGGGCAAGAATGCACAGAAGAACTATACAAAAAAGATCTTCATGACCCAGATAACCATGATGGTGTGATCACCTAGAGCCAGATATCCTGGAGTGTGAAGTCAAGTGGGCCTTAGGAAGCATCACTACAAACAAAGCTAGTGGAGGTGATGGAATTCCAGCTGAGCTATTTCAAATCCTAAAAGATGATGCTGTTAAAGTGCTGCACTCAATATGCCAGCAAATTTGGAAAACTCAGCAGTGGTCACAGGACTGGAAAAGGTCAGTTTTCACTCCAATCCCAAAGAAGGGCAATGCCAAAGAATGTTCAAACTACCCCACAAGTGCAGTCATTTCACATGCTAGCAAGGTCATGCTCAAAATCCTTCAAGCTAGGCTTCAACAGTAAGTGAACTGAGAACTTCCAGATGTATAAGCCTGACTTAGAAAAGGCAAAGGAATCAGAGATCAAATTGCCAACATCCATTGGATCACAAGAAAAGCAAGGGAATTCGGGAAAAACATCTGCTTCATTGGCTATGCTAAAGCCTTTGATTGTGTGGATCACAACAAACTGTGGGAAATTCTTAAAGAGGTGGGAATACCAGGCCACCTGACCTGCCTCCTGAGAAACCTGTATGCAGGTTAAGAAGCAACAGTTAGAACCGGACATGGAACAACAGACTGGTTCCAAATCGAGAAAGGAGTATGTCAAGACTGTATGTTGTCACCCTGCTTATTTAACTTATATGCAGAGTATATTGTATGACGTGCTGGGCTGGATGAAGCTCAAGCTAGAATCAAGATGGCTGGGAGAAACATCAATAAACTCAGATATGCAGATGATACCACCCTAATGGCAGAAAGTGAAGAGGAAATAAGGAGCCTCTTGAAAGTGAAAGGAGAGAGTGAAAAATCTGGTTTAAAACTCAGCATTCAAAAAACTAAGATCATGGCATCTGGTCCCATCACTTCATGGCAAATAGATGGGGAAGAAAAGGGAAACAGACAGATTTTATTTTCTTGGGCTCCAAAATCACTGCAGATGGTGACTGCAGCCATGAAATTAAGAGATGCTTGCTCCTTGGAAGAAAAGCTATGACCAATCTAGATAGCATATTAAAAAGCAGAGACATCATTTTGCCAACAAAGATCCATCTAGTCAAAGCTATGGTTTTTCCAGTAGTCGTGTATAGATGTGAGAGTTGGACCATAAAGGAGGCTGAGTGCTGAAAACTGATGCTTTTGAACTGTGGTGTTGGAGAAGACTCTTGAGAGTCCCTTGGACTGCAAGGAGATCCAACCAGTCAATCCTAAAGGAAATCAACCCTGCATATTCATTGGAAGGACTGGTGCTGAAGCTGAAGCTCCAATACTTTGGCCACCTGATGTGAAGAGCCGCCTCACTGGAAAAGACCCTGATGCTGGGAAAGATTGAGGGCAGGAAGAGAAGGGGATGATAGAGGACAAGATGGTTGGATGGCATTATCAACTCAATGGACATGAGTTTGAGCAAGCTCTGGGAGATGGTGAAGGACAGGGAAGCCTGGTGTACTGCAGTCCATGGGGTAGCAAAGAGTCAGACATGACTGAGAAACTGAACAACAAGAGATCAGAACCCATCAAGGAAGAAAGTGGGCTCAGCTGGGCAGGGGGAGGCGAGTAGCAGGAAGAGGGAGTGGTCTGTCCTAGCTCTTCTGCACGAATAGGGACTTGCATGTTCCTTGTTGTTGAGACTTTGCCTTCCCAGGGAGGAAGCCAACCAGCTGGGCAGAGGGTGCTTACAAAGGAAGGAAGCTGGAGAGGTAGATGGCAGAGTGCCTGGCACATAGTAGATGCTCTGTAAAGAGTTGTGACATGAAACCAAGAATCCCGTTATGGAGTTTCCTTTGTGACCTTAGGGATGCTGTTAAATAGACAACATAACTGCAGTATAATTAATGACACTGACTCCATTTGCTAAGTATTAATACCTACAGTGTAGGCAGCATTGTTAGCCAAGGGTATTTTACCATTTTACCTTGCAGATAAGGAGATGGAGTTTCAGGGGTAGTGACTTGCTCAAGAATTGGTGGAACTAGGCTTCGATTCCAGGTGGGACTTCAAAGCTTGTATTCCTTTTCTGTGCCTTGGTTTTCCTGTCTGCACTGTCAGAACCTGGAGGAGATGACTTGATCTGGCTTGATCTTGATTGAGTTTGGGGAGTGCCTTGCTTCAGGGCTACAGCCTGCTGACCCTTGACTTCTCTTTTGGCCCTATTCTGAGCCTGGCCTTCAGGGAACTGCTTCCTTCCCAGTCAGATCCATGGGCCTCTGGCACCAAGGCCAGTGTGGGACTGGGGGTGGGGGGTGAGCACTGGGGCAGGACTGGGCGCCCCTTGGAGTGAGGGGCATCTCTTTGCTTCTGAAAGAGACTGAGTGTCCATGTATAGTCCTAGGAGGGTCCCAGCCAGTAGGGAGGGTTTGTACATCCATCTGTGGCCAGCTGGTCCCATTTTCCATAGAGCAGGCTGATGGAGGGAGAAAGAGCACCCTTTGTTTGCCAAGCCCTGCTCAGGTCTAAATTCTTTCCACCTACATTCTGTGAGCTCCACAGTCACCTTGGGAGTTGGAGTCCCGGGGCCTCTTTCTTACAGGTGAAGAACCTGTTTCCTGGAAGCTTGTGAGTTTCCCCGCGGTCCCCAGGGAGTAAGGGCGCAGTTGAGGCTCCGCCCACTCTGTGCACTTGGCCCTCTAACAGCCTGCGGGCAGGGAGGCTGTGCCTTGGGGTGTGGATCTGACCTCTGAGGGGGCAACTGAGCCAGGATGCGGGGCCAGATGGGCTGCTCTTCCATCTCCTCCTGCTCAGAGCCTCTCCCCGCAGGATACCCAACATGTGCCCCCGCTGGGACTGCCACCCACCGGCTGAGTACCGGAGCCAGCTGTGCTGCGCTGGGTGGGGCGTCATGTCGCCCTGTCCCAGGGAGGCGGGTGTGCCTAATGAATTAATTAGTGTTGGCAAAGCACTTGGAGATCTCTGGCTGAAAGGTGCTCAATACACGAAAATCAGAGTGATTGTTATTACCCATAATTATGGAGTTTCTGCCGGAGAAATTATTCCGACGCGGACGGTGGCTGGGCCAGCACAGAGCCCTGCCAAGATCTGCTCCTCAACAGCAGTGGAATCTATCTTCCTTCCCTCCCTCCCTCCCTTTCTCTTTTCCTTCCTTTTTTCCCCCTTTCCCTGTCTCCCTCCCTGCCTCCCTCCCTCCCTGCTCGCATGTTCTCTCCCAGCTCCGGGCCTGCTGCCTGCTCTTCCACAGCAAATGCCTTCTTTGTCTCATCTCTCATGAAGAGAGGCGCCTGGCACAGTTGGAGGAGGAGGGGATCCAGCAGTAGCCTCTCACTCTCTGGAAGTGAGAAGGCTCCAGGAGCCGAGCCTGACTTGCCTGTTCTTTTAAATGGGTCCACAATGGGTGCCCGGTGCCTCCCTGGCCGTTGGAGGGCCGAGTGCGGCAGTGCCTGGGAGGGCACTCTGGGCTGGGAATTTTGTGCCTGTGAAGCTTGCATTGTCCACACAGACTGTGATGAGTGTGCTGCTGCATGCACACATGGTGTGTGTGCTTCCAGCCTCTCCTCCATCAGACTGTGTTCTCAGTGTGACTCTGGGTCCTTGGCTAGACAGTTGGTCCCCCAAGGGCTGAAGCTGAACCTCCTCCCCCAGCCTGAGCATGTGGCCCCCATGCTGACAGACCCTGGCAATGCCCAGAACCAGCAGGCCAAATAAATTGTCTCTCAGCTGTGTCTTCCTTCTTCCCCTCAACCCCTCACCCCCCCACCCCCTCCACCGCCGCCTCCAGTCCTGTGTCTCTCTGGCTGTATTCAGTTTTTGTACCCACCAGCTTCAGAGAGGGCCTCGCCCAGATTCAGCACCACAAACAACGCCCAACTCAGCCTGGGGCCCACCATCTCCTCCCAGCCCAACTCACCCCGCTGGTTGTTCTGACAAAAACCTGCTTTGTCAGGTCGGGGCACTAAGGCCAAGAGGATGCCAGTGACTTCTCCAGGGGCAGACAGAAGCTTAGCGTGAGAGCTGACTACAACACTGGTCTCTGAAGTCTCCAAATGTTCCCAGTTGCAGCACATAGAGGCTTTAGAAGGTCTTCCCAGTATTCAGTCAACAAACACTTACCAAGCAGTAACTCTGTGCCTGTCTCTAGCAAGTTCAATGACAGAGGAGAGCTGGAGGCAGCTGGATCTCTGTTCTCTCCACAAGAGGACCCACAAATCACCAATGACAACCACAACAATGAGAGCTGGGCATGGCAGGCAAAGAATCAGGTGCCTGATTATGGGGCCTATGAAAAGTGCTCTAGACATGAGGCAGAGCAGGTCCCTGCAGGGTGGAATGGTCTGCAGGGTGGAGATGGTACCAAGGCTGGAGAGGCAGAAAAGAGGGGGAGACAGTGTGGTCCCTGAACAGGGGGCCGGCCTGAGGCCACCTGTGTGTGTGGGGGAGGGGGTGAGGAGCCCATGAAATGGGGTAGGGCGGGGGCAGCGATGAGTCTCAGAAAGTAGGCTGTGCCCCCACCGAGGGGCTGGTCTCTGCCCTGTGGACACAGGGAAGGCTGTCCATCACCACGGACACTACGGGATTTCTATTCAGCTCCCCAGTGCCGCAGCCTGGCCTGCCCCCAGCATCCCACCCCCACCTCCCTCATCCTCCCCACCTTCACCTGGGGTCGGCCGATTTCATCTGGAAGTGACAATAGGCCTGGCTCGTCTGTGGGGTCTCTGTGCCTTATTGCTCAGCTGTAACCTTTCCATCCGACACTGGCGCCTTTCTCTTCCCCGGCATTTGTCAGAAAGATGCGACAGCCCCAGAGCCCTGTGGGGAGGGTGGGCCAGAGCGGGCCTCTTGCTGCCCATCGATTTGCGCTGCTTTTGCCAGCTGCCTGAGTGTGTTTGCCGGACACCGTGGGGGCTGTGTTTGGCTTCGGATAATGAAGTAATGTTCTCGCTGAGGAAAGGATAGAGTCTGCTAATTAGCTCAGCTGCCTCCTTCGAGGACAGCCTTTACTGTTGGGCTCCTGGGGCTGGCTGAGTGTGAGGGTTCTGCGGGGGGCCAGGAGGGTGGGCTGTCCACCTTGAGGACAGAGGGTAGGACAAGAGGGGCCAGGCGGGCAGGGCCCACACAGAGGACACTTTCCAGGAACACTGTCTCTTTGGCCTCCGGGTCCCCCAGCAGGGCCTTCCTGGTCAGGGGAGCGTGGGGGAAGGAAAGGCCTTGGATCAGATGGATCTGGGGTCCATCCAACCCCAGCTCTGCCACTCGCAAGTCTTGTGACCTTGGGCAAGTCACTGCTGACCTCTCTGGGTTTTGAGTCACTTCCTCTGAAGAAGGACCCAGGGTGGCACCGCGGTGTGAGAGAGCCTCAGGGATGGAGAATACTGGATACACAGCAGGGACTTAGGAAGTGTTGGTGGCCTCATGGTTCACTGCTAGGGGCCATGCCCTTGCTTTGGTGTTGTCTTAGACCTTGTTCATCCTGGACATGTGTGCCCTCGCCCCAGCTATCTGATCTCTTAAAAGATAAGGTCTTCTTGTACCTTTCCCAGGGCTTAGGAGACAGTGGAGCTGGTTGACTGGCTGGATTCAAAGGCTGAAGGTTTTGAAGTGCCCCCTCCATTAGAGCGGACTTCCCCAGTGTCTCAGAGGTAAAGAATCTGCCTGCCAATGCAGGAGATGCGGGTTCGATTCCTGGGTCGGGAAGATCCCCTGGAGAAGGAAATGGCAACCCACTCCAATATTGTTGCCTGGGAAATCCCATGGACAAAGGAGCCTGGCAGGCTATAGTCCATGGGGTTGCAGGGGACATGACTTTGCAACTAAATAGCAACAATACACTTAGAGTCCAGACTTGGGGCTAGGGTCCTCCCATGGCCCCATGGAAAGGAGTTAAAGATCAGACCAAGTGAGCAGAGGGGAGGGGCCTGGGATGGGAAGGCCAAAAGAATTGCTCCCTCCTCCAGGAAGCCCTCCAGGGATCAGCTGGAAATCTTCCTTCCCTGTGTGACCCTCTTTACATAGACTTTCACTGTACTCCTCCCAGGGCATCCTCACCACCTCCACTATTAGAGGTTTTGTAATTTATCCCATCTCTATGAGGCTTTTTCTAACTTCTCACATATTCATGACTGATCAGCTCCACAGGTGTGATGATAGCCATAACAGCAGTAAACGTAGTAATAATGGTAATCCTAAAAGCATTAAAAGTATAGCTTGAGAAGTGGCAGAGACATGCTCACACCTGGTAGGTCAGTTCAGGCTGACAGTCATAATGATGTTCCCACTCTGTGCTCCACCTCTTTCCCTGGACACAGGATGGTGGGACCCCCTCCCACCCTCAAGGAGCTCTCAGTGGGAAGAATCTCCCCTCTCGGTGCATCCCCATCCCACTGAACCTCCTCCTGGCCCACTCAGGTGGCATCTGCCTCTTCCCCATCACCTGACCTAGTCTCTGGCTCTGAGCTTTTTTCAGGATGGGCTCCACAAGAACAGAGGGTCTGGTCTTGTTGGCTGAAGTATTACCAGCGCTTACTCGATCCTACCATGTAGTAGGTGTTCAACTAATATTTGTTTAATGAAGGAATGAGTGTCATTGTTTGGATTAAGTGAGATCGTGCATGTTAAGTACTTGGCTTTCAACAGATATTTATTGAATGAAAAATATGTCTCTGGATGGAACAAAGGAGGCGAATGGTGTCAGGTGCCTGGCTCATAGTAGGCTCAGCACGTGGGAATAGTGGTAAGCGGTAGTTTCCTTGGATGGACTAGAAGCAGGGCCAGGGAGGGGGGTGAGGAAGAGAGGCAGGCCCTGGAACTCCAAAGAAGAGGCAACAGTGAGGAGGAGGCTGGTTGGCAGCTGGGGCCCTGAAACCCACTTGGTGTGGAGCTGCGGCCTGGAGAATGTGCGTGTGTGCACGAGTGTGGGCGGGTGTGTGTGTGTGTGTAAAACAAATAATTGGAAAATGAATTTAATTATAAGGCACTTTTAATAGCTATTTTTATTTAATCCCACTAATTCTGTGTCTCGTGTAGCCCAACTGTAATTCTATTCTTCTTACTCATTTGCCAGTGAGACTGCAGAGAGAGGGGAGGGAGGCTGCCGAGAGAGGGGAGAGGGAGGCTGCCGCACAGGAGACAGCAGGCGTCCTCCCACCCTGGGTTGGCCAGGCCGACTGTTGACCCTGAGGACAGAGAGGAAGGGGTCACTAGCAAGGTTGTCCCAAGGAGGATCTGAGAAACGGCACCAACTCTGTCACCAGGGCTGTTCGTCCATCTGATGATGTCAATTCAGAACCTGGGGTGGGGGTTGGGAGCAGCAGAGAGTCAGGTATTAATAGATCTGGGTTCAAATCAAAGTTAAGCCATGCACCTTCACCTCAGAGAGACTCACTTTCTCCATCTGTAAAGTGGGCATAATACGAGGGGCTGTTTGGAGGATTAAATGAAATAGAGCAAGCCTGCCCCACAGCTTGGTGCTTGCTTAATGCTTGTTCCCGTCTCTTCCTTACTCTTCTCAACAACCCCCAAGTGAAGTCACTCAGTCGTGTCCGACTCTTTGCGACCCCACGGACTGTAGCCTGCCAGGCTCCTCCTTCTCCGTCCATGGGATTTTCCGGGCAAGAGTACTGGAGTGGGTTGCCATTTCCTTCTCCAGGAGATCTTCCTGACCCAGGGATTGAACCCGGGTCTTCCGCATTGTAGGCAGATGCTTTACCATCAACCCCCAAGCTAGTCACTTTTCTGTGTTTCAACCTCTCTGGCTGCTCCCAGACAGCCCTTAACTCATTGGCAGAGAGAAGGTGATTGACTAACTCAGGAGCCAGTAAGTGGCTGGGGTCCTGCCCCTTTTTTCAGAAGACCCCTTGGTGATGGTGGGGAGGTCTGGGATGTGGGGTGGGTTGATGGTGGTCTTGTGGGAGGACCTCAGAGGCGCTGAAGCGGCCTCACTAGGCAGCAACAAGGAGGCCTATGAAGTGACTGTGGGAAGGGACAAAGATGAGCCATTCCTGAGGAGGGACCCCTGCCTGGCTGGCATAGGTCAGAGGTTAGAGACCCTTCCCTGCTGTGGGCCCTGTTCAGCTGCAGCCGGCAGCTGTCACTGAGCCTTTTTTTGCCTCTGGGCCACGAGGCCAGGTGTGGGAAACTGGGTGAGAGGAAGAGCTGCAGGGAGACTTGCCCAGAGAGAGACAGGGGTGTGGGGGGTGCTCACCGGAGCCCTGCCCGGGGGCTGGTGTCATGCCTGTTTTCTGGTCAGGCTTCCTGTGGTCAGGAAATGCAGGGGCCTTGGAAGAGCCCTGTACTGGGCCGGGCAGGTGATGGAGTCACAGATACTCCTCCAGGACCACTGCAGGAATTGGACTGGGGCTGGGGCAGGGTCCCAGTCCTCCTGACTCTACTCACTGGGCCTGAGCCCTCCTCTAGAGGCAGCCACTTCAGGGTTCCAGGACTTCCAGGGCTCTGCAGGAATCCAGGTGGGTGGCTCCACATGGAGGCAGAGGGGCTCCCCTAGGGCCTGGGCTTCTTTCAGATCTTCTCCCAGGGAATCCCTCCAGTGATGTTGCAGGGAGGGTGTGACTCACTCCATTTTATGGATGGGGAGACTGAGGCCCAGGAAGGTTAAGACATGATTAGCATTTGGGTCATCTGATTCCAAGGACAGTTCCTTTTCCTCAGTGGCAAACTGGTGGCCCCAGGGGTGAGGGGAGGGGATGTCCAGAGGGCGGGATACTGTGGAAAGTACTGCCTCATTAGGAGAGCTCAGAGTGCCTGTCCTAGGATTCGATTCCTGGTTTTCGCACCCCCAGGGGCCCAGTGGAGCTCTGCCCTGAAGCCCCACAGGGCTGATGGTGGTGGGCAGCAGCTCATCCTGCGAGGGGGAGGCTCAGGGAGGCAACCACAGCCCCTCTCTGGATCAGGCGGGAGGAGGAAGCTTGGCTCTGGGTTCACACCCTTGCTCTGCTTGGCTGGGGTTCAAACCCTCACCCATAGGCTGAGTGACCTCTGACAAGCCACGGGGCCCCCGAGTCTCGGGGTCGTCTCCAACATCAGGCACACAGTAGGTTCCCCCATGCTTCCCCCTCCTTCTGCCCACTTCCTGCGCTGACGCATGGAGGTGGATAATGACTGAGGGTGTGATTTCTCTCCAAGATATTTTCACTTTAATAGGAGACTTTTATGCCTCTGAACCCCAAAGGAACGATGTTTCCCTTTAATGGTGACATTTCAGGCGTGGTGGCAGCTGCGGGAAGATGCTGGGGTGGGGGCTTGCCTAGTTCCTGTGTCGTTGCATGCAGCTCGTTCTCTGGCCCTTCTCTGCCCCTACCCGCTTCCCCGAGGTTCCCTCTGCTCTGTTCATGGCAGGTCAGCATCTCGTTAATTTGATTGAGGGATTTGTTCTGAGCATACTTGCCTATCAGTTTGGTGAAAGCCCGGCCTGGGAATTGGCAGACATTCTGCAGCAGCCAGGGCCAGGCTGACCTCTGCTCTTCTAGGAAGTAAGGGGTCACCAGTCCAAGGATAATTAACAGGCGCACAGTAGGAGTGATTAACCCAGGGAGGGAACCGAAGGTCTGGTGCTTGGGAGGGGTCTCCAGGGATGGATCTTATCTGGTCATGAATGTGGACCCTTAGGACCTGCCTGTTCTCCGACTTGGACTCACTGTGAACGACTCAGTCCTACCAGCAGTGACCACAAGCCCTGGGTGCCTGCCATGGTGTGGCCGTTTTGTCGTGGTAGGAGAGGGGAACAGAGGAACAGAAGGGTCCAGGATTAGTATTCTGGAGGAGCCCTGTGCCTGGGGATGGGGGGAAACTCAGCGGAACTTAAAGGCAGGGAGGGTTTGGAGAAGTCCCTGGAGAGTAGAGTCTAAGGGAGTGGCCACGTGGGCTTTGGCTGGAGGCCTGGGTTCTAGTCTAGGCTCTGCATTTGGCTTCATATGTGACCTTGGGTAAGTTGCTGCTCTCTCTGAGCCTCAGTTTTCCAGTCTGTGCAATGGGAGTTTTTGTCCAGACCAGCTAATCTCTGCACCTCTCCTGTACCCTCCATCCTGATTCTAGAAGAGCTTAGGGAAAGGGCTGAGCCTGAGGGTTGGGGATGAGGGTGGTCCCAGAGCACAAGGAGCTGGAGAGGGGTGGGAGGCAGATGTATGTGCTGCCATCCACTGCAGCTGGCACATTCATTAAGCATCTCTAAGACGGATACACCCCCCCAGTTCACCTGGCGCGTGGGTCTCGGGATTTATTTCTTACTGAATGGTGTCATCCATCACGTTAGCTTTGCTGCCAACGAGCACGGCGTCTTGCCTGAGTCTCCTGCAGGGTAGGGTGCCTTGTTATCCTCCAGGCAGGGCTCGCCTCCCCACCAGCCATGCTTCTACACCTGATGGCCCTTTCCTCATGGCCCAAGGGCAGTTCTACCCTCTACGGTTGCTTTAGTCCTCAACTAGACTGCAGGTTCAAGGTGCTCCAAAGGATGCTGGGCAATCTGGGCTGGCTTCTTGGAGGCAGTAACAGTACTGGCTCTGGACCTGAGAAAATAGCTGAGCAGGAATTGGACAGGTGGAGAGACAAGTAGGTGCTTTCAGCCTTGGGGTTGGGTGAGGGATGGGAGACCATGGCACGAAGTGGAGGAGGTCCCTCACTCACATCCATGTTCCTTATGAAGGGCCCCCAGGCAGTGTTACTGACTGACTTATCCTGACCCAGTTCTTATAATCTACTCTTTCAAACTCAGGTACTCATGTCCTCAGATGTCTCAGGAGCCATTAGGTGACCCTACACTGGTCTCCACTCACACACTATCTCCACAACTTCTCTATGTCTTGGTTTCTTCCAAGAAAAGGGGGATAATGATAGTACCTACTTCATAGTGTTATTGTACTGATGAAATGAGTTTATACATGTAAAGGGGCTTCCCCGGTGGCACTAGTGGTAAAGAACCCACCTGCCAATGCACGAGACATAAGAGATGCAGGTTCAATCCCTAGGAAGATCCCCTCGAGGAGGGCATGGCAACCCACACCAGTATTCTTGCATGAAGAATCCCCATGGACAGAGGAGCCTGGTGGGTTACCGGTCTATTGTGTCACAAAGAGTCAGACTGAAATGACTGAGTATGCACACATTCACACATGCAGGTAAAGTCATAGAACAAACCTGAGTATGCTGTAACTGTTAAATAAAAGTTAGCTGCTATTGTTTTTGTTACTGAGGCTCAGAGAAGGTGGGGGACTTGCCCATGGACATGGCTCATGATGAAGGTCCAGGATTCAGACCAAGGCCTGTTTAATTCCAAACCTCTGCTCTTACCTCTACTCTGGGCTTTCCTGGTGTCTCACTGACGTGTCTGGTGTGCAACCAGTGTCTAGGCCTCCCTGGAGGTGTTGGACCAGCCTGTCTACAACATATTCACTTCCCTTTCAAGGACCTTGTCTATCTTACTCACTGAGGACCCTCAGGGCCTGGAGCATAATAGGTGCTCAAGAAATACTTATTGATTGTCTGGCTGCATAAATGAAAGTAGGGTGGGCCCCGAACTGCTCCTGGAGCCTGCAGTGCTCACCGCCTGAGCTCCTCAGATCCCACCTTTCCTGCTTGGTTGGGAGGTAAGGACCCCAACCCCTGGGCTCACAGAAGCACCCCCTCCAGCTGGCCCCCTGCCTTGCTGCTTCCCTCCCCCAGCAGCGGCCTGGGGTTTTTTCCTTCTACTCTGCCCTCCACCTGCAGTAACCGCAAATCTTCAGTCTCCCTCCTTCCTCCCTCTGTCCTCCCCACTTACTCATTACAAAGAGAATAACTCCTGAAGTTGATGCCTTTGCCTCTGCTTTTACATTGCACTATAATTTGGCTATCTAAAGGGAGAAAGAAAAGAGAATCACTCCCCGCTCTGTGCCCAGAGTAGCCTGTCTGCAGAAGGATTGGAGCAGACCCTGCCAACCCATTTTAGGCTGAGGCTCCTCAGGCAGGGCACAGGGCACAGGCCTGACCCAGGAAGCCTCAGCTCTGGCCCCACCCCCAGTCATCTATGCCCTTTCAGCCCCTCAACTCTGCCTTGGGGTATTGGGGTCATGTGCCCCCTTTCACAAGGAAGATGTGAGAGGTGCTGTCTGTCTGCTCCCCAGTTCCTTGGCTCCCCACTGGCCCTCTATCACTACCCTGTGGGCCCTGGTGAAGGTGATGGTTGTGGATGCAACTGATGTGAGAAGGAGCACAGAGAGGATTAGGGTTTGACAAGATCCCCCAGAGAGACCCCTGCTGGCTGGGGAGCCTGGCACAGAGGTTGGAGAAGTTCCAGGGACAGCCAGGTCAACAAGGAGAGGTGGGCTGGGTGTCCTGTCTGTGCACTGAGGGGTCTTTCTTCCATCTCCTACTGTGCGCTCCCCCCTTTCGCATGAGTATTGTGGGAGCCCATGAAAACAGGCTGGTGACGAAGGCCAACCCCCATTGTGCCTGGGACTGTGGGATCTGCATGGTTAGTTACATACTGACCCACACTCAGCCCCTGAGACTTCGTCCACCTGTAGCTGTCTTCTGCTCTCCTGCTGTATTGGCAGCGCCCTTTCCTCCCCTCTCCGCCAGGGGTGAAACAGAGTGTGTGTGTCTCACGCTCCTTGGAGCGGCCTGTCACCCTCTGCAGTTTGGTTCCCCTGCTTGCCTCGTGACCTCAGTTCTCTGACGGGCTGGATAAAAGTTATGATTTTGCGCATCACTTGGTTGTTTCTCATTGTTGGACTGGGAGCTAGATGCTATGTCTTCGACTCAGCCTTGTTCTGCTCTCTGAAATGGGGATGCCCACACCCGCCTCGGAGGGCTGCCAGGAGGGGAGGGAAGGTGAGCTGCTGTGTCAGGCTCCGGCCCCCTACTCCACGGTGCCTCCTCAAGCCCCTATTTGCTGTGACTCTGCTCCCCAGAGGCCATGGGGAGAAGGTACAGTGATGGGCAGGGGTGACTTTGGCTGGACTGGCCGGGAGACCGTGGTGGGGGGACCAGTCTGGGCCTTCTCACCCCTCAGAGGCTTAGGAAAAAATGTTCAACTCCACACATGCCCAACAGCAGGTTTTCTGGCCTGACCAGAGCTGGGCCTGGGCCTGGGAGGCTCAGACAGGTCAATCAGCATCCCTGGAGCGGCCCCTCTGTTTTGGCCTCACATTTGCCAGTAACTGGCTGAGCCCCACTCCTCTGCTTGGATCAGCCCATGAGCTATTGGACACAGACGGTGGTGCCCAATATTTCCCTCCACCTGGCATTCAGGCTTTGCCCACTGAGTATGGCCCGAGCCTCTCTCTGCCCCTCCTTCCACCAGACTCTCTCCCTCAGTCTGAACCCTGATTCCTCTCAGCCCTGCTCCTCTCTGGGTTCAGCTGAGGTCTTGGGAAGCCTTGTGTTTGGACGTTCTGGGCGAGGCTTCCCTGGTCTGTGTGGGGACCAGGCTTCAGGCCCTAGCAGCAGGCCGGGCTGGTTACACGGAGCTTCCTGTGCCTCCAGCCGGCCCTGATGCCCGCAGAGCCCACAGGCCCAGGGGGCTGCGCTGGAGAAGCTGAGGCGGGAAGCCACTTGCCTGCAGAACCACAAGGTCAGGCTGGGCCTTTCCGTTTCTTCCTGGCAGTGGTGGGCCCTGGGGAGAGAGGCTGGCCACACTACCATCTGTGGGAGCTGTGGCCTGCCCCTCTTGGGTGGCCAGGCTTGGTTTCCGGGGCCGCCCGGGAGCTGCAAGAGGAGCAGGCAGTGTCAGGGGCCTTCCTGGGTAAGAGCTCTTCGCCTCTTCTGTGTCCCTGGGCCCAGGAGGCTGGGACCTCAGGGCCCCAACGTGAAGGGCAGAAAGCCTGAGACTGGCCAGGGCTTTTTCAGAACAGCCTCCTGGGGCAATATGGTAGGTAGGGAAGGGGATGGTTTTTTTCAAGGTTCAGGCTGGAGTGGGCTGACTGTGTTCCTAGGAGCCTGGCCAAGCCAGAAACCCTGGGTGGGGGCAAAGAAAACAGACCTGCTGGAGGGTCTTCCCTCGCCTGGGATGACCTGCTGCCTGAAGTGCCTTTCTTGGCCCAGCAAACATCTCAGAGAACCACTTTGGCTCTCTCTTCCCTCCCTCGCTCAGGTTTGGACTCTCCAGGCTCCCATCCCCCATCCACAGGCCACATGGTGTGGTACCTGCCTGCCTACTGGTCTGTGAGCTCTTCTAATAGGGGTGGAGGCATCTCAGGTGGCGCTAGTGGTAAGGAACCCGCCTGCCAATGCAGGAGACTTAAGAGACGTGGGTTCGATCCCTGGGTTGGGAAGATCCCCTGAAGAAGGAAATGGCAATGAACTCCAGTAGTCTTGCCTGGAGGATCCCATGGCCAGAGGAGCCTGGTGGGATACAGCCCATAGAGTCTCAAAGAGTTGGACATGACTAAAGCAACTTCGCACGCACAGTACTGGAAATGGGTGCTGGTGGACAATGACTGCTTAAGGACCTTTGGACAGCATCCCACCTGCCTCTGTTGCTTTGTAGAAGCAGCTGTTCTCTGAGCCTCAGTTTCCCCTTTTCCATTGTGACTTCTTAAGGGCCACAGCTTAGTGATCAGCCTAGGCTTTGGGGTGCCTGCCTCCTCGGGCCTTTCCTGAGCGGCTCTGTCTCTGCTGCCCTGGATTCCTGCCACCCCCCAGGCCCTGGCTTCTATTGTCCACATCCTTCTTTATTCAGAGCCCTGACCCACCTCTTCAGGAAGCTCTCTCTGATGCCTTCAGCCATCACTGATCTGAGCCGGAAGCTTCTGATGGTGTCCCAGTTGCTCCCTTCCACTTGCCACACACTGCTGGCTATGTGTGGGGCTCTGGCTACACAGAGACTGCTCAGCATGACCCACGTGAGCAGGGGGCCTGTAGAATCCCGCAGGCAGGGTGGGGAGGCACTGGTGTAGGAGACTGAGGGAGTAGAAATTCCTGCCCAGGGGTCGATGAGGCAACATTTGAGCTGTCCCTTGAAGGAGGAGGCTGGAGATGAGGGGAGTCTTGGGGTCAGAGTCCAGGCTAGAAAGGGACTTGAATGTCAGGTAAGGAATTATGGGATCTGGCCTCCCTTTGCAGGTAGAGAGCCCAGGGAAGAAGCCGCCCACCCCACACTTGGGTCTGAGAGCAGACCCTCCCGATGATGCCTGGAACCCTCCACCCACACCCTCTGACCTGTGGTCTCCTTGTCCTTAGATTTCTGCTCTAAGGATGCTATCTCAGGCAAGCCTCCCCTGACCTCTGTCTATGCTCTCAGAGTGCCCCCGCCCCGCCCCGCCCCAACCAGTGTGATCCCTGATTGCTCACCAGGCTTTTGGGCCACTGAGGGCAGGAATCAGAAGGGACTGGTGGTCCCTTGGGTCCCCAGCTGCCAGTCCAATGCTCCGCACAGAGTAGGTGCTCAATAAATGTTGATTAATTGTGTGGACATATGTTGCAGCACAGAGCCAAGAGTCCCAGGCAGGAGGGTGGGGTTGACTGGGGATGGGGAGGCATGGACCTCCAGTGAGGTGGGGCAAAACCTGGGTCCCAGTTGGAGCTGAGCTTCTTTTGTGCGTCTTTAGGCAGCTCTTTAAAGAGCCCTTTGCTGGAACAAAAGTCGTCTCTGGCAGCGCCTCAGTGGGCGGGCCAGGCCTCGCGGCTCCCTTTGGAAATGCTTTGAGAAGAGGGGGTCTGCGCCAACTTGTCACCCCCAGGTTGGCTGGTGACTCTGGGGAGTGGGGACAGCCATGGGGGTGGGGCTGTGGGAGGCAGGGCCATTGGCCGATCCAGTCCTGACCTCAACGAAATTATTTTTAAAACCTGCGAGAGAAAGGGGATATTTTTAACCTTTGTTCCATCAAGGCATCCCAAGGGAAAAAGAAGGGGGAAGGAGGCAGATGGAGAATTGGGAGAGGGGCATGAACAGAGGTGGGGGCTTCCAAGGGAGGATGAGCAGCCCCAGAGAACCCTGAGGATGAGCTTTTTTGTCCCCAGCCCTTTTAAATTTTTTAAAAGCTCCAAACAGCAAGAGGGACAGAGGAGTTCATTATATCGAGTTATCTCCTCCGTTTCAGGCAAAGATCAATCTTCCGAGTCTTGCAGCTCCGAGGGGGAAGAGAAGAGAAAGAAAACGGGAGGCGAAGGAAAAAAACTCCCTGGACCAATTTCCGCTGGCTAACACGATTACTTGGCTGCCTGGCAGCAGCGCCAGCTGTTGGCAGCCATCCCGGCCCCCCGCCAGTCGCGCTCAGTTGCCGGCCGCCCCCCAAGGCTCCCTCCTGAATGGGACAGGTTGGCAGGTGTGAGGGCCCCAGTTCCCCCCTGGGGCAGGGGCTGCTGGACTTGGCATGCCAGGGAGGCCCCAGGCCCTGCTGCTCTCCCGCGTGCATCCGCCACTCCAGCTGGCTTTGTCTCAGCTTTGCGCCCACCTCCCTGCCTTTGCTCAGAGGGTCCTGCCCTGCCGGGTCTGCCTTCTGGCTGCTTCCTGCTTCATATGGGAGCAGGTTGTGTAGGAAACAGAAGTACAGGCTTTGGAGTCAGATAGAGCTGCCTCTGCCCACTCATTCATTCATTCATCAGATATCTACTGAGTGCTATGTGCCGAGTACCGCACATGGTAGGAGGTGGATGCAGAGGTGAGTAAGATGCATATGGTCCCTCCCTGCCTTACTGGGTTCATCTTATGATGAGGAGATGCATGAACAACAAGGAGTAAATCAACAAGATAATGTCAGATAGGGATAAAGTCTGGGGCTTCCCTGGAGGCTCAGCGGTAAAGAATTTGCCTGCAATGCAGGAAATCTGGGTTTGATCCCTGGGTTGGGAAGATTCCCTGGAGGACAGCATGGCAACCCACTGCAGTATTCTTGCCTGGAGAATCCCATGGACAGAGGAGTCTGGCTGGCTGCAGTCCATGGGGTTGCAAGGAGTCAGACATGACTGAAGCGACTAAACAGCAGCAGCAGGGATAAAATCCATGAAAGATGGGAGAGGTTGGGGTGGCTGGGGGTGACCAGGGAAGATAGAGGAGGTCCCATTTGAACAGGATGATAAGAAGGTCTGGGGAAATAGCATTCTGGGCAGAAGGAGCAGCAATGATAGAGTCCCCGAAACTGGCTGGTGTGGGAGGGGGCCAGATTGTGGTTCAAGGTGAATTCTGAGCCGTGGTGGGCAGACTTTGAACAGTCTGGACTTGATTCTCTCTGCCATGGAAACCCCTTGCACATGGCTGGAGAGCGAAGGATTCTGTCTGTACAATTATGTGCTTGCTGTGATAGTTTGGGACCAGGGTGGGATCAGGGAGCCCGGAGAGGCAGGAGGCTGCTGCAGTTATCCAGGCAAGGGCTGATGAGGGCAAGAGCAGAGGAACAGGGGAAGCAGGTAGGTTTGGGATGTGTTTCCGGGGTTGTACTGACCTGGTGTGTTGATGGCTTGGGTGTGGGGTGAGGCAGAGAGGAGTCAAGGCTTGAGGGAGATGTAATTTTGGGGATAAAAATTAAGAGTTCTGTTTTGGACAGGTCTCTTAGATGAGCAAGTGGAGATGACAAATAGGCCTGTGGATACACGCAGCTGGTGCTCAGGAGAGAGCTGGGGCTGGAGAGAGATTGGGGGCGTGGCTGGATTTAAAGCTACAGAGACCAGTGAGAGCAGGGAATTAGACGGGAGAGAGCAGAGAGCCCTGCCAGCCCTGGGGCCTTGGATGCTTGGAGGCAGGTTGGGTGAGAAGGGAGGAAAGCCTGGGAGCACAACCAGGAGAGGCTGAATCCTGGGAGCTCAGAGATAAAGTGTTTCCTGTCGGAGGAAGCAGTTAGCCCCATCAGGGTGACTGCTGGGTTTGGCAAAACGGAGGTTTCTGGGAACCTTGAGAAGAGCAGTTTTGTGGAGTGACGGAGTGGAAGCACAACTGGAGAGGGAGTGAGGAAGAGCTGGAAGTGAGGGAGTGGAGGCTGAGACGCTGAGTAGGGACTGCTCGAGACCTTTGCTATAAATGGGAGCAGAAAGATGGAAGGGCATGTGGGTCATGTGGGTTGAGGAACATCTCTCCCTCTCGCCCTCCCTTTTGTCCTCCCTCTCTCTCTTCCTCCATAATATCAAAGAAAATCGATATGTTCTTTATCAGATGTGTGACCTTGGGTGATAAAGTTAACCTCTCGGAGCCTCCGTTCCACATCTGCAAAATAGAAATGACAACCCAGATGTTACTGGATCTAGCAACTAGTAACGTACTCAATAAATGGGTATTGTTCTTCAGTAGGCATTCACCTGGGGAAATAGTCAGCCTGGCGTTGGCATAGACATTTTTGGAGGACAATTTGGCAGTGTATCCAAATTTAAAATGTGTATACCCTGAGATCTCACCCCTGTGGTCCAAGGGTTAAGACTCCAACTTCCACTGCAGGGAGCGTGGATTTGATCCCTGATTGGGGAACTAAGAAGTGCACCCCCTGCAAGAAAAAAGTAAGGTGTGTACACCTTTTGACCTACTTTTTAGGAATGCATGTGTACAAAGAGGCAGGCTTTTTCCTAGCAATGGAAATAAAAAATTGGAACCCCCTAAGCACTCATCCTGGGAGGTCTGATTAAGTAGGTGAGCGTTTGTCCCTGAGTGGAGTTCCTCCATGTAGCACTGAGCATGGGGGGACTCCGTTTGGAGCGTGGACACTGGTGTTCATGTGCTCAGCCACTCCCTGGGCTGGACGTTCTTGGGCAGGTTACTCTGCAGTTTGGTTTTCTCCTCTACAAATTAGGCTAACAGCAGCCCCCATCTTGGGGAGAGGAGTGTTACGATAATTAAATGGGTTAATACATATAGTGCTCAACCCAGTATCTGGCCCATAGTAGGTGCTCAGTGAATACAAGCAGTGATCATTATTATCTTTATATATAGATAGGGAAAGTTTTCCAAAATCTATTAAGTGAGGAACCTGATTATACACCAGCACAGACACTTTCCTGCCTGGTGTGTAACCGAGGGTTTGTTCTATATATAAACACTTGTGCACCTCTCTGTATGTCTGTGCAAATGCTTAGTGAAAGTTTCACACCAGATGGGCAGTCAGGACCTCTGGAGATGTGGTTGTGAGTGAGAATATGTTTACCCTATAGGTATCTGTATTTGAAGGGCTTCTTTGGTGGCTCAGTGGTAAAGAATCCTCCTGCAATGCAGGAGATGTGGGTTCAGTCCCTGGGTAGGGAAGATCCCCTGGAGAGGGAAATGGCAACCCACTCCAGTATTCTTGCCTGGGAAATCCCATGGACAGAGGAACCTGGTGGGCTACAGTCCATGGGGTGGCAAAGAGTCGGACATGACTGAGCGACTAAACAACAACAACATCTGTATCTGAAGCTCTTTAACAAGAGAACGCTTTCATGTGCAGGCACACCTCAGAGATATTGTGGGTTTGGTTCTAGACCCCCACAATAAAATGAATATTGCAGTAAAGTGAGTCACATGAAGTTTTTGGTCTCCCAGTGTACACAGAAGTTATGTTTACACTATATTACAGTCTATTAAGTAATAGCATTATGGCTGAAAAAACCAGGTTCATACCTTAATTAAAAAATAGTTCATTGCTAAAAAAATTTTAACCATCATCTGAGACTTCAGTGAGTCATAATCTTTTTGCTAGTGGAGGGTTTCAACTGTTGCAAAATTACCAAAAAGTGACACAGAGGCATGAAGCAAGCAAATGCTGTTGGAAAAATGGTGCTGATAGACTTACTCAATGCAGGGTTGGCACAAACCTTTAATTTGTAAAAACAATAACTGTAAAGTGCAATAAAGCAAGGTATGCTTGTATTACTTATATAGGAATAAGACTACAATTATGTAATGAAAGGTAAATTAGGCCTTTCTCTCCTCCAGGAAGCCTTACCCGACTGCACTGGCCCATAGCCCAAACCTAGTAGATCTATAAGCCACATTTCCTTCTGTGATCTATAAGCTACATTTCCACATTCCTTGAGTCAGTGGTGTGTGCACATACGTGTGGTCTCCTCGGTTAGCCTGTGAACTCCTTGAGGGTGTGGACTACGCACTTTGCAGGCCAGACACAACTAGACGAGCAGTTCTCAAAGTGTGATCCCCAAATGGCAGCATCAGCATTGCCTGGGAGCTTCTTGGAAATGCTGATTCTTGGGCCCCATCCTGGACCTGCTGAAATCAGAAACTCTGGAGGTGGGGCCCAGCACATTGTGTTTTCACAAGCCCTCCAGGCAACTCTGATTCACCCACTGGTATTGATGGGGAAGTCAAGGCCTAATGAGGGGAGTGGGCCTGCCCAGGGTCATGGGGTGAACTGGTGACAAAGCTGAGATGACCAGGTTAAGGTGCCACTTAAAGGTGAAAGAAAGAGCTTGGGTGCTCCCTCTGGCCACCACATCTGACCCCAGGAGGGAGAATCTGAGGTTCAATCCTGTCTGTCCAGGGGCCAGAGAATCCACAGGTACAGGTAGGAGGGGACAGCAGCTCTCTGCATATGTGCGCGTCCCTCAGGGCCCACGTGGAGCTCTGGGCCTGCAGCAGGAACCCTCTGGGATAACTCCATCTCTCCTGAGGCCCCTCCCCAGCTAGCTGCAGCAGGGTACTTGACTTACGGAAAAGGGCATTCTTAACTCTGTGCAGTGAGTCTGGCACCCCTGGGCTGCCCAGTCTCCTACTCCCTCTGTCCTGGGCTGTGGGGCAGAGGCTTGGTGGGGTTGATCGCCAGACGGGTTCTCTGGGTGAAGAGTCTGCAGGTCTCCATCTGACTGTGCTCTCACCCCTTCTCTGCTGTCTCTCTGCAGGTGTCCCTCTGAAGAGTCCCTGAGCCTGCTTGCACCCCCTAGAGGTAAGCAGTGGATGTCTGGGGTGGTGGATGAGGAGAAGACCGGAGGGTGAAGTGTATGCGGGGCAGGTTCCAGAGGCCTTGTCTCCTTCTGCTTGGCCCTCTCTGCCATCTTTCTTTCTTTCTCCTCTTCCATCTCCCGGAGCCCCTGCCCTCCTCCAGCCATGATCCTGGGGGTGCTTCTGAGTTGCAGAATGCAGAAGGGGTTTGGGATCAGCTTTCAGGGAAGAAAAGAGGAGAGTGGTTCCTAGGTCGGATGGGGTGAGGCTCACTAATGCTGGGGAGCAGCTGCTGGGGTTTGGGAGCTGCTGGCCTAGGAACTAGTCAGGAGTGGGGCTCGGGGACCCTGGAGGTCCCTCACTGATCAGGGGGCAGAGCTGTGGGCCTGCCTGTGAAGGACAAGCCAGGGCATGAGTTAGGCTGTGGGTGCTCTGGGTGGTCGAGCTCAGGGTTGGGGGGCCTGGTTGTGTTCTGCAATGAATAAGCATTTTGGGGACAATATTCTGGGGCCTGGAGAATGCTGTTTGATGAGGGGCTGCATGGACAGGCCCCAGCAGGTCTCCATGCAGGGCAGACGCTTTCCCTCCCCTCCCCCCAGTTTCTTGTGTCTCCTCGGACTTCAGCTCCAAGGAGGCTTTGCTGAGTGGATGATTTCTAGGAGGGCTCTGGCTCTAATTTGGCGTCAGGGGCCCCAGGGTGTCTGCTGAGTCAGTCTCGCCTCCACGCAAGGGAGGGAGCGGAGGAGTGTGAAGAGGGGGAGGTGGCACCATCCCCCCCAAGCCTTTCACAGTAATAGCAGCAGCCAGCGGGGAGCACTGGGGGACTTGAGGGTAGGGTTCCCTCGTCCTCCACCCTCATCTGACAGTCTAGCTTTGCTGCACGCACAGGGCGAGGGTTCACTGGGATAACCGTTTGGAGTCCTGGCTTCCCCCTTGTCTTTGTGACTCTTCTGCATTTCCCCACCTGTGAAAGGGGACCTTCACAGCGCATCCTTCAGGGCACTGTGCTGTACAGAGAAGGCTTGCTACAGAGCCTAGAACACAGTTGATGCTCAGGAGATATTAAAAGGCACATCAGTTATTTTTGCCTCAGGGACTGAGTTCTGTGAGCACAGAGCCTGGGGTCAGGCAAGGGGTGGGTCTGGTTGTTGGGAAGAGTCTGCAGGACTCTGGGGAACAGAGCAGAACTCAGACACCCCTGTAAAGGCCAGCACAGACTTCCTGCCATTCTTGCGAGGGAAAACTGCCCAGTGAACCCAGTCCAGATAGACTGCCTGGAGGAGGGGTGTTAATTGTTATTAATTTGCCATGGTTAGCCACCTCTTTCGAGTCTACAAGAAACATTTTTCACACTTTAATTAGCCCATTAATCTTAACAATAGCTCATGAGTGGGAGCAGTTTGTTCCCTTCCTAGAGGTGGAAATGCCGAGGCTGGGAGGTGGGGATGGGGCCCTGTTGGCCAAGATAGGATCTGGCTCAGGTTCTCTCTCCAAGTTCTACAGTCTGCACATCACTCCCAACTACTCCACACATTGCCCCCCGTTTGGGGCCTCCCAAGGGGAGACGAATGGTTGGAGGCCACACTCTTGTCCACCATGCCTCCTGTCCAGTTCCTGAGGAGCTGGGGTCTGCCCTCCAGAGAAACCATGACATGTGGTGTGGGAGCTGAACTCCCTTCTGGACCAGGGGACCACAATCAGCAGGGCTGCACGATGAAGCCACTTGGCTGGTCTCTGGGGTTCCCTCTCTGTGGCACACCCCTCTTTCCTCTCCTCTGTGTCTGCACACTAAGCCCCTCTGCTCAGAGTGTGCCCCTCTTAGAAGCTACCCCACAGTCACTGCCCTTAGCTGCTCTCTGCAGTTCACCATCCCCTGGTTGGCCAAGTGGGTCCCAGCCCCACTCGGTTGAGTGAGAGCAAGCCAGGTGCTTGTTTCAGACATGGGCTTCAGCTACAGGGATGCTGCTTAGGGGTAGAACTGGGAAGGGGCAGGTTCAGATCCGCAGGGCGACTGCAGAAGTCTGAAGGGATGTCATCTGGCACACCTGGAACTGGCATCTGATGCACGTTTGATTATTTATGACTCTTGGGATGGCCCGAGGAATCTTTGGAAGAGAAGAAACCTGTGCTGGAACAGCGCCCACATGGCGGGGGCGGGGCACGGGGAACCTGGCAGGGAGGCATTATGCAAATCTGGGAGCCACGGTTACAGCAGCATCTGTCCAGGGGCAGAAGGGGGAGCCGCGGGTCACACCAGGGCACAGGCTCCATCTGCACTCAAGGCTGGGCACGGGTGGTGGCCAGCCTTGGTCAGTGCTCTGCCCCACGTGAAGCCACACGTGGGCATCTGAGGGGACCAGAAATGTGAGGGCCACTCCAGAAGGGGCCTGGGTCCACCCAGCAGAGCCCAGGAGGCCTAGGGAAAGGCTCCGGCCTGGATAGGTGGGCTTGCCATACACCCACCCCCTCTCCATCACGCCTGCCAGAATTCACTGGCTTGACTTTTGGTGTGGGTCTGAGATGTGGACCCAAGCTGTGACTGCCCTCATATCTAAAACAGGGGACTGATGGGGCTGGGAGTCAGGCCTGTGCCCTGATTGACATCCTATTCCTGGGGATGTAATTTTCAGCTTTAAGAAGTCAGTGTCTCTGTTTCCTTGGTTTTCACCTCTGTTAGCTCAGCACAGAAGGGAGACCCCATGGCCCTCTCCCCTCTCCCCACCAGGCCTTCAGTCATGGGCATTTCTATAATGCTTGGGGATAAACTTAGCAGAAAAGTAGAGAGTTAAGAGCCCAAGTTCGAAGCCAGGTCACCTGGGTTCATACTGTCACCATTTGTGAGCTGTGACTTTCAGCAAGTTTCCTAATTTCTCTGTTCTTCAGTTTCCTCATCTGTACCATGGGCGCAACAGGCGCTTCCTCATGGGGATGTTGGATAAGATGATGTGTGAGAAGCTTTTAAACACGGCCTGGCATGTGGCAAGGGCCCCATCCATGGCGCTACTATGATTGCCAGGGTTGGTGGCTGGTTACTCTTACGGGTGGGTGGGCAGCTGAGCCAGCTGTGGCTGAAGCCAGTGGTATTTGGGTCTCTGTACTCCGGCCCCTGCCGGTGGTGGTGGGAAGGCGGCTGTGCTGTCCTCCTCTGGGTATCAATTACTGAAGGCTGCCGGGGGCACTGCTGAGTACGAGGGAGCTTGTCCCTGCTTTGGTGATTGGTGCTTTCAGCTGCCAGGGTGGAGGGGGGCACAGAGGGGTGACATCGAGTTGCAAGGAGATAGAGAGGCTGCTTTAAACGGGGTGCAGGAAGGCAGCAGCCATAATGCTGGGGCTGGCCTGAAAGGCAGGGCAGGTGGAAGTGGGAGGCAGGGAGGAGAGAGGGGAAGAGAAAGAACTGGCACATGCCACCTGCCGGGCACCTAGCACAGTTTTCACACACGTAACCTCGTTCAGCCCTCATAGAGGAGAGGGCTATTGCTAGCTCTGTTTCCATATGCAAAATGGAGGCCCATATAGGGAGGGCAAGTTGATCCAAGTCATAGAAGAGGCAGAAGTGGGATTGAACCCCACTGTATCCTATGTCCTGGGGGGCCTGCAGGCACCAGGAACCAGTGGGGTTGTAGTGCCAGGCTCTGGCTGTTATGGGCTGTGGTCATGAATGATCCTGGGTGGGCATATGTGACTATGTGTCCATGTCCTCCCTGTTTGGCTGAACACTTCTGGGAGACTGGGGCAGCTGGGTGGCTCTCTGCCACCTCCTGCGGAATTGGCATCTGGGGGGCGGCTTCCACATTGGAGCCTGGTGCCTGGCACCTAACCCTGTTCTGCACATGACTCTGTCCAATCCGCCACCCAGGAAGAGGGGATTTCTGGCGTGAACTAGAGGTGCCCCAGGATAATAAAAATAATTACTGGCTGAGATGCTGTATGCCAGGCACGGGTTAGTGATAATTCTATTATACCCATTCTACTGCTGAAGAAATTGAGGCAGAGAAGGTGTAGTTGGGTAGGGTTCTGACCTGGTGGGGCCCAGTGCTGGTTTTGCTCAGTGGGCAGTCCTGTAAAGCTTAGGGAGTCAGGATCCTGCCCAGCCCTGTGGGCCAGGCCCCAGGGAGGCCTCTGATATGCACCACCTCAACGAGCCTGCCAGCAGATTCTGACTGTTCTTATAGACTTCTCGAAGCTGAGGCTCAGGAGGGGCTCAGGCCACTCTGGTGAAAAGTCAGGCCTTTGTCCCCCGGCTTGCTACCTCACAGTGCCTGCTCACCTCCTGCCCTGCTACTTATGGAGTGAATGCATCCTAACCTAGCCGCCCTCCCCAGGCTCACGCCTGTTAACACAGCTGGAAGGGAGGAGAGAGCCTGGTTTGGTGCAGACACAGAAAGTCAGGGAGGCAGGGGCGGCCCCTGCACGGGTGGGCGGGGGGCCGGGGCTGGACTCTTGGTCTCAGGGATGTCTTGCTGAGCCCCCGGGACCCCACCCAGTCTCATGTCCTTTTTCAGCCTTTTTTTTTTTTTTTTTTGCCCTACCGCATGGTTTGTGGGATTTCAGTTCCCCAACCAGGGATTGAACCTGGGCCTTGGCAGTGAAAACACTGAATTGTAACCACTAGGCCACCAGGGAACTCACATAACCTTTGTGTTATTTATTTATACCATTTTATTTTTAAAATATTTTTTGGAGTATAGTTGCTTTACTGTTTCTGCTATACAACAAAGTGAATCAGCCATATGTATACACGTATCCATGGGGTTATAAGGTTTATGTCTGCGATCTATATGCATACAGTCCACGGGGTCACAAAGAGTCAGACACAACTGAGCGACTGAACAACACCACTGCATATATCCCCTTGTTTTTGGATTTCCTTTCCATTTAGGTCACAGAGCACTGAGTACAGCTCCCCGTGCTATGCAGTAGGTTCTCATTAGTTACCTATTTTACACATAGTCGTGTATCTCTGTCAATCCCAATCTCCCAATTCATCCCACCATTCCCCCTTGGTGTCTATACATTTGTTCTCTATGTCTGTATCTCTACTTCTGCTTTGCAAATAAGATCATCTGTACCATTTTTCTAGATTCCACCTATATGTGTTAATATATAATGTTTGTTTTTCTCTTTCTGACTTACTTCACTATGTATGATAGACTTGAGGCCCATCCACATCTCTGCAAATGACTTAGTCTCATTTTTTTTTTTCTGGCTGAGTAATATTCAACTCTATATATGCACCACATCTTTATCCATTCCTCTATCGATGGACATTTAGGCTGCTTCTATGTTCTGGCTATTGTAAGTAGTGCTGCAGTGACATGTCCTTTTTAGTATGGGTAATTGTTAAGAACCTGGGCTGTGGCATCAGAAAGCCTGTGTGCATCCCCGCTCTAGTACTCACCAGCTGTGTGACTGTCAACATGTTACTTGAGCCCTCTGTGCCTCAGTTTTCTTACCTGGAGAAGGGAGAAGGATAACACAACCCACTTTGCAGAGCTGTTGGCGGATAAGCTGGAGTGCTCATGGGCGCACCAAGAGTGAGGCTTTTCACACAGTAGGCACTCAACACATTCTAGTCATAGATGCCAATGTTGTTATTAGCAGGGCTGTGGAATGTTCTAGGATGAGAACAGGACCCTCCCAGTTCCTGTGTGCAACTAGAGACCAGAGGCAGGAGGGGCAGGGCTGGAGCCTGCCACAACTTCCACCCCCAGTCCCCACCCCCTAACTCCCCCTCTCCAGACTTCAAGCCCCGAGTTCCCCATGACCTGAGGAGGAGATGTGGGTGTGGTGGGAGAAAGCTGTTTGTTTGTTTTTTTCTTCCAATTTACATGTTACCTATTATATATTTATACCCACTTTATTCTATCAAATATTTGAGAAGGCTTCCAAGCATACTAAGAGATGTAATCCAGGGCAGGAAAAATAGGATGCAATAGGAAGAAAAGGCTCTGGGCACATTAGATCATGGACACACTGGGTCTGAGGCCACCTGTGCCTGCCTGCCTGCCTCAAGAACTTCCAGTGTTTCCTTCTTGCCTGAGTACCAGCCGCAGTTCCCTGTGCCTGGATTCCTGGCTCTCAGCCCTGAGCCCAGCTCAGCCTTTGGGGCTGCCCTATGTCCACCTCGCCAGTGGCTCCTGAGCTGCTCAGAGGCAGGACAGAGTCTTCCCTGCCACCTTCCCAGTGCTTCCTGGGCTCCTGAGGGATGGAAGTCTCCATAAAGTGGGGCAGGGAAGGAGGGCTAAAGGGAAGGGATGTTCAGCAGTCACAGAGGATGGGATCTCCAGTTTGCAGAATCTTGCTTATACTCAGCCATGTCCAGCCCACGAAGCAGCCTGTGAAATAGGACACCAACAACACACCAATTACAAACACAGTGATGCTTCCTAAGTGCCCGCTATGTGCCTGGCGCTGTTCTAGGCATTTTATAAATCTTTATTTATTTAATCCTCACCACAACCCATGAGGCCGTTTCACAGAAGAAGAAATGAAAACAGAAAGGTTAAGTAACTTGCCCAGTGTAACACAACTCATAAGTGGCCAAATGGGGATTTGAACTTAGGCACTCTGGATTCAAGGGAAAGGGGTGGGGTCCATTATTTATTACACTTCCATTATATTCCAAGCATTTGACCCAGCCGGTGGGCTGATGAGGGAGTAATGTGACACTCATACTACCCATGAAGAAACAGGGCCTCAGAGAAGATGAGGCCTGCAAGGCCACATAGCTGGGAGGGAGTAGACAAGGTAAGTTCCTATTAACTCCGTCTGATCCCCTAAAGCCACTGCTGGAGGTCCCTCCCTGGAGGCTAAAAGGAAGGGGCAGGAGTGAGGTGGTGAGGGCTGTAGAAAGCCCAACTCCAGATGTGGCCATCACTCAGGCCCTGGCCCTCAATGAGGCTTTGGTCTCTGGCCTGGCTGGAAGCTGAGAAGACCCTGAGGGTCAGGACTCAGGCAGGCCCCAGTGCAGTCCACCTGCCTTGGGCTTGTGGGGCTGTGGCGTGGCTGTGATGAATGGGCTCCTGACAGGCTGAGCATCAATCATACTGCTGGTGGTGGGAGAAGGCAGCTGCCTGAAATGCTTGCACTGTGGTAGAATCTATCACCACCAGGCCTGGCTGGACTGGGATGGGGAGAGGCAGCCAGGGGTAGAGGGGAAGTGGGCCTGGTCTGAGGGAGGAGAAACAGCCTTGACCCCAGGGGTCATCTCTGAAGAGGCTCAGTCTGAGGGGCCTCCTCATTCCCCACCCCCCATTTGTGTATCTTCTTTGGAGAAATGTCTATTCAAGTCCTTTGCTCACTTTTTGATTGGATTATTTGGTTTTTGATGTTGAGTTCTGGGAATTCTTTAGTCTAGATATTAACCCCTTACCAGATGTGTAATATGCAAGCATTTTCTCCCATTCAGTAGGTTGCCCTTTTACTTTGTTCCCTTTGACATGCAGAAGTATTTAAATTTGATGTAGCCTCATATGTCTATTCGGAGAAGGCAATGGCAACCCACTCCAGTACTCTTGCCTGGAGAATCCCATGGATGGAGGAGCCTGTAGGCTGCAGTCCATGGGGTCGCTAAGAGTTGGACATGACTGAGCAACTTCACTTTCACTTTTCCTTTGATGCATTGGAGGAGGAAATGGCAACCCACTCCAATGTTCTTCCCTGGAGAATCCCAGGGACGGGGGAGCCTGGTGGGCTGCCGTCTGTGAGTTTGTAGTGAGTCGGACACGACCCAAGCGACTTAGCAGCAGCATATGTCTATTTTCGCTTCTGGTGCCTGTGCATTTGTGTTCTATTCAAGAAATCATTGTCAGGTCCAATGTCATACAGCTTTCTCCTTGTTTTCCTCTTAGAGTTTCATAGTTTCAGGGCTTACATTTAGATTTTTAATCCATTTTGAGTTAATTTTTGTATATGGTGTACCTTAAGGGTCCAACCTCTTTTTTTTTTTTTTTTGCATGTGGATATCCAGGTGACTCAGGTGGTAAAGAATCGCTTGAAATGCAGGAGTCCTGGGTTCAGTCCTTGTGTCAGGAAGATCCCCTGGAGAAGGGAATGGCTACCCACTTCAGTATTCTTGCCTGGAGAATCCCATGGACAGAGGAGCCTGGTGGGCTATGGTCTGTGGGGTCACAAAGTGTTGGACATGACTGAGCAACTAACACTCTTACTTTCCATCCAGAAACTTAATGCAGGATGAAGCAACTGCAAGCTAATTCTTTCCTGTGCAATATCTATGTATCCAGGTCCATCAGACCCATGCCCTTTCTACCTGGGGGATAGCTATTGCCCTGGCCCTGAGTCCTTCCTCCTCCCCTCTTTGGGCTCTGCTGTACCCAGGCCCAGTTAGGCAGGGCAGGTACCCATGGCCCCACTGGGGTGGTGTGGGTCCCTACAGGGATGCAGGCTTCTTCCCCACCTATCTCCAGGGCTGCTGGGGCCTCTGGGTGAATTCTGGGGCTCTGTGATGGGACAGATATGGGTGCAGTGTACTTAAGAGAAATGGACAGGATCAGTGACACAAGGGGTCCACAGCAGATATTGGTTTGTGGGAAGAAGGTCCCCGGGGCGGGGGGGGCGGCATTTAGGGCCTTGGCCTCATTCTGCCCCAATCTTCTGATGACTTAGACGAAGGCAGAGTTCCACATTTGCAAACAAGAGGTGGTTCTCACCTTGGGTCCTCAGCTGATGGAAGCTCTGGGCTAAAAACCCACCAAACCAAATGGAATCTTAGAGCTAGAAGAATAAAGTTCTGAACCTGGGCACAACGACTAGGGGATGGGTATAGGAAGGGGACAGGGCGCTTTTACACACATTATAGCAATGCCATCCATGCTGGAGCCGGCTCACACACCGCTTCTCGTTGGCACATGGTTGGGAATTCTGCTAGCCAGTGGTTCAGCACAGGCATCCCAGGTGTCCTGGCTTCCCCAGGCTTGGTGATGCAGGCTCCACCTCTGATAAGGCCGCCCATGGAGCCACCAGCTTTCTGTGTGACCCAGGTAGGCCTTTTCCCCTCCCTGGGCCTCAGTTTCTTTATCTGAAAAATGACCATTGTTTCCTTCCCTTAGGGGAATTTTGAGGGTTCAGCAAGATGATGGCTGTAAGTCTCTCTGTGGGGAGTCAGTTGTGCTCAGAGTGGACTGTGATCCCAAGGTTCCCAAAGACCACGAGTCCACTCCCTGCCCTGTGTAAATGGGGAATCTGATACCCCTAAGCTCACATGACTGATCTAGGACTCAGACTCCAGTCACTGAATTCCCCATCCAGGGCTCTTTGTCCTGCTTAGGTCCTGGCACAAGAAATCAGTTAAGTCCAGTGAGGCCTGCCTCTTGACTGGGTACACCCAAACCAGCTTCAGACACAGAGGAGGAGCCCCACCATCTGGAGGGGGTGGTCATGAGGGTGAATCCTCCCACCTTGACCCTCTACCATGGCTTATGTGACCAGTGGGAGGACGGAGAGGAGGCCAGAATGCCATCTCAGGCTCTCCTAGGGTAGGTGGTAACCGGGTCCATGTGCCATCTGGGAAGCACATGCTGTGGGCAGGGTGGAGACATGCCAGGCTAGGATGTGGGGTGGAAATGGACCAGTCCCTGGCCATGAGGCTGGGGCCTGGCCCACTGGGGCCTCTGGCCAAGGGAGACTGTGGGTTTCTTCCCGCCCTTGGGAGCTCATGGCCCGCTTTCTCATTATGGAATGGTGGCTTCATGTGCCTCACTCCATTTACTCCTCACAGTAGCCCATGAGGTGGGAGCCAGCCTGCCTCAGCCCCACTTCACCGATGATGCAGCTGAGTTCAGAGAGGTAAGCTTGAAGCTTCCAAGTGGCTCTGACTGGCTGGTGAGCTTCAGCTCTCAGTTTCCCCATCCGAACTTGAGGACTCAGACGGACGTGTTTGGGGGAATGTGTTTGACTTTAGATGTATCTTCTGCTCAGGATGCTGAAGTGACAGAGTCTGAAGATTTGACAAGTCCAAGAAAGGAACCTGATGGCGGTGTGTAGACCAGCAAACCCCAGGCCGAGAGAATTACAATTAGGTTTTTGGAAATCATCTCCTTACTCTCCTCACCCAGCCCACCCTCCCGGGGAGGGGGCTTGCCGGTTGCTCTGGGCCTTCTCCAACGACCCCCTGAGACAGGTCCGAGCCGGCAGCCACTGAGGATGCGTGTCTGGCTGTGTGTACGTGTGCACAGGCATGTATTGGGGTGAGGGATGTGCCTGGAGGGAGCCAGGGCAGTAGAGCAGACTCCGTGGCCCCTGGGCAAGAGGGGGCACCGTCCCCGCCCGGCTCCTGCTCTAGGGGCAGTGAGTGGGAGAAGCCCTGGGTGAGGGTGTGTGCCCACTATATATAGCTGCTCAGACACGCACACCCAGCTATTTCAGTGTTCTTCCTCCTACTGAGGCAGGGGGAGGGGCCAGAAAGTAGTCCATCTAAAAATATAACCCGGGGAAAATATCACAGCGCCCGAGCCTGAGAGAGATCCGTCTCGTTCTCTCGCCTCCCGCCCCCGCGCCCCGACTTACCTCACAGCCGCCTCGGCTCCCTCAGGAACCTTCGAGATACGGCCTCCTCTCCAACCCCTGCCGCCTTCCCCTGGTGCCCGCTAGGTGGGGCTGGGGTCTCCCTGCCCGCGTGTCACAGGTGAAGAGACGGAGACCTGGAGAGGGCTGGCTTCAGTGGGGCCACGGGCTCCCGGCCTGGGCACTTTTCGCTGATAGTCCCTTGGGGTGCTCGCGTGTCCCCAGCGTCTTCTCGCCCTGTTGGCCCTTGGCGTTGGGTGGCAGGTTCGGGCTTGGCTCTGCCCTGTCTTGCTGTCACATCTCCTTCCGCGCCTCGATTTCCTCCGCTCCAGGAGGGAGAATGGTACCTCCTACCTGGGCGGGGCGGTCGGAGAGGTGCAGGTGAAGCCTGTGACCCTGTGCCAGAGTCAGGCCCTGTTGTTGCTGCTATTGTTATTGTTGGTGTTGTGCAGTCTCTAAGTCCTGTCGGACTGTTTGCCACCCCGTGGACTGCAGCATGCCGGGTTTCCCCGTCCTTCAGAACCTCCCAGTTTCTCAAACTCATGTCCATGGAGTGGCTGATGCCATCCAACCATCTCATCCTCTGTCATCCCCTTCTCTTCCTGCTTTCAATCTTTCCCAGCATCAGCGTCTTTTCCAGTGAGTCGGCTCTTCACATCAGGTGGCAGAAGTATTGGAGCTTCAGCTTCAGGATCAGTCCTTCCAATGAATATTCAGGGTTGAGTTCCTTTAGGATTGACTGGTTTGATCTCCTTGCTGTCCAAGGAACTCTCAAGAGTCTTCTCCAGCACCACAGCTTGAAAGCATCAATTCTTTAGCACTCAGCCTTCTTTATGATCCAACTCTCACATAGGTACATGACTACTGTATTACTATTGCCTTTTCCCTTTTTCCCCCAGTCCTAGAGTCATCTCAGCCCCATTTCCTGAGGCTTTGCTGGGTACAGTGTAGTTTACAAAATGACCTTATCCCTGGGTACTTCCTGAGAGCGGGATGGCTCTTATCAGGTGTGCATCCCTGTGCCCAGTAGGAAGCTGGCCTGCCCACCCCAGGCTTCAGTAGCTGAAAGTGGTTGTGTTTAAATTTACTGAGGAAGGTGGGGGCCAGTCCAAGGGCGATTAAGCACCTGCCTCAGGCCGGGCCCCTGCTACCCTGGGCAGGTCAGACAGGTCAAGTGGGGTGGTGTGTTACCACCCCCTTATAATGATAGGAATCTGGAGCTCAGAGAGGGAAAGTGGTAGTCCCTGGGTCCCTTAAACAGAGGTTGCCTGACTTCCAGGGTATCCCAAGTCCCTGGATTATTGGGGCCCCTCACTTGCCTGTCTCCCCTTCTGTGGACGGCAGGAGCCTCTGGGGGTACCCCTGTGAAGATTCAGCTCCCCACCCCACGCTCCTTCCTGGTGTTTTATGTTGTCTTGCTGGCCCTTGCTGTGCAAGGGGTCCAAGGCTTCAGTGGCTGGGAGAGCATGCCCCTGGATTTAATGAACACGTGCTGGCTGGATGCCTGTGTGATGGTTGGGTGTGAAAATGTCAGCCTATCTGAAAGTGGAGGGGTACTGAACCCCACATACTCATCAGGGAGCGTGGACTCAGGACCAGACTGGTTTCCTCTGTACCCACCCACTCCCCGCCACCACTGGGTTATTTTGACATCGTATAATTTTATCCATAAATGTTTCAGGGTATATCTCTAAAAGGTAAGGACTCTTTAAAAAACATAACCATAATGCCATTGAAAGAAAGTAAAAGTGTTAGTCACTCAGTCGTGTCTGACTCTGCGACCCCATGGACTGTAGCCGGCCAGGCTCCTCTGTCCGTGGGATTTTCCAGGCAAGAATACTGGAGTGGGTAGCCGTTCTTTTCTCCAGGGGATCTTCTTGACCCAGGAATCAAGCCCGGGTCTCCCGCATTGCAGGCAGATTCCTTACCATTTCAGCCACCAGGGAAGCCATGACCACACCTTGAAAATCTAATGTAAGTCGGCACTTGGTTTTTATTACCTGATTCACTCTTCAAAAAAGCCCTGAGGCAGGAGTTAGCATTGCCATTTTATAGGTGAGGAAACTTGGGGCTCAGAGAGATTTGGTAACTGGATTTAGGTCACACAGCTGGTAAGTGACCCAGAAGGAACTTGAACCTAGGACACCTGACTACAAAGCCCGTGCTCATTCCACTTTTTTCCACCAGGCAGGGCCCGAGTCTGCTCCCAGCCATTCCCAAAGGATTACTGAATCTTGTGGCCCTAGTAGGGATCTGGGCATATTTTTGTCAGGAATTGTCTAGTTCCTGGCAATGCCAGAGTCCAGCGCAGGGCTCAGTACCGGTGGTACTCAGAGCGCAGACTGCAAGGGAGTTCAGGCCACACCAGGGCCAGGAGTGAGCTGTTTCCTCTGGCCAGTGCTGAGCTTTACAGGGGCATTAACAACCCATTTAAAAAGCGCTGATAATACACTTTGCGTCTCCTATTTAAGAGGTACTAAAAAATAAGCACCTTTTCAGGGAGGAAACGGCAGCACGTCTGGGTAAAATATGCCTGTGGTGTCACCTGTGCACGTGTCTCACTGCAGGTGTTGGTGCGGGGAGCAGCAGGCCCTCCCTGGGTCTGAAGCTTTGGGGGTGCTAGCTGTAAGGTGAGTGGGAGTAGGGGTCATGGGTAGAAGGCAGAGGATGGTACCTGCTCCAGACTGCCCACTTCACAGATGGAGAAGCTAAGGCTCAGATGGGCTGAGAAATCCAAGGTCACACATCCTAAGAGGTGCTCCTAGCAGTTCTCAGTCCCCCAAGCCCAAGGGGAATACTGTACCCACAGTGGGTACTCCTGTATCTCTCTCCTCCCTTGTTGTCCCACCTCAAAACAGACATTCTCAGAGCCTGAGACGGGCCCAGACTCTTGCACTGGTTCACCATAACTTTGATCCTGCCTCTTGAGGCCTTAGTGTCCAGTTCTGTAAAATGGGGAGAGTAATAATGTTGAGAGGCTTCCCTGGTAGCTCAACTGGTAAAGAATCCTCCTGCAAAGTAGGAGACCCCAGTTCAATTCCTGGGTCAGGAAGTTTCCCCTGGAAAAGGGACAGGCTACCCACTCCAGTATTCAAGGGCTTCCCTGGTGGCTTAGATGGTAAAGAATCCGCCTGCAATGAGGGAGACCTGGTTCAATCCTGGGTTGGGAAGATCCCCTGGAGGAGGGCATGGCAACCCACTCTGGTATTCTTACCTAGAGAATCCCCATGGACAGAGGGGCCTGGCAGGCTACAGTCCATGGGGTCACAAAGAGTTGGACATGACTGAGTGACTAACACACAGCACAGCACGGCAATGATGCTGAGATGGGATGAGGGAAGTAGGACATTTCATAGTTTGTTGGGATGACCCCTTACCTCCTCGAAATGCCCTCAGCAGTCCTCACATCTTCCTTGAAATGCCCTCAACTGACACAGGGGCTGTGACAGTCTACTGGAGCTTGCCCTGAGCCAGGACTTTCTTCTCCTCCCTCCTCCTTCTCTTCCTTCTTTCCTTCCATGAGTATTTCTTAAGTACCTACCAAGCACCGTCATGGGCAGTGGGGACACAACAGTGAACAAACAGGAATACTGTCAAACAAAGCAAAACAATAAAGTGTCTGGCTGGCTGCTTTCTGAAGTTTATAGTTGAATGGAGGAAACTAAAGCTAAATAAAGAATTGCAGCGCTGTTGTAAGGCCACTGCACACTAGCACACTGCACATACTAGCAAGGGGCGGGTATGCAGTGCTGTGAGAGGATTTAAGAGGGGATGGATCAGGTCTGGAGGTGAGGGAGGGCTTCACTGAGGGGGTGACACATGAGCTAAGCACTGCAGGATGAACAGGAGAGCTGAGAGCGTGGGCGGTGGTGGCTGCAGGGATGAGGGTAACAAGCAGAGGGAATAGCATGTGAACTGAGAAGGATGAGGAAACACCCAGTGTGGGTGCAGTGGAGAACACTGGGGAGGTACGGTGGGAGGTGTGGCTGAAGCAGGCTGGGCCAGGCCTCTGTGAGGTCCATGAAGTTTTTTTTTTTAAGATTTTAAAAAAAATATTTATTGTTTGTTTATTTGGCAGCACTGGGTCTTAGATCTTAGTTCTCTGTTGTGGTATGCAGGATCTAGTTCCCTGACCAGGAATCAAACCCGGGCCCCCTTCATTGGGAGCTTGAAATCTTAGCCACCGACCACCAGGGAAGTCCCCAAGAAGGGGTTTAAGTTGGAATGAGGGAAGTTATACACTTAGATTTGTGGTGTGAACAGATTTCTACCTGTTATGTAGCAAAATGGCCTGAATTTGAGTCAAGTATAGATTAGAGAGGTAGGAGGTGAAGGTTGAGCATCCAGGTGGGAGCAGCTTGTGGCTTGGACCAGGGTGATGGTCCAGGGTGCCCACTGGCTGGCTGTCCTCCTCCATTATTCCTTCTGGGTCAGCTGGCCCAGGAAAGTCCCTGCAAGTCTCAGGGAGGAACAGTGCTCTAGGACTTGTCATCCAGCAGGGGGTTGAGGTGGATGCCTTTGGAGATGGGTCTGTCTCCTTCCTTCCCGGGGAGGTGGGGAGAACCTTCTGAGGTCAGGCATGAGAGAGGGTCATAGTGCAGGGCCCACTGACCAGCGGCACACCCTCTCTGAAATGCAACTCCAGAGGCAGCCGGGGTGTGAGAGTATGAACCCGTGGAAGGCGTGACATCTGCCTTGTCTCTACTTTGAGATCTAACCTAGGGAGGAGCGGTTGCCCAAGAGGGGAAGGGAGCGAGAGAAAAAAAAATGGCTCGCTTTACTTAATTATGACGGATTGTGACAGCTTGCATCTTTAGTCTGAAAAGTATCTATGGAGTAAGGACTGCTTTTCTCAATCGGGATAATTATGTTAATTAAAATGCTTTCTTTATAGCAGTTCTGATTAATAAAAACAGTTCCACTGCTCTCTTTAAACACTCTAACCTTCTGTTGCACGGGGAAAGAGGCCCTTTCTCAGCGATTTATGGTTCTTCACGCAGATTCCAAGAGGCGACCTGCTGCCGGTGGCCCGGTGGCAGGCCCTTTGCTCACACACATGTGGGGATGGATGCGAGGAGAGGGCAGGAGAGTGGACTTTGCGGGCGGCTGGTCTGGCCATTAGAGTGGGGAAGATGGGGGCCCCGTGCTGCTGAGTATCCCGGAGAATAAAAACACCACTTATTTCTCTAATTGCTGTTTATTTCCTCTGGAAAACATAGGGATAATTGACAAGCTTCCAATTAAGAAAAATTACATGTGGGGGAAAGAGGTGCTTGGACCAGGAGTGGTTCTAGAATTGAGGGGTGAGCTGAGGGGTGACCCCCATCCTGGGCTTGGTGGGTGGGAGTGGGGAGAGTTTGGGAAGGAGGGTGAGCTGGAGGGTAAGGGGCAGGGGGAGGGTCCCTAATGAGAGGGGGGTGGTTGTCAATGTGCAAGGATGAGAGATGAAGTGAGGGAGGGACCGAGGATGGGAAGGAAGAGGGGGAGGTCGGGGAGACAGCTGTCTCTCACTCCCAGGGAAGCTGAGCTGGAAGGGAGTGAGATAGGACCAGGAGAGCAGAGGTGAGGAATCGAGGCTGAGAGACGGCAAGGCCAGGCTCAGAGTGACACGGCAAGGCCAGGCTCAGAGTGACACAGCACGTCCGTGGAGGACCCCGGCTCAGAACTCAGATTTCTGCCATCGAGGGTCCCCTCCCATTCCTCTGTGATCAGGATCACAAAGGCTCTCAGTGGCAGAATCTGCCCCAGTGGCGCGTGTGTACACGTGTGTGTGGACCGGGTCGGGAGGTGGCCCACTGGGGACACTGGAGATGCTATCCTTCTAGGTGGGGCTCAGACCCTGCTGGCGGCTCTCCGGCCCCCTTGCCCTTCTGTGGAGAGAGCATGGGCTATATAACCTGGCCCGTGACTCTGCTGCCCAGATGGGCTGAGGACAGAGCAGGGACCTTCCATGGCCACTCCCGCCAAGGCCCAGCCATGACTGGGGGTGGGCCGGTCCCCACATGGCCCAGCCAAGCCCTGGATGTGCAGTGGGGTCTGAGCAACACTGAGGAGGGCCTGGGACTGGGGGCCTGTCTGCTGGGGCTCCCTTCCCACAGGGCAGCCTGGTGCCAGAGGAGCTGCGATTGCCCCAGCCTCCCAGGGCTGCCCCTGCCTTTGCCAACACACTGGCTATGGTAGAAATCAGCTCAGTCCTGCCTCCCCTCTCCTGTCTCTCTCCCTATTATCTGACAGGCCCCGGAGCTGTCCCCTTCCCAAGAGGGAATGTGTTTTCAAAGATAGGATGATTTCCCCGCCCCCCCCTCCCCCCAGGAAGAGGTATGCTAATGGAGGGGTCTCAGGCACTGTGAGCCATGCTGGGGTGCCCCTTCTGGGCAGGAACACCCCCCTCACCTCTGTAGACACAGTTGGCTCCTGCCTGAGTGTGGCAGCCCCACAGGCCTGCTGGGACCAGGGCCTGCCACCCCCACCTCAGCCTGCCTAGGGGGCTGCCCCCCTCTCACCTCCACTGTATTTACGTGTCTATTTTATGATTTCAATTTTTAATGCCTCTGCTCTTTGAAGACGCTTAATGCTTTCGAGTGGAACATTTCCTTCCAGGACCTGAGCGCAGATTGAGGACAGAGCAATAAATCAACTAATAACTGGAACCTCATTTTCTGCTCCACGGCAGAGAGTTAACCCCCGCCTCACTGCGCTCCTCTCGGAAGCTGGCAGCTTCAGGCGGGCGGGTGGGTGAGGAGGGCTGGTGAGCTAAGCCTGGCCCCCTGCAGCTCACTGCTCAGACTTTCCTGCTGCTCCCCTCCTCTCCTCTCTTCTCCCAAGTCTCCTTCTGGCCTGTTTCCTCTCTTTCTCTTCTGTCTTCTCTTCATTTCTATTATTTCTGTCCTGTTCAAAGCAAGCAGAAATAGAGATGTCTGGAAGCAGAGATTGTGGAGGGGACCCCGGGATGGTGTGAAAAAGCATTCGTTGGGAGCTTCCTAGGCTTGGGCACTAGTCTAGTTTTGTCCTGACTTGCTGTGTGACCTAAAAGGAGTGTCCAACCCTCTCTGAGCCTCCAGGTTCCACCAATATAAATAAATCTCACCATAGGGACCGAGCAGGATTTCATTTTAACATCTAGGATAGACTTGACACCAGGGGTGGGCAGTGTCTGCGTCTCCCCTGTGTCTGCCCCACCCATGGTGACTTGGGGAGAGGTGAGATGAGAGACTCTTGGGCAATGGGGTTGGTAGGGAGAGCTCTTCACTCCTTTGTGTGTATGAGTGTGCACGTGTTCACTAATGCCTGCATCTGTGTGGAAGTCTGTGTGTGAGTATTTATGTTAGTGTCCTGGCCTCCAGGGTCATGAGGCCCCACCACTGTTCACCTGGGATGACTTCTGACCCTCTGCAGAATTGTGAAAGCGCCTACAGCAGGGAACCCACATCTGCATTGCGAGGCTGAGTGGTACAGGCCGAGGTTAGGCACACTGACTCTGCCTGGATGCAATTCTGGCTTTGTCATTTAGTGCTGTGTGACCTTGGATAGGTCACTGAACCTCTCTGAGCTTCAGTTCCCCAGTCTGTAAAACTGAGATAAAATAGTGCTTCCCTCATAACTTTGTTGTATAGATTAAATGAGTCAGTTGCCTATAAAGTGCCTGGTATATATTAAATGCAGTGTATTGATAAATGTTTGCTGTCGTAATTGTTTAACACACACACACACACACAGAATACACTCTCCTCCCCCAACCCACTGACCATGAGATACCAGTGATGCAGTAGGCACATGTGCCCAGACCCACCCGCCTCCAATGTCCAGTGTGCACCACAGCCTGCAAGTGGGGAGGAGCCCAGCACCTATCAAAGCAGCCTGGGGTGGCTTCCTGGAGGAGGTGGTGCCAGTGATGGCGTCCAGGTAGATACCATGGGTCCAGATACATGGGTGGATCTGAGCATCTATTGGGCCAGGGCAGGAAGAATATTTGGAGAGTCCCAGGGCCCAGACGGCTGTGCTTACATTGATTCTAGGGAAGCAGGGAGGGGAAGGACAAACATTTAGTAGGCACCAACTACCTGCAGACATCTTGTACATGTTATCTCTCTGTGGAGATGAGGAAACTGCATCTGAGCCCTGAGATGTGACTCACCCCGGGTCACCCAAACTGTGGCAGAGGTGGGATTTGAGTAGGTGGCTGTTTAATCCTGAAGCTCTACTCCACTTGTGGCTCCAGTTCCAGCGCTGCAAGGCTGGAGAAAGGCAGCCGGTCCACACCATCCCCCTACAATGTCCTACTCCGCCGGACGCAGGCGGTGACAGGAGGTCACTGCCTTTCAGGACAGTTCATGCCCTTTTCACAGGGTTCCGCTCCCTCTAACCGCGGGGTTCAGCCTCAGCCCAACTCCAGTCGCTCTGCGTCATCCCTCGTGCACCCAGCACCCTTGAGCCCCACCCCGCCTGGTGTCCCCCGCCATTTCCTCCCGGTGTCCCATGGACGTGGGAAAGTACTGGGAAGTGCCCTACGCTGAGTGCCTGCAGTGTACCGGATGTGATACCTGGCCCCGCCACCTTCCACCTGTGACCACGGTCACCCTGTAGAACAGGTTCATACCCTGCCCTGGGCGTGGTGTGGCCCACACAGCCAGGCCCCCCATTGGCAACCCGGAATAGTGCTCAGCCCGGGGTGTTCAGTTTCCAAGAGTATTTAAACAGATGAGTGTACTAGGTTATAACTTTAGCCCATTATATAGCTGATGTCTTCTCGGGGCCATAAAGCAGCAAACTTTTACCACTGGAAGCAGCTTCCAGCAAGATGTGGGGGAATTATCCTGTCGTCGAGTCATCAGGGTGTCAGTTACTGTTTTGGGGAGAGCAGATCGTGTGGATATTTATAGGCATGTGCACCTTCCCCCCATGCACAGGCGAGCCAGCCTCATCAGGGGAGAGAGGATGCTGCCAGGGGCGCAGAGACCGGGGAGCTCTCGCTCATTCACGTGACAAGCATGACTGAGCACCTACTATGCGCTAGGTACTGATGCGCAAACTCCCTCTAGCTGGCGGGTAATGAAGACACTAACAAAATAAAAGTGTGCAGGGGTCTGAAATCACTGATGGTGCAGTGATGGGGTGAATAGGGACACCTGTGGGATGGGGCCCAGGCCCCTCTCAGGTGAGGGTGCACCTGTAGAAGGCCCCAAGTGTGGAAGAAGGGGCTGTGTGGTTGGAGGGAGGGGTCTTACATGAGAGTGTTTGCCTGGTACCCTGGCTGTGTGGAGGAACTGTGATGTTCTCCAAGGGGCGATGACCAGCTAGCTCCTGATGGGTTAAGCCAGGGACTGACAGATCTGATTTATGATTTTTAAAGAGCTTTCTGGCTGCTGTAGGAGGGTAAGGCAGAGAAGTGATGGAGGCTTGGGCCAAGGTGGTAGCCATGGAGATGGAGAGAGGAAGATGATTTTAGACTCAGCTTGGAGGCAGAACTAAGAGTTGGGAGAATTCCCTGGTCCAGTGGTTAAGGACTCCATACTCTCACTGCAAAGGACCCCAGTTCAATCCCTGGTTGGGGAACTAAGATTCAACAAAACATGTGGTGTTCCCCCCCACGAAAGAAAAGAGAACTGGGAGAAAGACATGATGGAAGCAAGGGGTCTCCTTAATTCCTGACTTGAGCCACTGTGGCCATTTTCTGAGATGGGGAGGACCAAATGAGGTTTGAGATTGGGAGTCAGATGGGAGTTTCGTTTTGACTACCTCCTGAAGCAGAAATGTCCACTGATGTTTGGGTTCACAAGGCTGGAGATCAGGGAGAGGACTGAGCAGGGATGGAGATCCGGGGACCAGTGGCTGTAGGGGGTGGTTGTGGACATAGGCACAGCTCACCCAGGAAGAGATCTGGATGGTGGAGGGAGAGGACCCAGGTCTGGGGCCTAGGCTCACCCGCATGGAGAGTGGATGGAGGTGAAAGAGTCAGCATAGGAGGCTGACAGGGCACACCCAGGGAAAGCAAGGAAAGCCAGGATGGTGTGGCATCTCAGAAACCAAGTGAAAGTCACTCAGTTGTGTCCAACTCTTTGCGACCCCATGGACTATACAGTCCATGGAATTCTCCAGGCCAGGATACTAGAGTGGGTAGCCTTTCCCTTCTCCAGGGGATCTTCCCAACCCAGGGATTGAACGCAGGTCTCCTGCATTGCAGGTGAATTCTTTACCAGCTGAGCCATGAGGGCAGCCCCAGAAGCCAAGAGGGTTCCAAATAGAAGGATAAAAACAGCCATGGTTGAGGATGCTGTGAGGGTGGGTAAGATGCAGAGAGAGACTATTGCTTTTGACAATAAGGAGGCCAGGATGGGAAGAGAGAAGTGTCATGAAGGGGTGAATACATCCAACTTCAAGTAGTTGAAGATAATAAGTGGAGAGAGAAGGGAGAAAGAATAGCTGGCTCTTCCTAGAAATGGTGTGAAGAGAGGAAGAGCAGTGGATGGAGTGGGGGCTGGAGGGGGGAGAGTCACAGGAAAATTCAAAGAATGTCTAGGTGAGTCCCGGATACTCACCGGGACTGCCCTCAGTGGTAATGTTCTGTGTAACTCTAATACACAGCAAATATCAAACCAAGTCACTGACATTGGTCAAGTCATAGATCTCATTCAGATTTCCCAGTTGTATGTGTGTGTGTGTGTACGTGAGCACATCAGTTACACATTAATTGTGTAACTGATCAGTTACACATTGTAATGTTACACATTACAATGCAATGTGTAATTGCATTGCATGTGTAGTTTTGTAACCACTATCACAGTCAAGATTCAGACTGTTCCATCACCAGGAGGCTCCCTGGGCTACCCCACCCCTCCCCATGGTCCCTCCCCTGCAGCTCCCACTACTTTATCCTCCATCTCAGTAGTTTTGTTACTTTGTGAGTGTTATATAAATGGAATCAGACACTATAGAATCATCTGAGATTGAATTTTTTTAAAAACTCAGCATAATTAAGAAAGGGGTTTTTAAAGGACAAGAGATAGCAGAACATGACTGCTGATGGGGGAGGATGGTGGATCCAATAGGTGATAAGACGGGTGATGCCAGGAGACATTGTAGTGGTGGGAGCCAAACTCCTGGGACCAGAAGGGATGGGTTCAGAGTCCAAGTGGAGCAGTGGACCTTTGACAGGCAGCATGGCCCCTCCTCAGGCAGGAAGAGGGGATACCGGCAGAAGAAAGTGGGCTTCTGGAATCTGCAGTGGGCAGGGAGGGAGTTCACATCTGGTGCTTTATGACAGGGCAGATATGGCCATGTTGGAGGGCAGGAAGTGAGCCAGCCCATGACACGAGCTGGGCCTGCTGGGCAGTGCTGGGACCACTCAAGGTCTGAGAGTTTGAGCTCACAGAGAGGACGGTGTGCATGGCAGGCTCATTTTCTCCAAGCTCATCTGAATTTTCAGTGTTAGGTGCCCAGAAGGTGCTAGTTGGATTCCTCCAGATATGGGTTTCATGAAAGTACTGCCAAAGGAGAGAGGCAGGCAATGCGTTTGAGGGATTTATTATACTGATGGATCATGGAACTCAAACTAGACAAAGAGGGTGAGGACAGAAGAGCAGTGAGAGAAAGAGGGAGGTGTGAAGATCTCAGGGTGATGAGAAAGTGGTGGCAAGAGGGCTAAGTAGAGGCACAGTGGGCCGGGCAAGGAGGCTTGACCGGAAGCTGTGGTGGAGACAAGGGCCCGGCTGTGGGCCAGGATGGGAGCTGGCGGACGTGGAGGCCAAAGGTCACTGGAAGCAGAAGGTCTGGGAACAGGGAACCCCAGCGTTGGTCATCCCTAGCGTGGGGAGGTCACCTAGAGGATGACAAGGGCTAGGGCTCAGAGGAAGATGGGAGCCTCTCGGTGGATGAGGAGAAGTGGCCAGGAAGGTGGAAGGAAGAGATGGTGGAGGTAGTCCGATGGGGTAGGGATCCAAGGGGCAGGAAAATTCTAGGTGGGAGAGGTTTGGAGCTGAGGTCTGGAAGGGGCTCAGAGAAGCGGGGAGCACTTCAGCCTGCAGATAGATGGCCTAGCAGAAGCCGTCTATAAATGTCATTGTATACCCATCCCTCAGATGGGGAAACAGAGGCCTGAGAGGTTAAGCAAGTTCAGAAATGATGGGTTCTGTGGAAGCTTAGCTGAAGCCTCCTTGAAAGTCAGTGCAGTGGTGAAGAAGGCAGGTTCAGGAGCTAGCATGCTGCCTAGAATTGAGTCCTTCTGCCTCCTCCCACCAATAAGCTGCTTTTTAAACCTCTCTGGGCCTTGCTTCACTTGTGAAATGGAGCTAATAACAGTATATATTCCACAGGTGGTCATGAGGATTGGGTGAGTGAATACATGCATCCTGTGAGTCCTGGAGCTGCCTTTGTTAATATTTAGGGAAACTGAAGCTCAGGGTGAGAAACTGGCTTGTACAGTCCCCAGGGGTCCCTAGCATCCCGGACAGATCCCGTCCCCCTGCTCCAGGTGTAGCCCACCCACTGCACTGCCTCCTGTCCCCCAAACACATGGATCTGTGAGGGTCAGCCTGGATGCTCCGGCAGCCCTAGAAGGAAGCAGGGTGAGGCCCTCGTTCCCATTTGGCAGATGGGGAAACTGAGGCAGGATGGCATCTTTCCTTTTGGTGCATTCTGAAGCACCCAGGGAGGGTAGGCTCTGTATTATCAGCGAGTCTTTCCTGTGGGGGGGACACCAAGGTGACATAGACACTGTTCCTGTCCCAGGGGACAGCGTCACAGGGGAGGCAGGACAAAATCATGAGCCAAGGAGGCAGCATTAAACAATGGAATACACGGCAAGAAATGCTTGCTCCAGGTGACAGATATGGGGCTGGAGGATCTCAGAAGGGGAAAGAAAGGTCTGGTGTCTCTGGTGATGAAGGAGGAGCAAGGGACAGGGCTGGGATTTGAAGGGTGCTATGAGTTTAGAGAGAGGGGCCCTTCCCAGGGAGGGAGAGGAGAGGAGCTGTGAGCAAAGGCCCAGAACAGGGGTGGGGAGGAGGCTTCTGTTAGAGCAGAAGAGGGAGAGTGAGGCCTTGCAGGCTGCTCCCACAATGTCTCAATCTTCTCCAAGACTGGTGAACCAGATGTCCCTGAGGCTTGTGAACAGATGCCAACAGCGGGAAATTGGCCAGTGGATTCTCTGTGGCCCAGCACGCCTGAAGCCGCCAAGAGCTGAGGCAGAGGGGCCTGCAGGCTGGAGGGGGGCTCTTGGCCCCCCAGGGGTGCACTGGTCCAGCCAGCGGTGCAAAACAGGGCTAGCCCCGGCCGCTCCTTCACCCTCCCAGGCGGGCTGTGGGAGGTGTCACGGCCCTGTGAAGTCTTCAGCAAAACAGAAGCCAGCGCCAGGAGTGATGCGATGGAGGTGAAGGCTCTGAGCTCCCTGGCAGAAACACCCTGCAGAAACTCGAGGCACGTCAGAAAGCAGAGTTTTGGGAGAAGCTTTGATTTAGAGAACAAGGTTTTGGCATCAAACTGCGATCAGAGAACAGCGGCAGCCCGCCATGCCGTGAAACTGAGCACCGTAAACCTCATTAATCTGAGGCCTCCGTGTTCAAAGCGACACCTAATTAGAAAGAGCCGAGACTCTTCACCGGGCTGGGTGGCCCATTGTTCCCGCTGGACGAGTCACACCAGGTGACTTCAAAGCCCACTCCTTCCGTGCCTCCGCCGTGCAGCGCCAATTAGCCAGCATTTAGAGCGGGCCACCCTGGCTGGTGAGCTTGGCTGTGCTCACGCTCCATTTGGTGCCAGAGCTGGGGGCCTCCGCGCCGCTCTCTAGCTCCTGGGGTAACGGAGCCAAGCCAAGTGCCAGGCGCAGGTGGGGATGTGGTGCAGCCTGCCGGCGCTTGAAGCCTGGGAGGAGCTGGAGAACACCACACTCTCGCTCCCCATCCTTCAGCTGACTTCTCCAGAGGCCCCAGGAGAGGGCCTAGGATGTCCACCCAGAGGTCACACTTGGTCTGGGGACACCCTGTGAGATATTGCTGGGTGGTCTGACCCGCATGAACTCTGGGTCCCCAAGGGGATGCAATATCCTGCCTTCCCTGGTTTTCACTCCCACCCCACACTGTGCCAAGGGCTTTGCACGTAGTAGGTGCTCAGTAAGGGTCTGTGGGCCAGGGTAGTGCCTCCTTGAGCCAGATGCTGTGAGGGGCTGGTGACTGCACCTGTATGCAGTGGGCAGCCAGTGTTGCTTGGAAGCCTCTGTTTAGAGTTGGGCCAGAGTTTCAGCAGTGTTCCATTTTCAGTCTGGAACATCTGGGTCCTGGGAGACCAAGGGTTTTTCTCTGCCTTTCAGGATGTTGAACTGCAGTTGAATCTAGAGACAGGGGAGGCACAGAAGGAAGACTCAGGGTCATGAGCCTGAAAGAGCCCAGAACTGGCGTTGGGGATTCCGGGATTCCAGGCCTGTCGTTGTGGACTGGTTGTGGACTGACTGCTACCTTGTGCTTTTGAGCAGGTTGTTTACCTCTCTCAGCCTCAGTTTCCAAATCTGGGGATGGGAATAATAACTCTTGCCTCCAGCACTCTGGACTTCAGACAGTGGGGTCAGATGGGGGACTAAGTGTGAACCTGCCCCGGCATCTGTTCAGAGTGCAGGGGGAGATGGGGACACTCCTGGCTTTGCTTGCACACCTCTAGAGGCGGGGTGCTCATCACCTTTTGAGGCTACCTTTTAAACTGCTGGATAGCTGCAGTTATTAGAATGGTCATTGTATTAATTTCCTAGGGCTGCCATAACAAAGGACCACAAACCCAGTGGATTAAAACAACAGAAACTTATTTTCTGAGTTCTAGAAGCTAGAAGTCTGACATCAAGGTGTTGGCAGGGCTCTGCTCCCTCTGGAGGTTCTAGGAATGGAAATTTCTTGCCTCTACCAGCTTTTGGTGGTTGTTTGGCATTGCTTGGCTTGTAGAAAAATCATTCCAGTCCTATGTCTATCTTCACAGGTCATTCTTCCCTGTTAGTGCGTCTGTGTCCAAAATTCCCTCCTTTCATAAAGACACCAGTCATTGGACAAGATCCTACCATAATCCAGCGTGACCTCATCTTAGCTAATTATGTCTGCAGTGGCTAATAACCCTGTTTCCAGATAAAGCCATGTTCTGAGGTTCCAGGTGGACATGAATCTGGGACACAATTCAAACAGGACCTTCATTTTCCTTCTCCTGAACCCACCTCTGTGACCCTACCCCGGAGATTCTCCTTTGTCCAGCCGCAGCTCTGTCAGACTCCCAGCCTCTTGTCTGCTCTTCCAGGACACCTGTTGGTGTTGCAGACACGTTTCTGGCAAAGTGTCTTTCTTACCTCCCAGGGTTTGGCATTCCTCCCCCTGCTCTCCTTGTCTTTAGACATGGAACTCCCATTGCTCCACTCCAGGACACAGCCCAGGTCCCACCAATTACCAGCCGCCTTGATGTATAATACTATAAACCCCTTCACCTCATTATAGGAAATTTCTTTTGAATGGCCTTTAAAAACCGTCTCATTACACAGGGAGAACTGTAATTATGTTGCACAAGAAGGAGGTTCTGGATGAGCTGGTGCCCAGCACTGTCAAAACCACCCGACACGGTTCACCGCTGGCTGGTTTGGCCACTAGGAGCGAGCTCTTCCTCTCCCCTATTTAATCCTTTCTGGTCTCTTTTCTTCTGGGATCTGGGCACCCTTGTCTCCGTTGGTGGCCTCAGGGGTTAGAGCCTCCCAGGGAGGGAGCAGAGCTGCAGAGTGGCCAGGGCTGGGGGAGGCAGCCTTGGATGGGTGCCTTGTGCTCAGAGCCTCCCCCAGCCATTTTCAGGAGCTTCCCAGCTTTTCTCAAGCCTACCCTCCAGGAGGTTGATGGAACTTGCCTGGTGGTCCAAGAGAATCACAGTGAAATGGGACTCTCGGGGCCATTAGTGGGGCAGGACCCTGCCCTCAGCCATTCACCCAGTTCTCCCCAGCAGCATCCTGAGAAGGGGCTCCAGCCTTCCTGGGACCATATTCTTGGGATGAAGTTTTCTCCAACCGTTGGGGGATTTCTCCTGTGTCTGGCTAAAACCCCTTCTGCTGATGCTGACCTGATTTTAAGCCCCTCTCTTCCTGTCTGTGTGATGGTGGGCAAGTCACATGACCTTTCTGAGCTAAATTTGTTCATCTGCAGAGTGGTCAACACGGTTTCTGCCTAAGGGTGTGGTGAGATGGGCATGGCTGCCCATGTGGATGGCTTGGCATTGGTGTGTGTGGGGACTGAATCCTCATTGCTTCCCTCTTCAGAAGAGGCTGCATGGGGGCTTCTCTCTCTCTCCTCTGCTTAATGCCAGATGGGGTGGCCGCCCCGCTGACCTAAAGAGTGGCTCTGCCGCATCCCTCAGTGGTCCTGGTGCCGGAGGCTCTCCTCTCTCATACGCCTCCAGTCCAGGGGTGTGTGTGTGTGAGTTTGGGGGTGGTTTCAGGGATGCTTTCTTCCCTTTTCCTGGTCTCCCCTCCCAGCTGTGCCCAGGCCAGAGCTTTGGGCCCAGCCTGGGCCACTCCTGCCGCCTCACCCTGCCCTGAGGTCGGCACCATGTTGGAGGAGCTGCAGTGGGAAGAGAGGAGAGGCCATCAGGGTGCCCTTCACTGGAGATGCCCGCCCCCCATGGAGCTTTTGTGCCAGCCTGAACTTTTCAGTTCTCAGCTTTCTGGGAGTCTCCCGGGACCGCCTTGGTCCCCACTGACTACTTAGGTGGGCCACGGCTGGGAGATGGCAGCATGCGGAAATGTCACTGGCGTCCATGGAGCCTGGCGCAGAGGCTCTCTGGGGAGGGGGGCTGCTGCGCCAGTGTTAGGACAGCTTTGAAGAGACCAAATTCCCTCCCCCCATAGGCCTGGTGATCAGGAGTGGGGAGGCAGAGCCTATGTGTGGAGGCTCCTGAGTGGCAGGGCAGGGCTCCTGGGGTTTAGTGACAGCTGCCGGAGACCCTCCCTGCACCCCTCGCCTAGCCTCTGTCACACTCTGCCTCTCAGCACGGACACCCTCCTCCAGGGCATCTGTCTGCAGGATCCCTAAGCCTTCCTAGGCTGGGCTAGGCGGCCCCCTCAGCGTCCTGGACTGCCACCACAGAGCGCTCCCTCCACGCGCTGGTGCGCCGCTCAGGACCTCGGGGGCCCCGAACAGGCAAGCGTGCAGGAGTATCACTGTGTGGTCCTCTCTGCCAGTAGTTGCCCAGGGAACAGAGCTGGGTTTATTCACTTTGGTACCCCCAGCGCCCAAGCAGTGCCTGGAGCCTCGTGCAGGTTTGCTCAGTGATTGAATGACAGGAGGGTTGGACCTTGTATCTAGGTCTCCTTCATCAGACCAGCGTATCCTGGGGGCAGGGGTCCTGCCTGCCTCTGCTTCTCCTTTCAGAAGCACACAACTGGCTAAGGAGCAGGAGGAGCTGGACTCGCAGCACACACGTGGCCCTGCTTTCTGCCGGCACTCCACCTTACTCACCGGGTCTCCACCCTGTCTCCCAGGGGTGCCGACCTCCACCTCCAGGAGCAGTGATGGGAGCAGAGGGCTGCCTCTGTAGGAGCTCCTGGGCCCAGGGCTTCCTGTGTGAAGTGGGACTTGATCAAGATGAGATCTGGAGAGAGAGATGAGGAAGAAGGAAGATGCAAAAGTGTGACTGGACGGCCTGCTGGCAGGAAGACGGGAATCTGAATTTGGGGCAGGACCCATGTGGGAGGATGTTGAAGGGGTCAAGGAGATGCCTGGACCCCAGATGCTGGGCACAGATGCTGTTTACTCCCTGCCCTGCCAGCACTTCTAGGAGAGGTCATATCGATCCAATTCCATGATTTGAGTTCTGAGAACCCTGTGTGTGAGACCCAATCATACACGGCCACTCCTCGCCTCGAACCCAGGTCAAGTTGTCCTGGGCCTGGTTGCTGCAGGGGGTGTGCCCCACGGAGAGCTGACCTGGCTGAGGCTGCTGTGGGTGGCACCAGGCTCAGGGACCTGCCAGAGCCCAACACCGAGAAGGCACAGACAGAGGGACGAGCTTGGATTATTTTTTCGTCTCTCTCTTTCCTGAAGCATCAGATGTGGGCACATGCCCGCCCACTGCTTGCTGCCCGCTGGGATGGTTTGCTGTGAGAATGCCCAGCCCCTGGCACAGTCTCAGCAGCCGCAGGTCCTGCCCTGCTCTGCCCCTCACTGCGCTGTTCCCTGCAGGGGATCTACATGGTGTCTTGGCATAGCTGCAGCCATGGGCACTAGCCAGGGAGGCAGAATCCTGCCTTTCTGGGTGTCTGTGCCTGCCAAGTCCTCTTCTGAGACTCCAGATATGGCTTTTGGAACTGACTGAGGAAGCTGGGAGGGTGGACTCTCTGATCAGCTCTGGGGTGATGGACCTCAGGGGAGATGCCTGTTTATTGGGCATCTAACTAGGCCCAGACTCTGGGTGTACAGGGCTGAGCAAGTCAGCTCTGGCTCCTTCCCTTGTGAAGCTCACAGCTTTTGTTGGGGTGGGGACAGATAATAAACAAGTAAACAAAGACATAGATGTATAATTGCAAATTGTGACAAGTGGTACAAGGGAATAATAGAGAATGCAAAGGTGGGGAAGGCTCCAGGCTCCCTGAGACAGGGTAATCTGGGAGGGCTTCTTTAGGAGGTGTCTCATCCTATAATTGGATGGAAGAAGAGGAGGGGGCTGTGTGCAAGGAGCGGGGAAGAGCATTTCACGCTGGCGGGAGGTGGGGGGGGGTCTTGGTGTGTTGAGAAGCTGGGAAGAAACTTATGGGGTAGGAGAAAGAAAGCTGGAGGAGCTCAAGGCAGGTGGGCAGGGGTGGGTCAGCAGAGTCTGTGGACCATGGCCAGGAGGGTGGGCAGGTTTTGTTCTAAGAGAAAGTGGAAGCTGTTGGAAGGTTTTAAGCAGGAAAAGGACATAATCTAATTTACTGGCTGCCAGCAGATGGGGAGCAGAGTGGAGAGGCACAAGAGCAAAGGGTGGCAGCCCAGCAGACAGTGATGGGCTTGGTCTGGGATGGAGGTGCAGAGAGGAGTTTGGATTGGAGATACGCTGAGCACTCGTGCTGGCTGGGATGGAGTGGGAGTTGGGGAGGAGTCGCAGGGGCTCCCACGTTTCTGGAATGCACAGCTGGGTGAATGGTGGAGACATTCACAAAGGCAATAGCTTAAGCCTAGAGAGAGCAGACTTGGAGGAAGATGAAGGATGAGGGGTTTGTGGGACATCCTGAGGGAGATGGCAAGGATGTCAGGATCGTCGTGGTACCAGCCCGGTGACTGGCATCTTATCATCCCCATTTTATAGATGAGTGATCTGAAACTCAGAAAGCCACACAGCTGATAGTACTCAGAGCCAGGATAGGAACCCAGAGCCACCACCTCTAGAGCAGGCCCCCACCCTTGCCTAGTCTTGAGTTTGAGAAGGGCAGTGCTTTACCCAAAAGGATGAGTCAGCCTGGGTGGGCAGGTCGTCTCCCCGCACTGCCACCTCGGTCTTCCCCCGGGGCCAGGTCTGTGTTCAGATGCACACTCCCGCCTAGTGTCACACTGTAGTGTTGTGGGCCAGGAGGCCTCAGCTGCCCTGGGAAGGGTGGGAGCAACTCACCCCTGTGGCCCCATTATGCCAGGGAGGATCTGGAAAAGTTCTTCAATTGTTCAGCCTGAGAAGATGTCCAAAATTAGCCTCAAGTTGGGGCTTTCTGAGGACAGAGGAGCCCAGGACAGGGTGGCTCCATGATGCTTCGCCACCTCCTGCTGCCCGCTTGGATGTGGTAGGGGACTTGGGGTTTGCCTGATCCCCATCTGCTGGGGCCCCTCCTCTGATGGCTGGGTGGGGGGGGTGGGCACTGAGAGAAGGGAAGCCCTTTGGCAGCCAGAGGGCCGGGTAAAAAATGTGCTGGTCCAGGATGGAAATCTTGGGGTTGCCATTCACCTCCAGTGACCTCAGCTTCCCCACCTGGACAGGGAGCCCAGTGAGTGGGTAAGACCAGGAGCCTTTTGCCACAAGCATCACAGGATCTCCACCATCTGAGATCAGTGGCAAAACATACCAAGGGCTTGGGTTATGGGGCTGTGGTCAGGGGACAAAACTGGTCAGGGGGCCTAGAAGACATGGCCAGGGTGATGGAAGCAGGTCTGGGGTATGTGGGAGTGCATCTTTAGACCGAAACCAGTGGCATAGGGCAAAGGGGTGAGGAGGGTGTGAGCAGAGGGGCAAAAGGCCAGGGACACACACTGAGCCCACAGGCTCCTGCCCCCTCCCCACTGGGGATGAGCCAATTCATTCAATGGAAGATTACTAGCAGCTTTTCTACAAGAAGATAGGAGTCTGATAGCCCTCCCTAGAGCCAACTATGACACTGGTCTCTGGTGGTGACTGCCTGCAGTGGCTGGTGACTGGTTCAAGGCTCAGCATAACCAGGATTGGGACCCAGTGTGTGTCCAGAGTCAGGACTCAGATTGATTCTCTGGGGAGAACCCTGCTGGAGTGGGTTTGGTACCCACCTTATCCACACTTCCTCTGAGCTCTCAGCGCTCATCTTCCCCATGGGGCATGTTATTTACGTGTCCACAGCTGATGTCACCCACTCTTTGGTATGAAAAAATACAAAACCCTGGCCAGGAATCTGATCACGGTTCCTCCAGAACTTGCCACTACTGGATGCTACATGGTGTGATTATTCCTCCACTTTGTAGATTAGAAAAGTGGAACTCAAAGAGGTAAAGCAACTTTCTGGGGTCAGCCAGCTAGTTAAGTGGCAGAGCCAGGATAGAACTCTTTGTTCTTTCCTCCGTTTCCCTCAGCATCCCTTCCTGGTCCAGAGAAGGGGCCTCAGCATAGCTCTTCCTACCCAGGCCTCCCATAGAATCTTATTCTCTTTTCCATCTAGATTGGGGGTATAAGTTCAGCCTTCCTCAGGCTGGAGCTCCCTGGATAAGTCAGTTGGGCCTGAGGATAAATGAGGGGACCCTTCTCCAAGGTCCAAGGCATGTGGGCAGGCCTGCCCTCATTGGGCCTGGGAATGGGTAGCATCTGTCTGCTGGGTCCCCTAAAGACCAAGGGTTTGACTTTGGTTTTTGTTGGAGGATAAAGGAGTTTGACAATCCCAGTGGAGGCATTTGGGCATCATAGTCCTGGATTTGAGAGCTTTAGAGGGTCCTTCCCAGCACCTCTGACATCACTCCTACAGGCATTTTCCTCTTGTCCTTCCAGGAAGTGGTGCAGAGAGGGCCACCTCACCTCTTGTATGCCTGGATACTTCATGCTGCAGGCCAGAGAGGAGAAGACACTTGTACTAAGTAATAGTATGTTAGTAGAGAAGAGGGACCAGAACCCCAGACCCCACCTCCACTGTCAATATTCCTAGGTGTTTCTGCTTTCAGGCTCAAAGCCACTGTGGATACTGAACACTCATGAGCCCACAAAGCATCAATTCTAATAGTGGAACTCCGAGCACCGTACCAGCTGTTCTTTTGGGCTTCTCTGACCCATCTACTAGCCTCAGACTTTTCTCACTGATATTAATCCACCTATTTATGAATCATTTGGAATATTTAATGGGGAGAAGTGGTCCATAACTTGAATGAGGTCCCAGGAGGGTATTTAAGGGGGTGTCAGCAGGTAGTCACACTGTCATGGGGGTAGCAGCTCCTTGCATGGCTTATCTGCACTCTCTGTGTAAATCACAGTAGGTTTATGAGATGGACAGGATCAGCGCTTTTCCCAGCTGGGGAATCTGAAACTCAATGAATGAAGTAAAATGATGACCCTAGAGTTATTCAGCCAATTCTCACCCACATCCGATCCAAAACCAGTGGATTTCCACGAGTCCCCTCTGTGTGCCCAGACTGTGGCAGAGAAAGGAGAGAGGGAGATAGTTCCTTGCCCTCAGGTTGCTGCTGAGAGAATGAGATTTAAGTCAGAGAAGTAAAAGGGAGCAAAAACTACTGACCTAGGTCCCAGTGCTGTGTGCACAGATCACAGCCATGCCAGGAGCCCAGGAGAGTTCAGTGCAGCTGGAGCAGTAAAGGAAAGCTAGGTGAAGTTTATATAGGATGAGGGAGTTGGGAAAAGCAGGCAGGCATATCTAAGAGTATGTGTGTGTGTGAGAGGTGGGGGTGACCGGGTGGTGGCCGGGAAGGCAGTGGCTGGGAGCTGTCCAGAGTGCTGAACAAAACAGCACTCGTAGGGCCTGTCTGAACTCTTCCTGGAGGCTCGAAGTGTCCTTTCTCTTGTGTGAGCCTCAGTGTGCTCCCCTAGACAATGTGAGTGCCGATATCTATGGCATGGCCTTGTTGAGAGGGTAAAGGTAGACCACAGAGGATTATGTTGAGCATGGAGCCTGCGTCTAGTCGATACGGGCATTGGAAGGGGTTACTTGTCTAGGGTGTTTCCACTCCCCTTCCGTGTCCCCCAGCCTTCAGGCCTGGGCATCTTACAGATGGGGCAACTGGGGAGTAGAGCGGGAAAGACACGTGTGCCAAGAAGCACAGTATGTCAATAAAAGAGTGGGGCCAGAACCTCAGAGCCCTACTACCCACTGCCGGTATTCTTAGATGGTGTCTCTCCCTGGTTCAAAGTCTATGGAAACCAAACACCTCTGGGAACTCAGAGGAATTATGGTCTAATAGTGGGAGTCTAGGCACCATGAGACCTGTTCCCTTGGGCCTTCCTGACCACCCCCTCCCATCCCCTGCTACTAGCCTTAGTCCACAGGTGGTCTTGTTCTATCTTTGGGCTGAGTTTCATCTCTCCTTAACCATGCCCTTTGCCTCCTACCTCAGCCTCATTAAAAAGTCCTTCTCAAGCCCTTTTGGCAACATCAGGCCACCAGGGAGATGGATGCTTTCAGGCAGGGTTGGGGTGAGGCAGAGAGCTGCTGGAAGCCACCATGAGAGGTTTCCTTCACCATCCCCTGCCTCTTAGTTCCTCATCTTCTCAAACTGCCAGACCATCTGAGTCCTGGTTGTGGACAGCTTGAAGCCACTGGGAGGGGAGCCAGGAAGACTTCACCCCTCAAAGGCCTCTCCCAGGCCTACTGATTGTGCTTGAGACACCCTCCGACTTCAGCCCCATGAGCTTTTTAGCCCTTGGCATCCCGTTGTTTGTTGGAAACAGTCCCAGGTATGAGTACCAGCTTGGCCATTCCCATCTGTGACCTTGGGCAGGGGACATCATCTCTCAGAACCTGTTTTCTCATCACATGGGATCAATAATACCTACTGCCTAGCATAGTTGTGGTTTCCCCACCCTGCTTCTTGAGAGCCAGAGGACTTCTGGAAGCTGGCATGTGGGTGAGATTGGTCCTGTGGGAGATGGGTAGGCTGAAGGGGCAGGTGTAGGCCGTACTCAGCACCAGTGTTTTAAACACTGGGAGAGCCAAAATGAGCTGCTGCCATGGTCATTGTGTAACCTCTGACCTGGCTCTGGAAGTTTTCCTCCCCCACCCCCTTCCCCCACCCCACTCACTTGGAGTTATGCTGACAACATGGGGCAACTTGCAGACCTTGGCCACTAGTGACACCCATCTTGCCTACCGACCTCGCTGCAGCTGGCCCAAGGCTCAGACCTCAGTCAACCCTCCACCAGCTGGTCCAGCCAAAGGGACGCTAGGAAGGGGGAGGGCTTGGCTTCAGCTCCAGCTCAATTTCTCTGGGCACAAAGTGTTCACACAGAGCCTAGCACCAAGTGAGCACCCCAGATACTTAAGGCATTATTATTAGTAGTAGTAGTTACAATAGTAATAGTAAGAAGAGGAGGAGGAGTATATAGACCTGTTTCATAGAAAAGCCAGGTGAGACCCAGCGCAATTGAAAAGCCACCTCCTCTGTGAAGCCTTCCAGGTTCTGTCCCTCCTCCCAGAAGTGGCTCTTCTTTCCTTCTGACTTGTGTCAGTTTCTCTCCAATGCTCTTGGTTGGTTGGGTGAGGCCTGGCACACAGTGGGGTAGCTTCTGAAATGGGCAGGGTGAGTTGGAGGAGCAGCTCACAAGGCTGTGGGGGCCATGAGGAGGCCTGGGGCCCGGGGGGCCCACTTGCCCTGGGACCCTCCACTTGGGTGAACCCCATCCCCGCCGCCCTCACTGCCCCTCCCCTGGCCCCCTGCCTGCTGAATTATTAAGGAGTGCTAATGTGTGTGGCGACAGCAGGGGCCTCTGCCGCCCCAGCTACCTCGGCCTCTGCTGCGTCCTCACGTCTGCTCCCCGGGGCGTCGCCACGTCCTCCCACGATGTCCTGATTTCTCTCAGCCCCTTCCCCACTGCGTCCAGTGGGCAGAATTCTGACCTCATTCCACCGCTACCAGCTGGTTAGCTGTAAAGTTCAATAAAAGTGAACTGAGCAAAAGTGCGTGCGAGGCACTGCGGATGCTATGTGCGGACTAGAAGAGGCTCCACTACCAGGGACAGGAAGGGGCCAAATCATTTGTGCGCACCTACTGTGTGCATCTGGGCACTGGGCAGTGCTCTCCTGACCTGGCTGGTCACTGAAAGGTGAGGTCCGCCTCAGTTTACCCATGAGGAGAGGAGCGCCCAGGGAAGTGGGGAACCTGCTGGCGACTGCTCAGAGTGGATGGGCTGGCTCAAGGAACTGAGAGGGAAGAGCCATTCCTGAGCTGATTCAGGGGCTCCCTTCAGTGGCAGGGAGAATCCGGAGGCATGTAGCCTGCTCTGGGCTTTTCCTGTGGCTGGGCCCTTGGGAGCCCACACCCCAGGGAGGTTCTCAGTCCCCTGGGGGCACAGGGCAGCCTGAGGCTACTGGGTTGGGCACCCACTAGGGCGGTCATGGGGCCTGCTTCTCCCTGCTAGGGTTCCCTGCCCTCTGTCCCTCCCCTAGAGCTCAGACATCTTAGAGGACCCAGCCAGGCTCCAGGTCCTACTGATGGGCCCACTCTGACCCCCCACCCCTACCTTCTGGCCCTGCCTGCATGCCGCTTCCTCTCCTCGGGCGGGGCTGATGGCCTGGTCATTCCTCACCTGTGCCTCTGCCCCCCTGTCCCCAGCCTTTACCCACGGAGTTCAGCACCCTCCACCGTGAACTTCCCTCCTTCCCCTCACACTTTCTGGCTTCCCGCCCCTGCCTTGGAGGAAGAGGTGCTTTCACTCCAGACTGAGGCCCCTCCTGCCCATGATCCCCCTTCACCCACCACTGGGCTTCCCCTTTCCACAGCTCCTGCCTGGCACTGCTCCTCTTCCTTCCCCGTCTCTGGAGGCTCTCTGGGTCTCCCAGCCCATGGGCATCTCCGGTCACTCCTGCAGTCTCTGGGGCTATAGCAGAGGCCCCATGGCCCCTCTCACTAATGGGGGCTGACAGCAGCCTGGACTTCCGCCCACTCCATGGGGCCATGGAACTTCCTGGGCAGCACTTCTGGGCCTCAGTTTCCTCTCTGTTGAGTGAGGCAGAACAATGCCTGGAACAAAGCAGGCATTCCGCAAGTTCTTGTTGAATGAATGAACTAAGGAACTGCTAATAGTAATCCCTGAACTGTCCCTCGGGCTTTCCAGGTGGCACTAGTGATAAAGAATCCGCCTGCCAAAGCAGGAGACATAAGGGACGTGGGTTCGATCCCTGGGTTGGGAAGATCCCCTGGAGGAGAGCATGGCAACCCACTCCAGTATTCTTGTCTGGAGAATCCCATGGATAGAGGAGCCTGGCGGGCTACAGTCCATAGGGTTGCAAAGAGTTAGTTGCAACTTAGCACACACACACAATCTGTCCCCTCACCTGAAGGCTATGCAGATCAAAGTAACTAGTGGACTTAAAAGACTTTACAAAGTTGGACGCTGAGAAAGATTGAAGGCAGGAGAAGAAGGGGATGACAGAGATGCTTGGATGGCGTCACCGACTCAATGGACATGAGTTTGAGTAAACTCCGGGAGTTGGTGTTGGACAGGGAGGCCTGGCATGCTGCAGGCCACGGGGTCGCAAAGAGTTGGACACGACTGAGCGACTGAACTGAACTGAACTGGTCTGACAAAGTTGGACAGTGTTGTTTGGACATGAGTACCCATGATGCTCAGCGGTATGTCGCTGCTCCACACCCAGCTACTCGTTTGACCCTTTCCTCTCCCCGCACAGGTCAGCCATGCCCCTCTTGACCCCTCAGGCCCTTCCTGGCCTGAACACCTCCAGGGCCTCGGTGCTGTGCCAGGAACCCAGTCCTAAGTCCCACCGCTATGCTTCTCTGACCTGGCCCAGCCCTGCCTTGTGCCCTGGCCAGCCTGCAGATGGTCTGGCTGCCATTGCAGACTCGTGTTCTGGAATTTCTGGCTTCCTGGCACGGCTTCGCTGGTGCCGAATGCGTTTCCACGAGTGACGCCCTTCCATGGACCCAGTCCATGCCTGATCCTGGCTTCCTCCAGCCCCAGTCTGCACTTCTGAGCGGAGTCCTGAGTGCCAGTCGTGCGTGTGAGAGGGCTTGGGGAGGATGGGAAGGCGGAAATACTGTTTGGTTCAGAGGGAACCCCTGAAGCTGAAGGGCCCATGTGTGAACAACCACTGGAATCTGGCAGAGCCCAGAACCCCAGAAGGTGGGGTCCTGGCTGTAGGAGATACCCAAGGTTGGGGGCCAGGGAGGGTTTCCTGGTGGAGGAAGTGGTGCCCCGTGGAGGCCAGTGAGGATGAGGAGGGGATGAAGAGGTCCTCACAGTGGGCAGAATGGGGCGGAGGGGATGATGCCCTGCGGGGGCCAGTGACGATGAGGAGGAGGGGATGAAGAGGAGGTCCTCACCAGTGGGCAGAACGGCATGAGCAGAATTGTCCTGGGTGCCCACTTTGTGCCAGGCTGGGCGCCAGCTTCCTCCTCCCTATGGCACAGCCTTCGGGTGAGTATTATTAACTCCATCTAGCAGACAGGGAAACAGAGGTTCAGAGGGGCTCAGGGACTTGCCCACGGTCACCTGCTGTCACGGAGGCTTTGTCTGGCCTCGACCCTGTGTCTAGCATCTTTTCAGACTCCTTAGTGGAGGGAGAGTCTGGGGAGGAGGGGGTGGGGTGCTGGCACCCGCCACAAGCTTCGCATAGCTGGTGACTGTGACTTTCTCAGGAGGGGGTGTGGGATGGGGGTGGCTTTCCTAGCTGGACCTGTTCTTTCCTCCCCCCATCACCGTGGGAGAGCCCTCACGATGAGAGGTTCCCACCGCACCCCCCTCCCTGGAGAGGCCGGCAGTTTGCCTTTTCAGAGGATAATTCCCTATTATCCAGGGATATTTAGCCTAATAGAAGCCGACAGATCATTCAGGGCAGTAATGTACTCCGGTTTCCAGCGTTTAGTTTCCTCGGCCTGAACTCCCAGATTAAAGGCTCCTTGCCCGCGACTGCCCCACAACGATGCCTGTGACCTTGACTGCAATGCTGGGGTAGGTTTCTCCCACCCTCCTTCCCTCTCCCTCCTTTGCTGGCTTCCTGCTCCCTCCCTTTCTCTCTCTCTTAAAAAAAAAAACAAAAAACAAAAAAAAAAGCAGGAGGGGTAATTTTCTTCTTAAATATTCAGTTGAGAGGCTGTTGCTAAACCCTGCATGCTCTGGGGACAGACCAATTGTGCTCGGCTGCCAGTGGGACTTGGGGACACCTGGCTAGCCCAGAATGCTCCTCCAGACATGTGGGGCCGGCAGGAATGCTGTACCTGCTGGGCTGTTGGGGCCGTTGGACCCTCCAGCCTGGCAGGGGCAGACAGAAGCTGGGCTGAGGGCCTTGCCCAGGGACAGAACTGGCTCCTTTCTTTCTCTGCCCACCTCCTTTCTCTGCCCAGACCCAGGGATCTGACCTGACACCCTCACTGATGGGGTACTCCCAGGACGGGAAGTTTCTTCTGCTCCTTGGACCTGGGCATCCTGTGGAGGACCTAGGGAAGACTAGTAGCTAAATTGGAGGAGCAGATGGCTGTGGGGGTGGCACTTGGGGGCCTTTCATTGATCAAGATGGGGGCTTCTGTAGTTGCCTCCTTCTGGCCCCTGCAGGGTCCACTTGTCAGTTCGTCTGTCCCAGCTGATCTCTGTCTTTTGTCTTTTTGTCTTGTCTTCTCTCTCTGCCCTCACTGCTCCCCCTTTCATCTGCTCACCAGGCTGCCTATTTGAGTTTCCTTGCACTTCTGTGGAGGCAGCAGGGAGCCTGGGAAAGCACAGGGTATTTAGAACCAGCCAGTCCTGGATTCAAATCCTGGCTCTAGAACTTACAGGCTGTTTCTGTTCAATTTAGTATTTTGAATTTGAGCAAATTCTTAATCTCTCTGAGCCTTCATTCCATCACCTGTAAAGTGAGATGCTGCTCCTTGGCTCACAGGAATACCCTGGGGTTTGATGTATGATGTGGCATGGGTGGTACTGGAGGTGGCAGCTTTCCTGCCTTGGTGGTCCCAGTCTCCCCACTCCCTGACACTGTCACGTCTCCTGCCCAGATGCCCTCTCTCTGACCCTCTGGCTTGGAAAAGGGAAGGTGTTCTGGTGGGATACCTGGTAAGGTGGGCTCTAGTTCTCCCCAGTCTCAAGCTTCCTGTGTAGGTGTGAGGTGAAGAATAAGGCTGAGCAGGAGGGACCCTTCCCCTTGAGTTCATTTCCTGGGCAAAGCCCGGTGTCTGGTCCTTGATCTGGTCTGAAGGAACCAACCTAAGGGGCTGTGGCAGGACCACAGGGGAATGAGAGGAAAGTGGCGGGGAGCAGGACACGTGTAACCTGGGAGGAGACACCTTCTGGGCTAGGACTCCCTTCCAAGGTTTCTTGTGGGGGTGCAGAAAGAGAGCCTCTAACCTTCAGGGATAGGGAGTCTTGACAAATGGACAGGAGCCCTGGTTGGAGGGCAGATTTCTGCTCCCTCCTCTGCAGCAGGAGTGGTGGGATGACCACTGGAATTCAGAGGGGAAGGCTCCTCGGTGTGGGGCTAATGTGCTATTGGACCTCAGGCTGGTCTTATTCCCTCTCTGGGCCTCAGTGTTCACATCTGCTAAATGGGGTTAATCATCCTTTGTGCCTCTGGGATGGGCAGAAGATCGAGTTAGAGAACAGATAGGAAGGTTGGTGATCTATAACGTAGTAATAATAATAATAACCACTATTATTCTGGGCATTATCTGGCCTTCCCTTCACTCTCTGTAACACCCTCTTTGATCCACATAATCTAGTCCTGATTCACATGTGAGTAGAATTAAAGAACCCCATGGCTGAAAGCAACCCCCACATTTAGTGCAAATCCCTACCCAGCATATATATTCTCCAGACCTCTGCTTGCATGCCCCCAGGGACAGGGAGCTCACTACTCTTCATGCTGAAAAGCAATCTCTCTTCCTCGAATCTTTCCTCACTGGGCCTAGCTCTACTCTTTGGGCCCATAAATGCCAATGCCAGGGACCTGAAGTCCTGAGCAGGCCCTCGAGGCTTCCCCAGGGAACATGGGGTTCAGACCCACCTCTTCCTGTCAAGCCCCTGTGAACAGACCTCACTTTATCCAAAATCATCTAGACAGATACATCAAGGATGAAGCATGGCTGCAGCATCTCCAGAGTTGGAGTGATTGGCTTACCCAGCCCTCGCGTGCCACCAGGATCCACAGAAGCCACAGCTCCCTGGCCACTCTTAGAGCTACTCACAGAACTCAGCCAGGGCCTAGTAACCCTCTCTTGTACACTTTGGCCCCTTCCTGGGTAAATGGAGGTCTTTGGACAGGGGATCCTGACTCCCTAATTGACCCTTCCAGGCTGGACCTCCTTTCAAAGTTCCATCCTAGTCTCTGAAGTTGAAAGTCACTTAGTTGTGTCTGACTCTTTGTGAGTAGGACTGTAGGCCGCCTGACTCCTCTGTCCATGGGAATCTCCAGGCAAGAATACTGGAGTGAGTTGCCATTCCCTTCTCCAGGGGATTTTCCCGACCCTGGGATCAAACCCAGGTCTCCTGCCTTGCAGGCAGATTCTTTACCAAGTGAGCCAATGGGGAAGCCCACATTCTAGTCTCTAGTTTCTGCCAAAAAAGGTTGTTCCAGAAAGGGCCAAGGACCAACCCTGCTGATGCCAGTGAGATTCCATCCCAGGGGCCAGTCCGCCTTTCTCCCACTTTCTTGGATGTGGTTATATAGCTAACCACTGAGAAGCCCAGGCCATAGTTTTCTGTCTCATCGACAAGGATGTACGAGGGCCTCACTTGTGGCTGGCTGGAGTGTGTGTCACTCTTTTGAGCAGCCAAGAGAGGATATGCAGTTTTCCCACAAGACTCTTTGGTCATGAAATTCTGACACTTACCATTGGCTTTCCTGGCATTCTCGGCAACACTTCCAGAATCTTGATTGGAATAGATGTAAGTTTGCCTGTCTAAGCTTAAATTGACTTCTTTAGCCCTTTTTTAAACAAAAGGGGAAAGGTGCTAATAGTTATAAATGTCAGTTCTTGACATTTATCACTTCACTGAGTCTTCATCACAACGTTGAGTGGGAGGATTGTGGGATCTGAGCCTTGAGAAGCAAAGGAACTTTCCCGGGGTCCCATAGTGAGCTAGGATGAAGCCGAGACTCAAATCCTGGATGGTCTCACCTTCAAACTCATGCTTTCCCCAGATGCTGCGCCCTGCCTCCCCAGTCCCACGCCCCATGCTAGAACTTCTCGGGTTCAGCCAGCACGTTCTTTAACAAGCACGTGCTGGGGGCCTGCTCTGAACCAGCCCCTCTATACCCTCCCCTGTCCTTCCCTGTCCTGTCTTTTTGGACAATCTTGTCTCCTGCCAGCCTGAGGGTGGGACCCAATCTCTTTCCTGCCCTGTGTGCTACATGCAGGACCAGAGAACACAGCGGGGGCTTGAAAAGAAAGATGCACCCTGGGGGGTGTGAGACTCAGTGTGTGGGGGGTGGCGGTCTTCATGGTGGCTCATCTGCTGTTATTTTTTAACAGTTATTTAAAATTTTTTCGTGGGGGGTCTGGTGGTAAAAGCAGTTCGTGTCCATGGTAGAAGATCTAGGAGTCATCCTTGATTCCTTTTTCTTACCCCCACCTCCTCACATCCAACTCATCAACCAACTGCTGATGAGCTGTGTTTGCAACAGCATATATCCTCAATCTGTCTAGTCCCTCCCTCACCCTGGCCCAAGGCACATCTCCCTGTCTTGGGCAACTGCCAGAGCCAGCCCACGGGTCCCCTGCTCCTGGGCCTGCTCCTCTTCAATCCAGTCTCCAGTCAGCAGCCCAAAGGAACTTTTCACAATGAGTAAGACGTCCCAGCACTTCCGAGGTGACTGTTCATTGCACTAGGGATGAAGACCGAAGCTTTACCTTGGCCTTCAGGGCCCAGCCTCCCTCTGTGGCCTCCTTTCCACAGTTGCCCCACCTCTGCCCATCTCATTCCAGGGGCCAAATGGCTTGTGGCTCCTCAGAAACACCAGTCTTCTTCCCCACTCTGTTCGTCGCCCTGCTTCTGTTGCTCTAGGTTGACTGAGTTCTTATTGTCCACGTGTAAATTCAGATGTGGCCTCTGCAGAAAGGCCTCCTCGGATCCTCCCGCTCGAGGGACCCTTGAGCCCCATCCCAGGCGCTCTCCCTCACGTGCCCAGGCTCATCTTCATCACACTTGTCAGTCTTTGGAATTATCTTATTTCTTTATTTGCTTATCATCTGTATCCCCATCCCTGTGAGGGGCACCCCAATTAATCTCCAGCACCTATAATATAGTTGGTACATAGTAAGTGCTCGTAAGTATTTGGTGACAGAATGAAAAATAACAGAAAAATGTACAGGAGAAATAGAAATACAACTGTGGATATGGTAGCAGTTAGTAATGTAATCATCATTGTGTGTGTGTGTATAAGCTGAGTATCACCTGATATTTTAATTATACGCACACGTGGGAGACACACAGGGCTTCCCAGGTGGCGCTAGTGGTAATGAACCCACCTGCCAATACAGGAGACTTAAGAGAAAAGGGTTCGATCCCTGGGTGGGGAAAATGCCCTGGAGGAGAGCATGGCAACCCACTCCAGTGTTCTTGCCTGGAGAATCCATGGACAGAGAAGCCTGGCAGGCTACAGTCCACAGGGTGGCAAAGAGTAGGACACGACTGAAGCGACTTAGCAAACACGGGAGACACGTGTACGTGTGGGTTGTATGCACGCATAGGCATGTGCACACATACATTTCTCTGTTCAGTAGCAGTGTGACCTCCGATGAGGTCTTTTACCTTTTGGGTGGCTCGGTTGTTCCACTTGTGGATGGAGCTGCCTGGGGCTGGAGGCAGAAGCCTGGATGTCTTGGCCTTTTGAGGTCAGCCCTGGCCAGCGACAGTAGAGCCGCAGGCAGCTCGGGCTCTGAAGTCTGTCTGCTGGCCTGCTGTGTTGTGCTGAGGGCTCCGGGAGGTGTTTATTGAAGTCCACCTGCACACAAGGCTGCTCCTCGCTGCCCTCTGAGGTGAGGATCTCACCCAGGCAGGAGGGAGGAGTCCGGGGTCAGGAAATTGGCACGAAAGCCTGGAGACATGAGCTTGGCTGCCAGGGGCTGGATTGCGTTCACAGTCTCTTGGATGTATTGGTAGCTTTAATTTTGAATAAGTTTTCATTTTTGTGTTTGTGCTTGTTTTGTAAAGAATTTTTGATACAATATTTTATTCCTTTTTTCTTTCAATTGCTACAAAAAAGCATTTCCATGCAATTAGAAAGAGAGGACATACATGCACATACACATGTGCTTGCACAAATACGCCTATGTTTCTACTGCTCCAAGTCAACAGCTCTTCCCTCCCTGTCACCTTGCCCTTCTCCTGTGAAGACAACACTGAAACCTTGTAGACCATGTTGGAAGTAGAAGTGACCCTTGACCTCTGTGCCCTAGTTTCCTGATTTAAAAAAAAAAAAATGAGTATCAATTGCTCCCTCTTACAGCTATTGTAGAGATCACATGAGCCCACATTTGTAAGGCACTTAGAATGTATCTGTTAAACAAGATGAGTTAATACATAAAAAGGAGAGGTCAAAAGTTAACATCCCCATCATGGCACAAAGAAACAGCTGTGGAAGTCTGTCCTTAGAGTCAGAAATCAAAGAGTTCAAGCCCGATTCTAGCCCTCCCTCCCCATGTCACCAGGGCTGTGGGTGGCTTATTGAAGCCTCAGCTCCTCCATCTCTAGAATGGGTGTGAACTCTGGATGTCATTATGCTGCAGTGCAGGCTGGGATAACAGATATAAGTGGGCTCAGTGAGCACAGAGCCCTGTACACCACTGCAACCCTGCCCTACCCTCATCCATTTTCCGTTTTCTTGTTCAATATTGTTAGGTGAACATTGCTCTGTGCTGCTACAAGTCTCTGTGTTTATCACTTTTAATGGTTGTATAATATTCCATCAAACAGCAGTGTCATGATGCACTTCGTTATCTGTATTGTGGGATGTTTAGGCAGCTTCCAGCATTTTGTTGTTATTAATAACCCTGCAGTGACCAGCTCTGTGCCCAGGGCACTTCCTCTCTGATGAATGATTTCCCCAGCAATATTCTTTGGGGCTGCTTGACTAAGGGCCTGAGGGATTGGCCAGCAGCAGTGGCTGGGAGAGATGATCCCTTCAAAGGTGGCCTGATACCCTGTCCTGGGAGCAGTAGCATGGTTAATGGGATAGCAAGACACTGTGTGACGGTGCTGATCAGGACGGGAGAACATGAGCCCAACATGGGAAGGTCAGTGGGTGCTATTGAGAGTTGGGGCTAGGAGTCCGAAGAGTTAGGTTCTAGATTTTGCCTTTGCCACTCTCTATGTGACCTTGGACAAATCCTATCTCCTCTCTGGACCTCAGTTTTCTCTGGGTACTGTGACCAGGGGTGTTCCTCAATGGCTCAGAGGGAAAAAATCTGCCTGCAATGCAGCAGCCGCAGGGGACATGGGTTCTACCCCTGGGTTGGGAAGATCCCCTGGGTTAGGAAATGGCAACCCGCTCCTGTATTCTTACCTGGAAAATTCCATGGACAGAAGAGCTGGGCGGGCTATAGTCCATGGGGTCACAAAGAGTCCAACACCACTGAGCACGCATAGCACTGGGGCCAGGGGCTAGGCAAGGGTTGGTCCAGAGCTGTACTATTGAATATGGTAGCAACTAGCCACATGTGACTATTTAGATTTAAATATAAATGAATAAAAGAAAAGACAAAAATCAGATTCTTAGTGTCTTTATCCTCATTTCAACATCCACATGTGGCTAGCAGCTATCATATCAGGCAGCACAGGTATCAAACACACCCATCATTGCAGAAAGCTCAATTCCACTGCACTGGTCTAGAGACGTTTCTGGAGACCCAGTCAACTGAGTGTTCTGTGACGCAGGATCTCAGTCGTTGTGCCTTTTTTATGGAGCCAAGAAGCAAGCCAGTATCCCTTAGATCAGAGGACTCATGAAGGGATAAAGAGGCTTAGTGACTTTCCAACAGCCAGGACCTCAGGCAATGTCCTGAGTCTGAAATGTCTCCACCCTTTGTCCCTCCCCAAAGGTGCCACTTGGTCTCAGAGAAGCTGGGGAAGACTGTGTTTATCACCCCCTTGAGGGGTGGCCCCCCAAAGCTGGGTCAGTGCCCAAAGGAGGTATATGTGAAGGCAGAGTAGACGGTTTCCTGCTTCTTCAGATGCGAAGGCGCTCAGAGGTGCTACATTGCTCTCTGCCCATGCCTGGAACACCATTCATTCCCTTGGGTTGAGCACTGTCCTCTCTAGGATTCTTTTAGAAGTCCAGTGTGCCAAGTCGCTTCAATCTGACTCTTCAATCAGACTCGCAGTGTCTGACTCTTTGTGACCCCATGAACTGTAGCCCACCAGGCTCCTCTGTCCATGGGATACTCCAGGCAAGAATACTGGAGTGGATTGCCATGCCCTCTTCCAGGGGATCTTCCTGACCCAGGGATTGAACCTGGGTCTCCTGCATTGCAGGCAGATTCTTTACCATCTGAACCACCAGGGAAGCCACTTAGAAGTCCAGACCAGCGATCAAAGAAGATAGCTGCCTCACTCACCTTTGTCCTGTTCTGGCCACCTCAGGCCCTGGGCCCGGTTCTGGACACTCACTGGAAGAGGAACTGTGAGAAATGAGTCCACAGTCCCGAGGGGGACGCTCCCCTGCCCTCCGCCTGCCACCAGGCACATACAGTCTGGCAATAGCACATGGATTCCAGCCATGCCTGCACACCCCTCCCCCATCCTCCCTTCTCTTCAGAGGGAAGGGCTCCTACAGATGCTCTTCTGCAGCCTGGAGGTACTGCGGGTGAGGGCGCAGTAAAGGGGTAAGTGACGTACAAGAGGTGAGGAAGTGAAGACAGACTTGGCAGACTCTGGCCTCACCTTGGGAAAGGTGTGACCACTGTCTGCCTGATGCCCTGTGCCCCTGTGTCCCCCATGTGAACCATACTGCTCATTCTTGTTTTTCCTCTTTTCTAGGGACTCCACAGCCATGGCCTGGTTGCATTGAGACTGCCTCCTGCCAGCATTTCGGGGCTCTGTCCCTGCCCAGCTCCTGGACCCACTCCCCAGCCTATTCCTCACCCCAGCCTGCACCGAAGCAACTCCTCAAGCTTCAGGACTCAGTGGGGCACAGTGGCAGTCACGGTAGGTGGCACACCCACCCTGTCCATTCCCTGGCTCCTTCTCCATCTCTGGAACTGGAAGGATATCTTTCTGAACACTGTGTCTGTGAGGATCCCTTTGGTTTCAAGTAACAAAAATCTTATTCCAATAAAATGAGATTATCAACTCATGAAACTGAAGTGTCTGGGGGTAAGTTGGGCTTCAGGCAGGGCTTGATCCAGTCGCTTCAACGATGTGACCGGGAGCTGTTTTCTGTCTATAATTCTCTGCTTCTCTTTTTTTGGTGATGGCTCCACTCCTAGTATCTTTTCACATGATGTAATCGTAAGATGTGTCAGCAATTTCTGGGGCTACTGGCTACCAGGTTGAAATCTGGGATCTTGGCTAGAGATAAAGCCTGCTTTTCTGATAGAACAAATAAAAGTCCTGGAGTTAGGACTTGGGATTTATAGTCCCAAGTGACTATAAATCTCTTGGGCCCTATTGGCAGGGTTAAGATAATCCTGATCCTTTAATTGCATATACAGGAAATGAGGATGGACTGGGGTAAGGGTCTGTCCTTCCCCAACCATGTGACCAGCAATGAGAGAGAAGCTTCTTTTGAGCTTCTCAAAGGAAGCTCAGAGTCCTGCTGGCAGGAAGGAGATGCCTCTGACTGGGGAAGGCAAATAATAAATGATTACTAAAGATGGAGTCTGCCCCATCCTCTTTTTCAAGGCCTAGTTTAGATCCCTCCTGCTCTAGAAAACTTTTGCTGACTGCTTTCGCCAATGGTCATTTCCTTTAGTTCATGCTCAAGCTTCACCCTTTTTATAGATGGAAAGACCAAGGTCTGGTGTGCATTTCCTTATGAATACTCTGTTGGTTATGACCTTAGTGCTGAAATGTGTTGCTCTCTTTGTCTTGGCTGCTAGGAAGCTCATAGCTGGTTTGTGGCCCCTTTCTGATAAGTGCTAGGGTTGCTGGGGCATGTAGTTGCTCAGCAGCCTTGCCTTTGGCTTCCTCTTCTTTTCTCGCACATCTTTCCCTTGTTCTGATTTCTTCTGTTATTTTTCAGCTTGTGCTGTTCTTAGCAACCTCAAACTCTTTTAGAAGGAGGTGGGGTATAAATAACCAAGAGTGGCTGTAAATGAAGCATTCAGCCCTGACAATATCCAAATTCTAGGCCTTTTCCTTTCTAGAGGTAGTTGGGAGGAGCGTCTCCCCACGCCCAGGGCCAAGCCTGTCCTCAGGGAGACACCAAAGCCTTACCACAGTAGCCCCAGTACACTGCCCACCTTGCCCTCTGTGGGTTGAGAATGGCATTGTTCTGCTTCCCATCCCCTTCCCTCCCAACTCCCCATCTTATCAGAAGCTAATGAAAGAGGCTGGGAAACCCAATCCTCTGGTAATTAAATTTACTTAACGGGTATTCAAGTGGAGTAATGAGAAGTTTAATGCAGTGATTAGATTTTTCTTTAATTAATTAAAATGAGAACCATGTGTCTTTCCTGCAAACCAACTTGACCCTCTGCTTGGGAGTAGCAGGCAGAGGGAGTGGAGGGTTTGGCTGGGTGGGTGGGAGTGCTGAGGGGTGGGGCAGCCTCCTGTCCAACTCTGATGCCCACTCAGGCCAGTCTCTGATTCAGCTCCCATTTCTGAGCCCCGTGAGTGCCAGACCTCGGTTAGACCTGAGTCACCCAGGGCCGGGAGATCTGGCAGTCCCAACGCCCAGCTAAAAACTGTTCAGGATGGAGGTTTCAGAGGAGGGTCAGCAAGACTGACTTAAAGCAAGGAGCACAAAGCAGGATTCCAGGCGCTGTGATAGGAGGAACTGTTTGGATGGCACATCTCATTGCCATGTGCCAGCCAACACCTTTGCCTGCTTGTTCAGCCAGACCCAGATTTACCTCCATTGGCACCAGATCATCTGGGCTAATAGAGTGGGAACAGTGGGGTGGCTAATAGAAAAACCTGAGCTAACCCACAAACCACTTTTCCTTGGCTTGGGAACACATTCAGGCCAGAAGGCTGACTGTCATTGCTGTGTTTCTGAAGGCCAGTTAGGGATGCTAGGAAGCACTTCCCACCTTGAGCCCCTTCAGTGGGAGGCAGGTGGTGGCTGGCCACAGTGAGAATGGGTTGCCTCCACTCCAGGGCTGCCTGGAGTGGAGCATAGGTCAGGCCTTGCCTGGGTAGAACGTGGGCAGAGTGGGGACTCAAGACAGCCCCCAGCACCCCAGGGGCAGGAGAAGTTGTTTTCAGAGCAGGGGGTAAGGCTGGGAGAAGTCCTGAGCCCTTCATGGTAGAGGGCAGAAAACTTCCTTCACTGTGCCCTGACCCCAGCCCCTCACTGAGCCCTGATCCTGGACAGACTGAACCCTAACCCCAGCCCCACACAGAGCCCTGATCCCGGAAGACCGAACTTTGACCCCAGCCCCACTGAGCCCTGATCCCAGACAGACTGAATTGTGGTCCCACACTGAGATCCCCCCAGTCCCACGTGGAGCCCAGCACTGTCATGAATATTCAATAGAGCAACAGGTGCTGGGGTGGGAGGGGTGAATGGTCCTGCTTCTTCATCCCCACTGCTAGCTCTGCTGCCTGTGGGCAGGACTCCCGTGCCAGACCCCACACTCTGCAACGGCCAAGATGAATCAGATGTAGTTCCTGCCCACGGGGCTGGTGGGGGAAGTGATAAGCCAACAGCGACAGCCGAGTGATCAGAGTCGAGGTGGGCCTCACTTAGAGCATTCTTCTGGCAGCAGGTGGGCGGGGGCAGTGCTGTAGGTGGGCCAGTGGGGAGGCTAAGACGGGGTCCCTGTGGGCGATGAGGAGGATGGCACCCATGGGGGTCTTGGAGGTGCCTGGGGGTGGGTGATTCTCCCTCACTCCCAGAGCTGGCTGAGACTGCCCCAGGCCCTGCTCAGCTCCTGGTGAACCAAAGGGCTCACCTATGAGGCAGGTTGCTGGTGTGCTGGGCCCCAGGGTAATAATGTTACTTACAAGGAAAGCATATTTATTCATCTCATAGAAGAAGAAATGGAGCCATGCAGGGACTTGCCTAGTGGCACTCAGCCTGAAGTAGCCCAGTGGGGCATGACCCCAGGTTTCACCTGCCTCCAGATCTTACCTGCCTCCCAGCCCGCCCACCACTGTTTCCATCGTTCCCAGGAGTGAACTTGCCCTGGGAGGGTGGAGCTCCTCTTCTTCCAGCTTCTCCACCCCCAACTGAGTGAATACGCCCTGGGCTCTGGTGGGGGCTGCGGGCCTTGGAGTAGGGGGTGTGAGGAGGCCCTTGGCTGGCTGGGGGACTAGCCCAGGAAGAAGCGTCTTCTGCTTCCTTCATCCCCCACCCTCCCCTCTCTGGGTCCCACCTCTCTGGGTTTCCACACCTCCCCACAGTCACCTCTGGCCCATTTCCCTCCTTCCATGGCTCAGCCCCTTCTGAATAACCAGGCCTAGAGAAACCACCCAACCTGTCACCTACCCCTCAACATCGGGAGATTGAGGGCCTTAGACGGGTAGAGACTGCTCAACATTGTGAGGCTCTGCCTCTCACATCTCTTTAAGAAAGCAGAGAGTCTGAAATCATATCGCCTGGAGTTTACACTTTAAACACAAGGCTAGTATTTGAGTACTTTTGCTGGGCTGGGGTGCCTTGAGGGCCATATGCCCACACCAGTTCTCATCACAAAGGCCGATGCCCCCAGGGAGCTGCCTCTGTCTCCTCCGGCACGGTGCCCCCACCAGACGTGTTCCACCACCTCCTGAGGTTCAAGGTGCTGCAAACCACCGTCTTGTTTAATTCTCTCAACGGTCCTGGAAGTTGCATGATTTTCTATAGGTGAGGGCACCGAGGTGGGGAACTAGGCCACTGTCCTGAGCTGACAGCGGAGGTGGATTTGCCTGACAGGTTCCGGTCCTGGGCAGTCCACGTGCTTGATTGCCCCCTCCTTGCTGTGGGCAGCTGCTCCCTCCGAGGGCCCCAGCAACTCACACCCCCACACATCCACGGCTGCTTCCCAACTTATCTTGTTTTCCAGTCAAAACCAGTGACTCTTCCCCAGAGTTCTCCTCACTTGCCCCCCTCCAGCCCTTGCTTAAGCTGTTCCAGCCCCCTGGAGTTCCCCTTCCCCACTCCATCTGCCCAGATCCCCCTTCATCTTCTGGGGCTGGGCCCAGATGCCACTTCACGGAGACCCACATCTGCTTTGTCCTGATCAGAAACCAGGCCCCTGCTCCTCTGAGCACCATCCCATTGTCCCCTTCTCTGGCTCCTGGCTTCCATGTGTCTGACTTCACAGCACGTGGAGGGCAGAGCAGTCTCCTGGCCCCTGGCTTCCCTGGCCCATGACCCCTAGGGCCCGGCACACAGTAGGTGTGCAGGAAGTAGCTTGGGTCCTCGCCTCAGGAGGGGCTGCACCTCCACAAACCGTGCCATTCCTCAGCAGCCCCGGGTCAGCTGGTCCCAGCCCACTGGGGAGACCAGCTGCTTCCTTCAGCCCTGGATGGTTGAGGTGGGGAGCTGGCTTGTCACCCCAGCAGACCTCCCTGTGTACGCTTACCCACCTAGGTTCTGGGGGCAGGAACAAGGCAACCCCCCATCTCACCCACCCACCAACTCGGGGCTCTTAGGCAAGTCTGGGAGCCTGGAAGGTATAGGTCCCGTGTGCTGAGTGCTGGCAGAAGGCTTCACGCATGCTCTGCCTGGCCCCACCACGCACTGGCTCTGTTGATTGCTGGCGGTGTGACTTTGAGCAAGTTGGGTAACCCCTCTGTGCCTCAGATTGCTCATACATTAAATAAGGTGATGACAGACCTTCCTAGGATTGCTGCGAGGATTGAAGGGGTCAGTACAGGGTAAAGAACACAGCACAACCCCGACACAGACACACACGTGCTCCCTGGATGCTGGCTGTCACTGTTGCAGGGTTGGGGGAGTGTTCAAGGAGAGTTTCCAGAAGGTGACGATACGTGAGGAACCACCTGAAAGATGAGGCATGGAAGGCAGGAAAGGACACTGCGGGCAGATGGAACCGTAGGGACAAAGGCTTAGTTTGGGGAATTGAAAGGGAGTGTGGGAGACCCCAGGCTGGCGGCACACAAGGGCGGTGTCCTGGACTTTAGCTGCCCCTAGGGAGTGTGGACTTTGACTTACAGCCACTGAGGGGCTATGGATGGGGTATTTTTTTTCTTTTCTCGTCTCAACCACAAAAGCAATATCTGCTCCTATAAAAACTGAAACAATATAGAACTGCGTCCTGTTAAGAAATTTCCTCCTTTGCCCTTAAATCTCCTTCTGCGGAGGTCCCACTGTTGTTGATCTGGTGTGCTTCCTTCTAGAACTTTTTCTGTGCCTTTATAAACATATTTATTGTGTGTTATCTTTAAAAAAAGAAAAGGCATGAATCACATTATGCACATTACTCTACGACTTCCATTTTTCATTTCCCAGTGTGCTGTGGGCATCTGTCAGTGTCACAGAATACAGATCCCCCGTGTTCTTTTTAATCGTTGCCTAATATTCCATTGTTTGGCTGCAACGAAATTTATGTAACTAGGCCTCGGTTGATGGATATTTAGGTTGCCTTCAATTTTTCACTCTTGTAAATAATGCTTCAGTGAACATCCTTGTATATATATCTTGGCTGACACGTGTAAGCCTTTCTGTAGGATAGGCTTCTAGGTGTGGAGTTGCCCTGGCTCAGGGTATGCTTATTAAATTTTAATAGGTACTGTCACATTGCTCTTCCAAAAGGTTGGGCTAGCTTTTGCTTCCACCCTTGATATCTGTGGGGAGCCATTTCCCCAGCTGCCCTCCGCACTGAACATTATCAAGCTTTTTAATTTTCACCAGTCCAGGAAAATATCTCACTGTGGTTTCAACACTCACTTTCCTTCTCCCCAACGAGACTGAGCAACTTTTCATGTGGTTACTGGCCATTTGTATTTTCTTCTCTGTGAATTGACTATTCATATCCGCTGCCTATTTTTCTTTTCTTTTTGCCTTTTTCTTATGGGTATGAAGGAGCTTTTAGTATATTAGGGATTTAAAAACTTTTGTCTGTTATGTGTGTTGGAAATATTTCCCCTAGTCTGCCATTTATCTTTTTAACTTTGTTTATGGTATCTCTGGCCATAGAGACGCTTTAGATCTTTATTCAGGCAACTCTGTCAGGCTTCTCTTTAGGGCTTTATGTGAAACTCAGAAGTTTTGCATCCTGCTTGGTTAGGCTTCCTGGGAGGGTTTTAAGTGGAGCACGGGTGAGGTCAAATTTGTGACTGGGAAAGGTAATTCTGGTTGCCACTGTGTGGAGGGTGGGTGGAGGGGGTACTGCACGCTGGCTGGAGTCTGGGTGAGGGAGAACTGGGAGAAGATGCGATTGAGAAATATTCAGGCATTGGCCGACTGTGGTGAGGGAATGTGAGGGTGAGAGAGGGGAAGAAAGGACTCACGAGTGATGTCTGGGTATTTGGCTGGAGACCGTGTGGCTGATGCTGCCACCAGCCTGAGTTAAGGACAGGAGAGGGAGGGAAATGTGTGCATATGCACATAAGTGCTCACCTTGGCAGGGACACATGTGCACATGAGTACATACATGACTGGGATATGTGTGCACATGAGTATACACATGTGTATACATGTGTACACGTGAGTACATACATGCCCGTGTACATGCTTGGAAGTTCTAGAGATGGGCATATCTGTGCTCTGGCTCCATGGCAGGGAGTAGGGGGGTGTGTCCGCTTTTCGTGGCATTTTCATTCTCTACCAAGGATTGTACAAGGCAACACACATACACACAGACACAGAGAAACACACACATACTCACATGTGCTCTGTAATCTCTACTGTCATATGAAGTACATTTTATAGGTCTCAGTGTAAATAACTCGCTCAAGGTCACGAGCTAGTGGCAGAAAGTGGATTTTTTGGACAACTTGGATCCGACCACCTACAGACAGAATTCCTGCCAGTGGCACTGAGGAGCCCTTCATTCATGTCTAACCTAGCCAACCCAGCTTCATCAGGGACTCTTAGGATGAGTGCTACAGCCTGATTGCCTGGGTTTGAAACTTAGCCCCATTCCAAATAAGGCAAGTTACTGCCCTTCTCTGGGCCTTGATTTCCCCATCCTGAAGATGCAGGCAGCGGGACTTTCTGGTGTCCAGTGGCTAAGACGCCATACTCCCAATGCAGGGGGGCTTAGGTTCGATCCCTGGTCAGGGAACTAGATCCCACATGCTACAACTAAAGATACCGCATGTCACAACAAAGATTGAAGACCCCACATGCTGCAACTAAGACCTGGTGCAGCCAGATAAATGAATGTTTTTTTAAATTACTAAAAGAAATGCAGACAGTGACAGTACCTGTCTCCTAGGGTGCTGGTGGGCATTGAATGTGTTAGCGAGTGGGAAGTACCTAGCAGAGCAAGGTCTGAGCTCTCGGGGAGGCTGACTGTGGTGACAGGGACGAGATGGGGATGTCCGTGCCCTTTACCCCCTCCCATCCCCCCATCCTCCCTCTGCCTGCCACCTCTCAGCTGTGTGCCAGCTCTCCCTCCATTCCCCACAGGAACATCTCTCAGTATTTGCCTTTGAAACTTTGTCCTCTGTTTTCAGCCCCCAAACCCTTAGCAGACAGTGAATTAAAGCCCAGTCAGTCAGCAAAAACCATTCAGGGGGAAACGATTCATGTTGTTCTCAGGGAATCCTCCCCCAAGCAGTTCTAGTCAGGCATTTTCCATGAGCCAGTACATCCATCCCAACATTGCCTGGGCCTCTGGGTACCAGACCATAACGTCCAAGCCTAAAACACCTTCGTCCCTGAGTGGGGATGTTCGAGTTTACTTTTGAGCCAGGGGTCTGAGCTGACCCCACCTCAGCCAAATCTCTACTCTAACCACAAGCCGTTGCTGGAGCCTTGACCCCAGGATGAGTAATTCTAAGCATCATTGGTCAGGAAACTTGCCTGCAGGAAACAAAAGGAGAAAGCACAGCAAATTCTGGGCATGGTTCCTTACTGCTAGTATGTCTAAGCAAATCCTGTGGTCATCAGGGTGGGGGCAAGGTATGCAAACTGGGTTAAAACCTCGGGTCTGCACCCAATTTAAATTTTCTCCTAAGCCAAAAAGCTCACCGAAATCACCAAACTTATCATTATGGATTTCTCATCATCAAAATAAGCCCCCAAGTAAATAAATGCTTGTGGTAAAGAATGGAACAGTTATTGCCTGTTTCTTTGTAGGGTTTAGTTTTCAGTTATATTGTATCAGTCACACCCTTTTATTCTTAACCAAAAGGATGGCAAAACTCGCTTCAGTCTTTCCCAGAGACCAGCTACACCAAAAACTGCAGGCCCCCAACCCCAAAGCCTCCAAGAGAGGATTCTTCACGACTGCTCCTTTGGAAGCCCCCGTCCCCAGGTCCCCAGGTCCCCAGGTTCCACAGATCCTGCCTTTGCTCCAGGGGCTTCTTCACTTTAAACAACCCCACCCCTGCCTCTGACCCAAGTCCCCACCCCCAGCCCACCCCAGTACCTCTGTAGGGTGCCATGCATTGCTGCAGTTTTCATTTACCCTGGCGTCAGTTCAGAACTACAGGCCTTTGGATGCACACATTCAAGTATTGACACCAGCACCCAGCACTCATTCTCAAGAAGAGTCTTTTTAATGACCTCAAAGAAGCTGTATTGTTCCAATTTGGGGTGAGTGTGAGTAGCAGAGGCGGAGTATTTTACGGCAGCCAAATCTTACTTCTTGGAAGCGGCGAGAAGTCACAGGGACCCTATATAAACTAAGGGATTTCCCCCAGGTCCTCTACCGGCCTCCTGCTGTCCTCTTGAAGGGCTGCCTCCTCCCCCTGTTCCCTGTGTTGTCCCACAGGAGTCCACACCGTTTAAGGTGATAATTGCCGAAGTAGAGTTCCAGTAAGTTCAAAACATAAACCTACAATTAAACCTGCAGCGCATTGTTGTTTGTGGCTTCAAGGCCCTGGTTGAGATTTCCTGCCCTCTTCCCCACCCCAAATTGTCCATCCAGGACAAACCAGCTTGGAGTTCAGGGGCCTTTCTGGGAGCTTGTCCCAGGCCTGAGTCAGGGATAAAACTCAAGATGTACCAGCCTTTGTTCTAAAGTCAAGTTCAAGTCCTCAAATGTGGGCCAAGGCCCTCACTATCATAAAGATGCTCCCAGCTGCCTCAGCTCCCACTTCCCTTCTCCAGGTGGGGACTGTCCTGCTAGTGGAAGGGCCTGGAACTGCCCCCCTTTCCCTTGCAAATGCAGGGAACCCTTCAACTTGGGAACTGAAGTCATTCCATCTCTCACGGGAATCCTAGTTATTTTGGGGCTCCCAAATGGAGCTTAGTTCTGTCACCCAGAAAGTCATCCAAACATGTTCTTAAACCATATGCCCCCATGTGGCTGGTGGGGATGTAGGGAGGGTAGTGAAGTGCTGCACTAATAAGCTCTCTCTGAACTCTCAGTGATTTAATGCCATAGTCCCCAACCTTTTTGACACCAGGGACCACTTTCAAGGAAAACAATTTTTCTATCGGGGTGGGGGTGGGGGAAGGTTTGGGAATGATCCAAGCACATTACATTCACTGTGCACTCTCTTTCCGTTGTTATTACATCAGCTCCAACTCAGATCACCAGGCATTAGATCCTGGAGGTTGGGGACTCCTGATTAAATGTGACAAGGCTCCCTTCTTCTTTTACCATATGAATTCACACTACAGGACCGACATGGGAAGTGGAGAGGGTGGCAGAAGCTGGTCCATTTAGTCACACGGGGACCCAGGCTGAAGCTCCACCATGTGGTAGCTGCCCCCTGGAACTCACGGCCTTCTTTGGCCACAGTGGCAAAGAAGGGAAAATGGTAGAGATGCACACAGGCTCCTAAATGCTTTGGGGCAGAGGTGACACATCATTTTTGTTCACAGCCCACTGGCTAGAACTTCTCATATGGCCTCAACTACCTGTAAAGGGGCTGAGGAAATGGGACATGTTGGGGGGAGGGCATGGAGGAAATATGCCAGACATTCAGTGAGCAGTGAGAAGCGAAGTCTGGACAAAGGGTTTTATGGGATGTTCTCAGAGCAAGGGTTTCTGAACTGCCGAGGCCATGACTTCCTGTTCATTCTCTCCAGCTGGGGAGGCCCTGAGTATGTGGGAGGCAGTGGTGGGAAAAGCTTTGAGGAGGAGTCCCCGTAAAAGAATAAGCCCCCTGGCAGGCCTGGGCCCTTCACCACCAGGCTCCAGGTTTGACTCAACCTCACCCCACTTGTCCCTATTGGTTGCTTGCAATACATAAAACGAATTTTTTTAGGAGGAGAAGTAGAATCGAGAGTGAGAATGAATTCAGCTTTGGAGGGGAAATATCCAGGAGGTAGCATCTAGAAGCCCGTGTCTTTGTTTGGGCTACGTAACAAAATACCGGAGAAACTGGGTGGCTTATAAACAACTGTAGCTGACGTCTTACAGTCTGCAGGCTGGAAGTCCAAGATCAAGGTGCTGGCAGATTCAGCATCTGGTGAGGGCCGGCTTCCCGGTTCATCGATGCCCTCTTCTCACTGTGTGCCCATATGGCACAAGGGATGAGAGAGCTCTCGGGGGTCTCTTCTGTAAGGGCGCTAATCCTGTTCATGAGGGCTTCACTCTCAGACCTAATCACCTCCCCAAAGCTGCACCTCCCGATACCATCACACTGGGGATTAGGGTTCAACTATGAATTTTGAAAGGGACATAGATATTCAGTCTATGGCACGCTGGACTGAAGTTGTCCTTCTTCCACATTTTCATTCCTTCAGCAAATGTGGCTGCCATGGGCCATGTAGTGTATTGATCACGACTCCAGCCGCCTGAGAGTGAAGCTCTGCTCAGCGCCTTGTTAGTTCTGGGTTAGTTACTTCTGTCTATCTCTGTTTTCTCCTCTTTAAAGTGGGGATAGCACCTGTCTCTCTTAGGGCTCTTGTGAAGATTAAATGAGTTAGTATCTGTCGAGCACTCAGAATAGTGCTGGGCGTACGATCAGGACTTTGTAAGTGCAACATCATCACCATTATCCACTACCAGGTACTGTTCTAGATATTGGGGGAGCAGCTCTCATGGTCCCTGCTCTCACATATGATGGGAGAAATGGAAAATAAACAGAAATAATTAAATCAAGATGTACTTTCAGATAGTGATGGTACTAAAACAAAAGTCAGGTACATTAAAAAAAAATCACTCATCTTCATGAGTCAGTAGGGAAATGCAAATCAAAATGACAATGAGAGTTAAAGCAATTCTACAAATGCCCTCAATAAACTTGGATTTGATAGCCACCTTCCCCCCCCCAAAATGAGATACCATTGCTTATCTCTAACATTGACTTTTACAAAATTGACAATAGTAAGTGCTGGTGAGGGTACAGAGTAACTGAAACTCTCATATGTTGCCAATGGGAATGAAAAATGGTACAGTTACTGTGGGAAAAAGTCTGGCTATTTTTTATAAAGTTAAAAATATGCTTACTGTATAACCCAGGAATCCTACTGCTAGGTATTTTCCCAAGGGAAATAGCAACTTATGTTCATGAAAAACTTGTATGTGAATATTTATAGTGGTTTTATTCATAATCACCCCAAATTGGAAAAAATCCAAATGTCCTTCAGCTGGTGAATGGATAAACAATTGAATACTACTCAGCAATAAAAAAAAAGAATGAAATTCTGATACAAGAAACAACACAGGTAAATCTCAAATGCATTATTTGATAAATGAACAAAGCCAGACTCAGAAGGTTACATATGGATGATTCCATTTGTATGAGATTCTGGAAAAGGCAAAACTACAGAGACAGAAAACAGATCAGTGGTTATGAGAGGCAGGGATAAGGGGAGTTGACTACAAAGGGGACAACTCATGGAGATTTTCAGATATGGACGGTTAATAGAATTGTTCTTTATCTTAATTGCAGTAGTGGTTACGTGCTGTCAAAGCTCAGAACTGTGCACTAAAAAGTGTAAAGTTTGTCCCAGTTTTATTTAGAAATAATCAATATACATCACTGTATACATTTAAGGTGTATGGTATGATGGTTTAATTTACATATATTGTGAAATGATTACCACCCAATAGCCATCATCTCATATAGATATACAGAAAGAAAAGAAAGAAGAAAAAAGGTTTTCTTCTTGTAATAAGACCCCTAAGGATCTACTTCCTTAATAACTTTCATGTATAACAGACTGTTAACCACAGTCATCATGTTGTGCTTGTCCCTGGCACATACTTATCTTGTGACTGGACGTTTGTACATTTTGACCTTGCTATGCCATGCTAAGGTGCTTTAGGCATGTCGGACTTTGTGCGACCCCATGAGCCCACCAGGCTCCCCTGTCCATGGGATTCTCCAGGCAAGAATACTGGAGTGGGTCGCCATTTCCTCTAGGGGATCTTCCCAACCCAGGGATCGAGCCAGAGTCTCCTAAGTCTCCTGGGAAGCCCTTTTGACCACCTTCCTGCAATTCCTTCTCCACCCACCCTCTGGCTCCGGTAACCATAAGTCTGATCTCTTTTTCTAAGAGTTTAGTTTTTTATTTTTATTTTTTTTACATTCTGCAATACAGTATTTGTCTTTGAGTTATTTCACTTAGCATAATGCCTTCAAGGTCCATCCATGTTGTCACAAATGGATTTCCTTATTTTTTATGACTGAATAATTTTATTACATAGATATATGTGTATATATCTCATATCTTCTTTATTCATTCATTCATTGATGGACACTTATGTTGTTTCCACATGTTGGCTGCTATAAATAATGCTGCAGTGAACACAGAAGTGCATCTATCTTTTTGAGATAGTGTTTTCATTTCCTTTGGCTATATACCCAGAAGTGGAATTGCTGAATCACATGGTAGTTCTATTTTTAATTTTTTGAGGACCCTCCGTAATGTTTTCCATAGTGACTGCACCAATTTCCATTCCCACTAACAGTGCACAAGGATTCCCTTTTCTCCACATCCTCACTAGAATTTGTTATCTAAAAAAGGGTAAATTTTACTGCAAGTAAATTATACCTCAATTAACCTGACTGGAAATAAAGCTTGCCGTGGGATTGTTGAGACAGGGAACACCGAATGACACGTCAGTCACTCAGGGTAGTGTGACTCGGGGAAGGAGGGGTTCCTGTGCAGGGTGGTCAGGGAAGGCTGTCTGAGGAGGTGCCTTGAGCTGAACCTGGCTGAGGAGGAGCCAGGCCTGTGTGGAGCTGGAGGGGGGTGTGCTGCAGGGCGGGCCTTGCAGCTGGAGCTGAGGGAGGGAGGAGACGGCAGGAGACAGGTCAGGGGCCTCGACTCTCCTCCGGGCATGATGGAATCCCCTGGGGAGCATAGACAGAGGGTGACTGAAACACTGGTGTGAGTCGGGTGGTCCAGGGAGGAGAAAGGAGGGGAAGGCGGGACATGGGATTATGTGTGAGGAGGAGTGGTGAAAATGAGGGGAGTGTGGGTCAGGAGCCTCCTACCGGAGGGAGAGGGCAGTCGGCCAGAGACCCAGCAGCTGGGGCAGGAGGATTGGTCTGGGCAGTGGGGGTCCTGGCAGAGGGTGTCGTGGGCAGTGGTGGGGCAGAGGCCAGCCATGCTGGGGTGAGGTGCTGGGGGTGAAGACATGTAGGTGAAGCTTCCAGGAGGCAGGGGACAGGCTTGGTGAGTAGCAGAGGGAACCTCAGAGAGAGAATGAGGTAGAACTGCCTGTGTATGTGTGTGTGTGTGGTGAACAAAACTTGTCAGAGGTGGGCCTGACCTATGGAAGATAGTGTGAGATGATGAGAAGCGAGGGCTTTGGACAGGGCCTTGAATGCCAGGCCTGGGGGGCTATTCAAGGCAGCCGGGAGATACCAGGGAGACTGGTGGCAGAAGGCCCCTCCCGGAAGTGGGAGGCAGCGCTGAGCCCCCTGGGGTAGAGGGTCGGGATCTGCTCGGGGGTGACGGGTGGGGGGTGTCCCATGCTGAGGTGGGCACCCCCCGGGTTGCAGAGGCCCAGTCTTTGTTAGCGCTCACCTCCCTGCTCCTCCCCACAGTGCATGCTGGGACCGAGACGGACGGGCTGCCGCTCCCCCTGCTGCTCCTCCGGCCCCCAGAGGCCTGTCTGTTTGCCTCTCGGCGCTGTCTGACCCAGGTAGGGGGAGATGGAGCTGGGCTCTCCCTTGTTATATCTCTGCACTGGGTGGGAGGACTCTAAGAATAGGGCCCCCCGGCCCTGGGTGCGTGAGCCCCTGTCAGAGCGATGGAGGGGCACACAGCGTGGGATTTGAAGCCCCCAGGCCCTCGCAGGGCCTCCTGGGGAGGAGTTCCCAGACCTCCAAGAGGCGGGCTACCTCAGCAGCAACCCCTGCTCACCAGGCCTCGTCCCCCAGACACGGAGAGGCCCCCGTGTGGCTCCCACACATCGCTGTCTGCAGTTGGTTAAGGATCCTTCGTGGTACACACCTGCCAAGTTCTTTTGGCGGTGGGAGCTTTTGCCTCTGAGGCTTCTCATCCATTGCTATCGCTGGCTTTTCCCTGCCGGAGCTGCCATCTTCACTCGCCTGGTGTGTGTGCTTCTGTGAGTGGGGGCTCTTACTCCAGAAGGTCCCCACTGTCTACAGGACACCCCCAGGGCAGAGGCGCTGTTTCTGGCACCAAGAACAGCCCTGTTCACTTTTAATCCCTCGGCGTTGGGCCCAAGAGAGGACATTTCTCGGTTGCTCCTGGGCGCTCCAGTGGAGGCTTTCTGCTTGGGGTCAAGGGCTGGGATGCGGTGGGAGCTAGGCTTGCCAGAAAAAATACAGGATGTCCAGCTCAATGTGAACTTCAGAAAGACAACAGCTCATTTTTCAGCATAAATATGTCCCAAATATTGCATGGGACCTGTGATTCTATTGATTCAATCTGGTGATGTTAATGGGAGCTGAAACCCCAGCCCCCCTCTTCCTCTGTTCAGTCCCCGCTTTGCTGGGCCCATGTTGGCACCTTCGGAGCAGCTGTGTCCAGGGCCTACAGAGGGGGCCCTGGAGCCAGGGGCAGTCAAGCCTGCTCAGGCCACGGTCAATAGGTCCTGCAAGCCGTCCCTGGGGCAGAGACCTGGGGTTCCCGCTAGAGGCTGCAGGGCTGGCTGTGAAGGGTGCTCTTGGGGTCCTTGTCTTCCCTCTTCTGGCTCTCTGACAGCAGAATTCAGGCTGAGGAGGTCACCTGGGTGGGGTCGGCTGGGCCTCTGTGCCTGTGAACCGAGCTGTGAGACAGGTGTGGAGCTGTGAGAGGAACCAGGAATAGAAAATTGTTTCCTGAGCTTGGAACCCAGAGTGCTGGGGTGTGGGGGTGGAGGTGGGTGGGGTAACAGGGATGTAGCAAGGCCAGATAATGAGGGCTTAGAATGTCCTATTTCTGCATCCTTCAGCACTAGGGAGACAAGGGATGTGTTTTCTCCTTAGGCGGAGTCATTTTTCCAACTATTAAGGTAGTATGTTCCCTATATCTACCTATTGATCTAACAATTTAGATAGATTATTTTTAAGGTTTTTTTTATGTGGACCATTTTTAAAGTCGTTATTGAATTTGTTACAGCATTCTTTCTGTTTTATGGCTGTGAGGCATGGGGATCTTAGCTCCCTGACCAGGGATCAAACCCACATCCCCTGAATTGGAAGGCAAAGTCTTAGCCACTGGACTGCCAGGGAAGTCCCCGTAGAAGTATCTAAAGCATGCAGTTCACACTCTTCCCAAAATCTCTTTCTTGCCAAGGCTAACCACTGCTAACTAGTTCCATATATCATATCCTTCCAGACTTGTTTCTATGTGCTTAGAAACATATTTTAAAAGGAAAAATTATCATACTAGTTATACTGTCCTGTCACTTGATTTCTCACTTAATATTATAGATCATTCTAGTGTTCTTCCCTTCCTTTTATGCCCATTGTATGGGTAGTCTTTAAGTTATGTTATCAATTATTAATCCTGTCAGGGGCCATTTAGGTTGTTTCTGGTGTTTGGTTATTTATAAACTTCACTCAGGGAACCTCCCAGTTCCTACATCTGTGTGCACTTGTGTTGGGGGTGTTTCTGGAAGTGGACTGCCTGGGTCAGAGGGCACGCACATTTCCAGGTTTGACCCACAGGCCAGGTCAACCTCCAGAAAGTCACACTGACTTGTCACATACAAGAGGCCTTGTCCCTTCACCCTTGCCAACCAGACATTATCACTCACTTAAATCCCTGCCAACCTGGTAGGTAAAACTGATTTATTTTACATTTCTTTGATCACTGATGAGATTGGGCATATTCGTGTGTGTTCTTTGGCCATTTCAATTTGTTTGCCTGTTTATCAAGTGCCTATTCATGTCACGCCCTCAGTTCATTCTTCTATTCATCTGTCCCTTTATTCAGTAAGCATTAATTGAGCATCTACCACGTGTTGGATACTGTTTTGTTTAGGGACCTAACAGTGAACGAAATTGACAAAACAAAATCCCTGCTCCATGGAACTTAAGCTCTTGTGAAGGAGAGACAGCCAAGGAAAAACAGATAATCAAGTGAAATCTAGTATGTGTATGAGTGCTAAGTGCTAATGAGAAGAAAAGTGAGCAGGGTGGGGATGAGAAGTGTTGGGATACTTGGATATGGCAGTCAAGAAGGCCTCGCTGGGAGATGGCAGTAAAGACCTGTAGGAGGCGAGAGAATGAGTCACACAGATGTCTGGGTCTCTGAGTTAGGGGTAGGCCTGGCCTGTTCAGGGCTCGGGGAGAAGGCCAGTGTGGCTGGGACAGGGCGAGGGAGGGAGAGAATGGAGTGTGGGACCAGAGAGGGATCAAGAGCCAGACCTCGCAGGGCCTTGTGGGCACCCTAAGGCCTGGGCTTTTCCTCAGAATGAAGTGGGGAAAGCAGGGAGACGTGGAAGGTTCTGAATAATGGTATGACACAATCTGAATTTCATTTTAGCCAGATCACTCCAGCTACTGAAGGGCGCCAGAATGGAAGCAGGCATATGAGGCAGTAGATGGTTGTGATGACCCAGGGAAGAGATGGTGGGGTTTGGACTAGGGGGTCTTGATGGAAGTGGGGAGAAGTGACAAGATTCTGAGTACATGTTAATGGTAGAGCCAATAGGATTTGCTGGCAGATTGGATGAGGTGGTGTGTGTGTGTATGTGAGAGAGAGAGAGAGAGAGCCAAAGATTACTGTCTTAGTCATTTTAAGCTGCCATAACCAAATACCATAGGCTGGGTGGCTTAAACAACACACATTTATTTCTCACACTTCTTTAGACTGGGAAGCCCAAGATCAAGGTGCTGGCAGACGCAGTTTTTGGCGAGGGCCCTCTCCTTGGCTTGGAGATGACTACCATCTCACTGTGTGCTCATGTGACGTGTTTGTGTGCACACGGAGAGACTGAGCCCTGGTGTCTCTTCCTCTTCTTTAAGGTTACCAATCCCATCCTGAGGGCCCCACCTTCATGACCTCATCTAACCCACGTCACATCCCACCTCCAAACACCATCACACTGGGAGTTGGGGTTCCAATGTATGAATTTTGGGAGACACAAACATTCAATCCATCACAATGACTCCAAAGGTTTTGGCCCAAGTAGAGAGAAGGATGGGACGGCTGCCATCCGCAGAACAGAGGATTGAGAAGAGTGGGTTTGATGTAGGGGAGGAGAGGAGCTCGGCTATGGATGGGACTGGCTACATGATGTGTGGGAGCCAGAGCTAAATGAAATGTATGGCCTTTTGTTTAAAAAATAATATTAAGAATTTCAAAGTGCTGAGAGTAGAGCATTAAACTAAGCCTGGGACCTTGCCGAGTGTGGAGCTTGGTTCAACTGCCCAGGTGGGCCCCGGCTGTGGACAGGTCAAGTGTGAGATGCTAGTAGACAGCTAAGTAGAAATGGACATGAGGATGAAGTTCAGGGCCCAGGTCTGAACTGGAGATACAAATACATGGTCATCAGCATAAAGCTATGAAACTGGATAAGAGCATGAAGGGAGTGAGTATAGATGCAAAGGGCTTTCCTGGTACCTCAGCTGATAAAGAATCCACCTGCAATGCAGGAGACCCTGGTTTGATTCTTGGGTTGGGAAGATCCTCTGGAGAAGCGATAGACTACCCACTCCAGTATTCTTGGGCTTCCCTGGTGGCTCAGATAGTAAAGAATCCATCTGCAATGTGGGAGACCAGCTTCGATCCCTGGGTTGGGAAGATCCCCTGGAGGGGGGCAGGGAAACCCACTCCAGTATTCCTGCTTGGAGAATCCCCATGGCAGCGAAGCCTGGCAGTCTGCAGTCCATGGGGTCGCAAAGAGTAGGACACGACTGAGCGACTAAATAGCACATAGGTACAAAAGAGAAGGATCGGAGACCCAGTCCTGGAGCCTCCTTTGGCCTGAAGTGAGGGAGCTGAGGAGGCACTGAAAAGATGACTGAGAAGGTACAATGAGTGAGGTGGAAGAGAGCCAGGTATACTATCCTGGAAGCCAAGGGCAAGACATGTTTCAAGCATGAGGTCGAGTACAATGCAGACTGAGCATTGATCATGCATTAGCCATGGGGAGGTCACAGGCTTCCTTGTTTGGAGCGAGGGGGTGTGAAATGCATCTTATTGACCTGCAAGAGCAAACTGATTTATAAGAGGATGAGAGATTTAACCCTTTAACTGCTATATGTTGCAAAATTTTTTCACAGTTTTGTGGCTGTTTTTGGTCATTTCAATTTATGGAGCTTTTTTTTAACCCCTTAAAAGTTTGAAATGGTCCTGTGGTCAAGTCCATCACTATTTTCCTTTACAGTTTCTGGCATCACCCACTGAAACATTTTGAAAATTTGTCTTGTGTTTTTTTCTAGTTCTTTATGATATTTAAGGGACTTCCCAGGTGGCGCTAGTGGTAAAGAACCCACCTGCCAATGCAGGAGATATAAGAGACGAGTGTTCGATCCCTGGCTTGGGAAGATCCCCTGGAGGAGGGTGTGGCAACCCACTGCAGTATTCTTGCCTGGAGGATCTCATGGACAGAGATCTCATGGTGGGCTACAGTCCACAGGGTTGCAAAGAGTCAGTCACGACTGAAGCGACTGAGCATGCAGTACGCATAATATTTAAAAATATTTAAATTTCTGGTTCATTCAGAATGTTTCTATGGGTGTGGTTTGAGGAAAGCTATCTAAGCAGTTTTCCCCCAAATGACTAGCCGGTTGTTTGGACACTGTTTATTGAGTGAGCTGTTCTTTCTCCTTGTTCTGAAGCTCCTTTCCCATCATCTGACAAATGTCCCCACAATCTCATGTCTGTCCAGGCCTTGCTGTTTGATTTCATTGATCATGGCCTGGGGAAAGATGGTAGGGGGTTCAGAGAATAGACTTGGCCATTGATTAGGGGTAGAGTGTGAGGAGGTGAGAGGTGTGGAAGGAAGAGTGAAGGGAAGTTGGGGATGACGGGAGCTCTGAAGGGTGGAGGAGCTCCTGTGTGCTGTCACAGTCCTGCAAGGCTGGTATTCTATAAACCCATCTATAGATGAGGCGACTGAGGTTCAGAGAGGTTTCATCACGTGTCCAGTGGCATCAACTCTAAGGAGGTGGAGAAAGCCTGGGAGGCAGCTCTGATGCCTGAGTTCTGTCCACCCTGTGACAGGAGAGGTGAGACAGAGTGGGTTTCAGGAACGCTGGAAGGGCTCCAGGCACAAAATATCCGTTCCCCGCCCACCCCCCCCCCCGCCCCCCAGCATCCCCCGTCTGCCATTTGGCTGGGTCTTGAAGGTTTTCCCATTTCAAAGAGCAACCTGTTAAAACCAAAATACTCCTGGCAGGGAATCACATGTTAAGTTCTCAGCTAACGTCTTAATTATCAGCTAACACCTCTGCAGGGATTAACTGACAGTCAGCTGAGGACACTGAATGGGGGCCTGTTCCATGTGTATCTGGGTTGGGGAAGGCCAAGAGAGGGGAAGGGGGAAGGCAGAGGGGACAGGTACCTAGAAATTCACAGCTTTTTCCTGGAAGGGAGGGATCCTTGTGGAGAGGGGAAGGGATGGGGAGGAGCAAGGAAGCAAGCTCTGCTGGGCTTGGGAGGGGAAGGGATGGGCATGGCAGCTTCACCATGGAAGCTTTGCCATGGAAGCCTGGGGCTGGGGCTCCTAGAGGACCTGGTGTCTACTAGACACATGCTGTGTCCTGGACACAGAGGAGCTTGTCACCTGCTCACTCTTGGTCTTGAGCACGTCAAGAAATCAGCCACCATGAGCCACCTTGGACACCAGCTGCCAACAGTCACTCAGAGCTGGGATCTGTCTCAGACACCCAGATACCATGTCTGTCACCCAGGCCTGAGGAATGGGGGAGGTGAAAGGCTGATGCTGCTGGAACCTCCTCCGTATCTTTGAGTGTAAGTCTGCCCTGTGGGTCAGGGCTCCATGTGTGAGGAGGTTCGGGGCTCAATGTGTAACTAGTGTCGGGGCTCCAGGTGTGACCAGGGTTGGTGCTCCTTGCGTGAGGAGGGTTGGGACTCCGTTTGTGTACAGGCTTCAGCATGTGATGACAGTCAGCTTGCAGTGTGACCAGGGTCACAGTTCAGTTTGTGATCAAGGTCAGGGCTCCAATTGTGAGGAGGCTCAGGGACCAGCTTGTAGTGAGGGTCCGTGCTCGGCGTGTGACCAGGAGTAGCCTCCTTGTGTGAGGAGGGTGGGGGATCCCTGCGTGACCAGGATCAGGACTCTGTGCATGAGGAAAGTCAAGGTTCAGTGTGTGGCCCGAGTTAGGGCTCCATTTGTGGCCAGCATCCAGTTTCTCCATTGAGGAATGTTGGGGTTCAGTGTGAGAGGAGGGTTGAAGCTCGGTGTGTGACCAGGGTTGGTGCCCCTTGTGTGAAGAGGGTGGAGGATCCCTGTGTGCGAGGGGGGTCGAGGCTCGGCATGTGAGCAGGCTTCGGGCTCAGAGTGTGAGGAGAGTTGTGGGACCAGGGCCTGGGCTTCGTGTGGCAGGACGGTGGGGGTTCCTTGTGTGAACAGCATTGGTGCCCAGTGTGTGACCAGGCTCAAGGTCACTGTGTGAACAGCGTTAGGAGGACCGTCTCTCCCTCTTGACTGCACTCAGAACAGCGGGGCGGTGATCTGCATCTTTGGGGGATATCTGTATCTACGTGTAACCAGCTGTCTCACCCGTTCATCACTCTGTTGAACTCTGACTTGGCCTTCCTGGGACTCCGGGGCTGAGAGTAGCTCCTCCCTCATCCTGCTGGTTCCTCCCTGTCTTGTCCCTTCTCTCCCCTCCCCTCCTCTCCTCTGCCAGCCCTGGCCTCGCACCCTGGTGCTGGCAGACAGACCCTGAGACACCCGGAAACCCTTGCATCTCGAGGATGACCCAGGTCCTGGGCAACCTGTGGTTGGGTCCCCCCCCGGCTCTTCCCTCCTTCTCACCTGCACACCCTCCCTAAGGTGCTCCAGGGCTCGGCTGGGGAGGGAGCCTCACTGGAGGGGGCAGGCAGAGATGAAGTTAGACTTCACCGAGCTTAGTGCCCAAGAACAGGCCTGAGAGAGCCTCCAGAACAGTGAGCTATGGGAGCGAAGGCTGGCGGTCTCGGGAGGTGCCGGGGGTGGGGCCTGTCAGCGAGTTAAGGGGTGGCTGGGAGGTATGAGGGGTCAGAGGGAGGAGGCCTTCATGGCCACCTGAAGCCTTCTTCAGCAGTTCAAACCTCCTGTAGCCTGGCTTGGAAAATAGACCCAGTTGTTCATTCAGCAAATGGGCACCTAGTCGTCTAGACTAGGCACATCTGTGAAGCGAACAAGACGTAGTTTCCTGCCCTCTGGGAGCTGACAATTTACAGGGAGGCTGTGACTGAAGGAGGAGTAAACGGCCTCACCCCGGCCCCTCCTCTTGTCCACCCAGTGGACCCCAGGGTGTCTCCACAAACACAGGGGCTCATGGGGCTAGTGCCAGGAATCTGCTGCCCTTGAGGGACCTGAAGGGGAAGCTGAGAGGGCTCCTTTCTGCTGCTGGACAGTTCTGGAAGGGAGGATGGCCAAAACGAGGAGAAGGTGAGCGCGAGAGAAAGGTGAGAAAGTCTTCTGAAGAAAGGAGCCCCCACGCTCTGTGACCACCCCTCTCCCCGGGACTGAGAAAGGAGATGGACCTCCCAGGCACTGTGGCCAACAGTCCCGTTTTGCACAGGACTGTCCAGCTTAGCACTTCTCAGTCCGGGGATCGTTGGTCATCCTACACCAGAAGGCCATTCGACAAGAGGCTCAGCTTCTGCCCCTGGAAACCTACAGTGTCCAGGCCTCTGAGGGCTGGATGACTAGGTCACAGTGCTGGCCATGCCTAGGACTTGTAGGAAGTAACTGTGGGCTCCTGGGGTGGGGGCGCTGACAGAGGAGCAGGGGCAGGGGGCTCACCGCAATGGCCAGATCCGGGGGGTAGACTTGAATCTGAGGCCTGGGGAGTCTGGGGGCCTCGAGGCAGGATGCAGTGGCAGAGCTGCCCATGCTTTTGTGTCCACCTTCCTCTGTCCACCAGAGTCTGATTACCAGTGGCCCTGGTGGTCCTGTACCAGCTTGGGAGGCCTGACTTCGAAGTTCTGTCTCCGGCTTGCTGTGTGACCCTAGTTCAGTTGACCCTGAACCTGGGCCTCAGTGGTCCTTGCCTGAGTGACTGGACCAGGGCCCTCTGAGGGAGGTTGTGTGAAACATGAAATGTGGCCTGCGTTCACACGCTGCCGTGGTCACTGTTGTGGCTGGAGTGCCTGCCCCTGGGATGCCAGCTCTGGGGACCACTGAGGGGCTGGCCTCAGGTAGGGCTGACTCCCCATTCTTGCAGAGGAGACAGATGTATAAACTAGAAGTTGAAAACTGGAGGCCCCAGCCAGGGATGTGGCTGATGGATATGTTTTGTTCCATTTTAAACCATTTGTTTTTTTCTCATTGAGATATAATTTGCGTACCATAAAACTGACCATTTTAAAGTGTACAATTCAGTCTTTTTTAGTATAGTCACAAGATTATGCAACCATCATCACTGTCTAATTCCGGAGCATCTTCCTCACCCCAAAAGGAAACCCTGTACCCATTAGCAGTTACTCCTCCTGTCTCCACCCCACAGGCCCTGGCAACCACTAAGCTTCTGTCTGTCTCTATGGATTTGCCTATTCTGGACATTTCATATAAATAGAATCATACAAGAGATGGCTTTCTGTGACTAGCTTCTTGCCCATAACAATGTTTTCAGTTGATCCATGTTGTAGCCTGTGTCAGTATTTTAATCCTTTTTATGGCCCAATAATATTCCATCTACCGATATTCCATATTTTGTTTGTTCATTCGCTCATGGACATTTAGATATTTCCACTTTGGGGCAATTAGGAATACTGGCACTGTGGACATTTGTGTCACAGACTTTGTGGGAACATGTTTTCCATTCTCTTGGGTTTCTCGCAGGAGTGGAATCACTGGGCCATAAAGTGACTTGGTGTTGATGCCTTAGTCAGGCCACATGCTCTCCCCTTCTCAAATCTTAACCCAGCCCCTGACTGCATCACTTACACCCCTTTACTCACTGTCATTTCCTTTCTGGTCCCTGTAGGCATCTAAGCGTCCAGGCCTTGACTACAGAACAGTGATGGAGAGACACAGGGGGCTGTAGGAACCAGGGAAGCCTCCTTACTTGGGGAGGAGTCTGGAGGACTTCCTGGAGGAGAAGCCACCTGAGTTTAATTTAAGCTGAGTGGACTTTTTTTTTTTTTTTTAGGGAAAAGGAGTGGGGAAGAATGCTCCCTGTGGGAAGCAAAAGGATGGAGTTTTGATACCCTCTCCCCTTTCTCCACTCTGTTGGGTGAGCCTTAGTGAGGTTAGGGGGATGGATGAGAACTCCAGGGAGCAGCTGAAGTGCCCTCTCTTCTTCCTCTAGTGTGTACCTCCTCTGTATCTTCTCTTTCTCATTCTTCTCTGTTTCTCGGTTTTTGTTTTCCTTTCTGTCTTTTCTGTTTGTTCAGGGAGCTGCAAACAGTTTGATGGACTGAGAGAAGAAGGGGAAAGATGAGGGAGTGAGATAAGCCAGACGGTCTTAAGCCCCTACAGAAAGAGCTGGGGGTGGGGAGTGCATGGGCAAAAGGATGAGGGACCTCGGCCCTTTCTGAGCTAGGGACAGAGGCTGAGAACCTAGGACAGAGGTGACCCTGAGCCAGGACACCCTGTGTCCCAAATGGCATTCCTCAGGGGCGGGTGAGAGGGGGGCTGGGCCCCATCAGGCTGGACCAGGCCCACAGGCAAGGCAGAGCTGCACACACATCTTCCCAGGTTTCTGCTCCACTACCTAATGGGTAATTATACCCTGACATGCATGGAGCAAAGAAGGGATTTTCTGTGAAGCAAAATCTCCCGTGAAATATTCAGGCCATGCTGGGCTTCGCTTCCCAGCCACCTAATCGCTGCTGCTTGGCTGGGCCACAGCTTGAGAGGCCACATGAGCCTGGAAGGCCGCATGGGGCTTTTTATTTCCTTCTCTACAGGGAGAGGTTTCCATGGACTAGGAAGAAGCTTGGCGTTGGGCCTAAGACAGGCTGCGTGCATGTGTGTCTGTGGTGTGCGTGGGGTGTGTTCGCCTGTTTAGCCTCTGCACATTCATTGGTGAACCTGGTCATGCATGTGTGTTCTGAGTGTGTGTACTTACACACACCTGTGTGTAAGATGCACCCTGGCACGGACAGTGCATTTCACACCACTGTCTGGATTGTTCCTGAAGGTGCTTCTCTGCTGTGCCCTGTACTCTGATTCCAGGTGGGCTGCCTAGGAGACCCTCTTGGTGTGACAGTCCACCCTGTGTGTGACTTCTCTCTGTAACCTGCCTTGGGAGTCTTCAGGGTCTTGGGTTTACACTGAAAGCCTTGAAGTCCTCCCAAGCTCAGGGGCTCAGAGGTGGCAGCTGGTGCGCTGCACATGTGAGTCAAGCTTTGCCTCTCTTTTCTCTGATTTATTGTTTATTTGTTTATTGGAGTTTATTGTTTATTTGGAGTTCTGAGTGGGGCCACAGGGGAGCACCTTTGCTTCTGAGAGTTGACTGAACTGGGACACGTCTGTCTCTTTGTTAAGGCCCCTGAGCCTCTAACCCTCATCTCACTTGTCTCCTCTGGCCCATGAAGCCTCTGTATTTGCACCAAAGGTCACCTTTCTAAAACCCTGCTTTTGCACTTCAGTCACTCCTCCATACTGCACGAGGTAGGCAGGATTAGAATTATTGTACCCATTTGGCAGATGAAGAAACTGAGGTCTGGAGAAGCAAAAGGACATACCTAAAGTTGCTTGGTGAACCCAGGCTTCAAGCAAGATCACTAGCTTCTTCTCCTTGTGTATGAACTCTTTACCTGCAGCTTTGGCCCTGGCCCTTGGTAAAGGGGACCCTGCTCAGAGGAAATGGGCCCTGGTTTCATGAATGAATCAAACTGGAGGGTGTTCCTTTCTCCACGTGGAGTTCTCCTCCCCTCTGTCATCATTCAATGTTGTCAGCCCTGGACATCTCAGATCAACAGGAAGGGACACAAGAGGCAATAATATTGATGTCCATCATTGATATTTCCTTATTGTGGCTGTAATTAGCAATTCTTCCATGGCTGAGGCTCAATCTGGCAGGCAAGTGGAGGAGCTCCGGCTTGTTAATGTCAACCAGTTAATGTCACACTGACATGGCTGATGGTGTGTGTAGGGGGGTCTTAGGTAGGGAGAAGGAGAAGAGAGAGGCTGAGCAGAAGGTCAACAGCTCTTCTCTTCTCCTCAGGCACTTCTTCTCCTTGAGCACAGCCTGTTAGAGTACCCCTCATCCTATGTATCCCAAGAGAGTTCGCTTTCCAGGTTGCCCCCTTCACCCCATGGCCCCTCGCCCCTCCCTGTCCTACCAGGATGGCTAGGAGGATATAGTGGCTTACACTCCCTGGGAAATTATACCCATTTGGCAGATGAGGAAACTGAGGTCCAGAGAGGTAAAAAGACATGGCTGAAGTTGAACAGTGAACCTGGGCTTCAAGCAAGATCATTAGCTGCTCCTCCCTGTATGTGAACCCTTTACCTGTAGCTTCAGCCTGATGTCTTCACAGCTCAGGAAGCCTCCAGGAGGACTTCCCAGGTAGCCAGAGGTGGGAGAGCAGCTCCTCAGCCCTTTGCCCTTCTTCCCCAGGTGGAAGAATGCCCCCTACTCCCACCCCGAGCCTTGCCACACTCAGATCTGCATCTCCCTGTTTATGCTGGCCTCCTAGGCAAGGCATGCACCATCCCTTCCTGCAGGGCCTGGCACACTTCCTCTCATCTATGTATGTCACACAAGGGCTGACATGAGGACTCCCAGGCCTCTAGGAACCTCCTTATCCATCCACTGACACCTTCCCCTCTTTACCTCCCTCAGGGTCCCTCTGCCCAGATCTCTTTAGATCCTTTGCTTCCTTGAGCAGAGAAAGCCACACCAAACATTCTCCGAAAAGATTGATTTCCTCAGCCCTAGACATCTCTCCAACTCTACTGCTGCCAGCCTGCCCATTCTCTGCATGCCTAGTCTGCATGCATGCTCAGTTGTGTCTGACTCTTGTGACCCCATGGAGCCTGGTGAGCACCAGGCTCCTCTGTCCATGGCATTTTTCAGGCAAGAATACTGGAGTGGGTTGCCATTTCCTATTCCAGGGGATCTTCCTGACCCAGGGATTGAACTCACATGTTGTGTGTCTCCTGCACTGGCAGGCAGATTCTTTGCTACTGTGCTACCTGGGAAGCCCTAGTCTGGGGCTGCTTCTAACTAGTGAAAGTGAAAAGTGAAAGTGAAGTTGCTCAGTTGTGTCAGACTCTTTGCGACCCCATTGACTATAGCCTACCAGGCTTCTCCGTCCATGGGATTTTCCAGGCAAGAGTACCAGAGTGGGTTGCCATCTAACTAATGATGAAACAAATAACAGTGGCTGTTCTTGTTCCTTAGGTACTTATTTGTTCCAGGCACTGTTAAAAGCAGCTTGTAAGCATTTGATCCTCATAGAAACCCTATGGAATAAATACATGTAGCATCCCCATTTTACAGATGAGGAAAACTGAGATGCAAGGCAATTAAGCTAGTTGCCCAAGATCACGGGATTGCTAAGTGGTGGACAGTGTGACCCAGGATGTGTGGCTCCCAAGCCACCCTCTCCTGCTTCGAGTTTTAGCCCATGAAGTCATTTCCTCTACCTGCATCTCTACTTTGTGAGCTCCTGGGGCAGGTAGGGGCCATAGATGCCTTGGCTCTGCAGCAGGTGCTCATAGTCGGCAAATGAGAGTAGTGGTGGCAACAGCATACTCTTCCGAACTCTGCATCATGCAAATGGTTCCCCTCCAAGGCTCTCTGGTGCTCCCAAGGGCACTGTGCACTCTCTGGGGATGGAGCTTCCTACACTGTATGCCCTGCTGGTGGTGTCTGCTGAATGAGGGACCAGTGTCTGACTGCAAGACTCCCTAAAGTAATCCATCCCCCTCGAAAGAGACCTTCAAAGCTGTGTCTCAGCTTAGGCTTGGCCTTGGCAAGGATGTCCACATGCTCGCACTGTCCATTCATTCATTCAGTAAATACTTGCTGGGTCCTGGGTACTGAGTGCCAGGCCCTTTGGAGGGCCTTAAGCATGCTGAGTTCAGGTCCCGGCCATGCCCTGGGGGTGCCCAAAGCCTGGTCAGGACAAGAGCTTAGGCACATCTGACCAGTGCAAGGTGAAACTTGCCCCATGGAGGCAGTGCCAGAGCGTCATGGGGGTATAAATACAATGAGGCACAAAGGCTGCACAGAGGAGGAAGTGTTTGAAAAGATTCATTAAGAAGAGGGAAGCGTTTTCAGACTGACAGAGAGGGAAGGTCATCACAGCAAAGGAACAGCCTGTGTGGAGGCTGTGAGTCTGAGAGAGCAGGGCAGATTCAAGAAAAGGCGAGGAGTTCAATTACAAAATACTGGGTGGGCCTGGCTGTGGAGATGGGGGAGGGCTCACTGTCGGAAGGAGGGGTGCATGCTGTCTCCCCTGCAGATGCTGGAGAGATGTATGGCAGGGCATGTGAGGACAGAGGCCAGGGCTTCTGCAGATGGTCCCAGCCTCAGGGAGGCTCAGCATTTCTCCTTTCCTTCCTGGTGCAGGGTGAGGTGTGGACGGGTCAGCATCCAGGGGTGGTGGTGCACACAGGCGTGGTGAGGGGATGGATGATGTGTATGAGGACAAAGGATCCCCTGACCATGCTGGGAGGCTGCTTCGGGCTCAGGAATTAGGTGCTCTGGGCTGCGGCTGGCCTGGAGGGTGCCCATGACCATGGAGGCATCCACCCTTGCACATCTCCGGTCCTCCCAACAGCCCCTCCAGGCTGGTCAGTCCCAATGGGCAGAAGGGAGACTGAGGCCCGACAGTGGCAGGCCACGCCCAGGGTCTCACACAAGCAGCAGGTGAGCATAGCATTCCTCTCACCCTTTAGCATCACTGACTTAATGAACATGAGTTTGAGCAAACTCTGGGAGATGATGAAGGATGGAGTGCTGCAGTCTATAGGGTGGCAAAGATTTGGACACAACTGAGCGACTGAACAGCAACAACATGCTTCAATGGGATATTGGGGTTCTTGGCAAGGACAGACACCCCAGCTCTCAGGGTTCAGGATGGAGCCAGGGTGGCCTCCTTGTTTGGCACAGAGAAGGCCTGGCTGGAGAGGAGGTGGTGCGGGGCCTGTGGAGGTCAGAGGTCAGGCAGGGAGCCTAGAATGTGGCCGAGGAGGAGGCCTACATCTCGAGTCTTAACATGCGAAGGGTTTCAAGGATTTAGCTTGAGTCCCTAGTAGTCTCTGGGGAAAATTTCTCTCACGGGCCTCAGGGAGCCTAGCATAGCCAGGAGGGAACCAAACATATCCCTGGTAGGTCCACGGGTTTACCAGCTTATGCTTGAGTGTACAGCCTGCTTCTGTGTTTACACTCAGGTCTCTGTGTATATCATGTGTGTGTGTCTGAAGGAGTGTGACCCCGGCAGGATAATTCTGTATGTGTGCACCAGAGCCCCCGGCCACAACCAGCAGCCCCGCACGACCCTCATCCTCACTCCCGAGCCAGAAAGCTACACAACCCACCGGGTCCGGGTCTGGGGCGGGCCTGGGCGCAGCTCTGCCCTCCCCCTTCACAAGGCCCTCCGCCTCACAAGGCCCTCCCCCTCACGAGGCCTGCCCCTTCAAGAGGCCCGCCCCCTCACAAGGCCCGCCCCTTCACAAGGCCATCCCCCTCACAAGGCCCGCCCCTTCACAGCGCCCTCCCCCTCACAAGGCCCTCCCCCTCACAAGGCCCGCCCCCTCACAAGGCCCGCCCCTTCACAAGGCCCTCCCCCTCACAAAACCCGCCCCCTCGCAAGGCCCTCACCCTCACAAGGCCCACCCCCGGGTGCTAAGGTCCAATCCCTTGGGGATAGGCACTGTGGGTAGGCGTCCCATCAAGGGGACAGCTCAGGCTGGGAGGGGCCATCCAGCTCTTTTTTGTGTTTGCCCCCTCCCCACCCATCTCTAAGTGCCTGTCATGGGCTCCTGACAGGTAGGTACCTGTCCCCTGCCACTTGTACAGCCTCCATGACGGGGAGCTCACTGCCTTCCAGGGCAGCATCCGTGGGACCTGTGGGACAACGTCCAGAAAGGAAGGCCAGAGGGTGGCGTGGAGGCTCAGCTCTGACCGCCCAAGGCCTGGGCTCTCCCTCAACAGCCAGGCCTGGGGCGCCAGCAGCTCCCCGGGGCAAGGTCAGGCCCGAGTCTTCTGGGCCTTTCACCTTGTTGTCAAGAGCATATTTTAGCTATTAGTGACAGAGCAAGGGATTTGGGGAGGATTTCTCTCTCTCATTTCCCAGAGCTTTCAACAAGCTTCTTCCCTTCCCACCCCTCCGCCTGCCAGAGCTGAGAATACCACACACACACACACCACACACACACACACACACACACACACACACACTCATACCCGGTGTTCCTGTGTGGCTGAGCGAGAGGGAGAGAAATCTGGGTCAGTCTCCCAGGGAGAGCTCCGTGGCATCTCCCCACCTTCCCCAGCAGATGCTCAGCGCTGCAAACTCAGACTGTGGTCTGAAGGCCGAGGCCTGTCTCAGTCCTGCCCCAGATGCCCTGTGGGCCTTCCCTGGGCCTCCCTGCAGGGTGACCTCATGTTCTAACCTCTGTGTTTCCCCAGCCAGGCCCCGGGACTCACAGTTCATTTTTGCCAGCCTCTGCTGATTGCATGGAGGGTGGCAGAAGCTCTCCCATCTCCCACTGACTCTCCAGTTTCAGCCCCTGGGCTCTGGGGATGAGGGGAGGAGTGGTTCGGGGAGGCCTGGCTGGAGCTGGGGCTTGTCTAATAGCAACCCCATGTAGGGGGCTTCCCAGGTAACTAGTGGTAAAGAATCCACCTGCCAATGCAGGAGACACAAGAAACTTGGGTTCAATCCCTGGGTTGGGAAAATCCCCTGGAGAAGGGAATGGCAACCACACAATGGATTCTTGCATGGAGAATTCCATGGACAGAGGAGCCTGGCAGGCTACAGTCCAGGGTGTCGCAGAGTCATATGCAACTGAGGACCCACACAACCCCTTGTAAAGAATGCCTGACACAGAGGAGGGACCCTAGTGGTAGAATTTGGGGCAATCTGCAGGATCTGGAGTCTGAGTAGGGTGCCTCAGGGGTAGAAAGGGGTTTCCAAGAGAAAGTGGACAGAGAAACGGCTAAGGATATTACTGCCATTTCAGGATGGACTCAGCTAGTCCATGTCTGAGACAGGACCTTTAAGCTCAGAGAGACATTCTTGGGACTAGGAGCAGAGGGATGGAGGGGGATTTCCTCTTCAGCTGGGAAAACTGGATCCTGGGGAATTGCCGTGGTTTAAGTCACCCAGAGACTCAGGACAACTTCTCCCCTGTCCACCCCTGGAGACACCAAGGCCACTTCCTGCTTACTGCCCCCAGCACACAGTTCTCAGGTGACCTGGGAGATTTTTCCTTTCTTCTGCCAGGGATGACCACTGGGTCCTCAGTGCCTGCCCAAGAATGTCTGTTGAGTGAAAGGATAGACAATTGATTCGATTTAGGCTAGATGGAAGAAGGACTTCCTAATGCCACTGGGTCAGCCTTAGCCTCCGGATGTGAGGCATACTCAGGTGAGACACTCGAAAGTATCAGGTGGAAGGAGGGACCCCAGCCACCCCCAGCTTCCCGCTGAGGCCAGATCCTAACCTATGAGGTGTAGGGAGAGAGCACGCGGCCTGCCTGCTGGGGCTTCAGCTCATCCGAGAGCCTCCAGGCCCAGAGCCTGCTGCACTGCTTGTCTTTCTCAGAGTGCACACATGTGCCCCACGTGGGCTTCCCAGGTGGTGCTAGTGTTAAAGAACCTGCCTGCCAATGCAGGAGACATAAGAGATGTGGGTTCCATCCCTGGGTCGGGAAGATCCTTGTAGGAGGGCATGGCATGCAGTATTCTTGCTTGGAGAATCCCATGGACAGATGAACCTACAGTCCATGGGGTTTGAAAGAGTCAGACATGACTGAAGTGACTTAGTGCACATGCACACACGTGTCCCATGTGGGGGCTGGCTGTTGAAATGCCAGTCACTGGTGTGGTTGTATTGACTCACACCTGTGTGGTATGTGTGCACAGGACAGCTCAGGAGTTGCTTCATGGACTTAGAACCTCTTTTGAAATATGGAACCAGAGACCAATCATCTTTAGAAGGAGCTCCAGGGGTTGTGTTTGAGACCACAAAGAGGGTGGCCAGTCTCCCTTGACTCACCAGCCCCTTGTGGAGTGAAGACTCCTAAGCAGGGGCACTCAGGGAAACACTGGCCTGGCTGTGAGAGGAGTTAAGGAGGGTCAGGGAAGCGAGGATGGGGTACAGGTGGGTTTGAGAGATAGAGGTGAGAGCAGGGTCATGCACAGCCTCTTCAGATGGGCCCCAGAGCAGAACTGGTTTTTTTCTCTCAGACTGGGGTTCCTGTGGCCTCATCTAGGCTCCTGGACAGCCTGCCCACTCCTTGAGAACCTGTGAGAGGAGTTTCCTCTTCCTTCATTCCTGAGGGCCCCAGCCAGCCCTGTCTCTCTTCCTTTCTCTCCACGCCAGAGCCCATCCTTCTCTTGCTCCCTGTGGCCCCGGCCAGGTCGAGCCGCAAGCGAATGCTCAGGACCCCTTGGGCTGGGGCACTAGGGGCAAGCTCAGCTCCCTCCCAGAGGACCCAAACTGGCAGCACGCCATCCGTTTGCGAAGCTGACTGACTCAGCGCGTGCACTGGAGCTTCCAGAGCCCCGCGGGCTAGGGGCACACGCCCGCTCACACATGTGAGTCCTCTTGGATCAATAGGGTAAGGAACTGGAAAAGGTATAATTCAATCTGCCAGCCCGGTTATTAGTTATTGTGCTGGAAGGAGCTCCTGGTTCTCCGTGGCCTTCTCCTCTCACCTCCATTCAGAGGTCCAAACAGAATCCGGCTGGGAAGAGAGCTGGTCAGCGTGCAGTGTCCCGGGTCAAAATGACCTGTGAAGACTGAGGCAGAATCTGGGACAACCTCTCCCTGTCCAGAGCCATTAGTCCTTGGAGTGTCTACAGGAACCTCTGGGTCAGCATGTACAGGTGGAAATTGAGGCCCAGTGAAGGCAGAGGGCTGACTTGTGCCTGGGTGTGGTGAGGGCTGCCCTGTGCCAGCTTGCTGAGCCTGCTTCAGGAAGGGCAGGAGGAAGAAAGGAGCAGAGGGTGGGGAAGTCAGTCAGGAAGAGGGTGCAGGATCTAGAGAGGTGTGAAGATGTGACCACCAGCTCACCTGGCAAACAATTTCCAAGCCCCTGGGCCAGGGAAGGGCTTGTCTCCACCCTGCGGTCAGGGATGGTGGCCCAGCTGGGAATGGACAGTGACCTGCACTGTGTCTCATTTGGCGCCTCGTATGGCCTGGCAGGGTGGGCCCTGTTATCCCCATTTCACAGAGGCACACACTGAGGCCCAAAGGAAGCCTTCCCAAGACCTACGGATAAGGAGGGGCAGTGCCTGCCATAGGGGACAGAGACCTGCTCCTGGTGAGGGGTCTCCCACAGGTTAACACTCTCAGCAAAATGGGCTTTGCTTCATGCCTTGAGGCAGAGCTGGGACCAGCTCCTCTGAGAGAGGCAGACACTTGTCTTTAGGACACTAGACTCCCCAGTTGGTGCCTTGTGCTGGCCAAGAACTTCTTCTGCAAGTTTGACCACAGTCACTCATGTTTTAACTTCACCCCACCATCTGTGGGTCCCTATGCCTTCTTGGTTCTGGGTGAGTGTGGGGGCATGCACCCTGGCCCCTGCAGCCTGGCCACCCCTCAGGGCAAGGGGTGAAGCTGATCACCTCCCCCACCCTCAGTTTTCCTAGCCGGACCTGTTTGAGAATCAGCTCACCTTTGCCCAGCATTGCCATTCTCATCACAGCCTCTGCCCATCTCATTTCTATTAAACTCATTTGCCATCTGAAGGGCTTCATTTTCCACTCTGTTTGCCTGTAATCACCCCCCCAAAACCCATCCCCGTCTCCCCAGTATCCCCCTGCAGTACCCAGAGTGGTGGTGAACTGGCAGCCAGGCTTGGGCACAGCTCAGAGCACCCCATCCTCCCCCCATGCCTGTCTTGGGAAGAGACCTGTGCTCTGGGCAGCATTTCACCCTTTCTTCTGTACCCCTTCCCTGCTCCCAGACCAGATGCCCTGTTTAGTTGAGAACCAGGGGCAGACTCTTCAGCCCTTGAAGGCTTTTCACCCCCACTCTCAAATTTTTTCCCCCTAGCCAGGCTAGGAAGACCTGGGCATCTTCGCCTTGAAATCTGATGCTCAAGGCCCAGGTGTTTCTTATTACGCAACCCCCCTTCCAACAAGCTCCAAATTTACCCCCATCCCAAGAGAAGCTGACTTTAGACGGGTGAGCAGGAAAGCAAGATGGTTTTTAAACTAATTCATACTAAGGTGTGAGTGATTGATAGCAGTTTATCCTGCCTATGGTATTTGGATTTGAACAGAAGAGCATTATAGTAATCATATTAATAATAATAGCAATAACAATCACTAACACTCAATTTGTACTGTGGGTCAGGCACTATTGTTAACACTGCATGGGTATTAAAAAGCAGTATTAAGCCTTTTATTAATAATTAATCTACTGACCCAAAGGAATTTCTTGTTGGTAGGAAGATACGGGAACAGTGTTGAGGGGCAGGAGAAGAATGAGGGAGTGGGAGCAAACCTCTCCCTCCTCTGAATCCCCATCCATTTTTACAGAGAAGTACCAGTGCATCCCCATTATACAGGGATTACCTCCCACTCAGTACACAGAAGAGAGTCCAGTTGTTTGCACTGCAAACTGTGTCAGGCATTCACCTGGGGTCACCTTGCAAGGGCAAGAGAGTCTTTATTGTTCGCTGGGGCTCAGGGTTCTCCCAGGAGACGCCTGGGAGACTGGTGCTCCAGGGTTGGCAGCCTTCCCCCAGGAACCTCAGAGCACCCCTTAGAAGGGTCCTTGGTGCCTAGGGTCATCACATGGGCCCCCTGAGAAGCCAAATGCAATGTTCTCTATGGTCTCTGAACCCCTCCACGTCTCCCATGGCCGCACCCTTCACTCTACTGTAGGCTGCACGTGCCCCAGAGCCCATCTATAAGCTGGACTTTAACATGAGCTTCAGACAAACCCTATAAGGTGAGTGGAGCTGGGACAGGATCCCCATTCTGTAGGTGGGGGGACAGAGGCTCTGAGAAGAGAAACTTACTGTGAGGACTCCCTCCTATCTAGAGGATGCCCTGATGAACTCTGTAGTGAGGGGCAAGGAGAGCTGATTGCATTCTGACAGGGACCTCACCACTTTCAACAGACGAGTGTGAGATGGTGGTGGCGTTTCAGTCCCTACCCCTTTCCCTCTCTACCAGGCGGTCTCCTGTTTCTCCCGGGCACCCCCTCCCCTATTGGAGGAGGCTGAGCACTTGCTCCCAGGCTACCTCCTCACCTTACTCCAGCCTTTCTTGCCTGCAAGCTTTCAAGGTCAGATTGCCTGGTAATTCAGTAATTGATCTGGGAGACTTCCATTATAAATCTCCCAGCCGTGGCCAGCTTTTCCCGTATACCCAGCTACTACGTCCCACAGCCCATTCTATCCAGCTTACCCTGGTGATGACCACTCATGTGTTCCTCCAGGGGAAGATAGCTGATCATCCTCTGTTTCTCACTCCCCACCCCCGCCAACAACACTGCTGTGGGCAGGGCCCCAGGGACTCTGAATTTAGACAGACGTGACATGGTTCCGAACTGACCCCAACCATCAAATGCTGTGTGGTCTTAGACAAACCACTTTCCCTCTCTGAGCCTCCATGGCCATGCCTGGAAATGGATCTGCTCAGATGGCTTTGAGGATCTAGTATGACAAAGTGTGGGAGCAGGCAGGTAGCCACTGTGATGAGGGCTCCCTTGGGACCCAGACTTGGGGATCCTCAGGGTGGAGGAGACCAGAGTAGGGCATGATTGCCACTGCTTCTCTCAGCAATCAGGGAAGACTTCTCAGAGGAGGTGGCATTTGGGCTGCGCCCTGAAGGATGACCAGACTCTCCTACATTTGGGGGTGGGTACAGCAATGGATGGTCTTCTGGGGCCCTACATACAGGCTTGACTAACCTGTGGCCTTTGGGTTTCTTGCTTGCAAATCTGACCACAGTAAGCCCACATTATATTCTTCTGCGGTGGCTCAGACAGTAAAAAATCCACCTTGCAATGCAAGAGACTTGAGTTCGATCCCTGGGTTGGGAAGATCCCCTGGAGAAGGGAACAGCTAACCACTTCAGTATTCCTGCCTGGAAAGTTCCATGGACAGAGAAACCTGGTACAGTCCATGGGGTCACAAAGAGTCGGACACGACTGAGCAACTAACACATTTTTTCACTTTTTCATTCCCTTCAGTGGCTCCCTGATGCTCTTTGGCTAAAGTCCCCACTCCCTCGGGAAGCTTCAGAGGCCTGGCAAGATCTAGTCCCTCCCAGCTTCACATATCCGAGCCTGTGTCTCCAGCTTTGATGAATTTTTTAAACATTTATTTATTTTTGGCTGCGCTGGGTCTTCGTTGCAGCACACAGGCGTTCTCTAGTTGCGAGCTCCTCCTCGTTGAGGTGCGCAGGCTTGTCATTGCAGTGGCCTCTCTTGTTGTGGAGCACAGGTATCAGGTCCACAGGCTTAGTTGCCCCCCCCCCCCACCACATGGGATCTTCCTGGACCAGGGATTGAACCCATGTCCCCTGCATTGGCAGGCAGATTCTTAACCACCAGACCACCAGGGAAGTCTCCTTTGATGAATTTTTAAAAAATTCTATACAGGCTATAACCTTTGCACCAACTGCTCTGTAATTTGACTCTATGACCACAGTAAAATTTGACTCTGTGACCAAGTAAAACCCCTACTCCCTTCCAGGGCCTATTCCCCCACCCCCTAGAGCCTGCCCCTTCTTTCTCAGGGTCTCAGACCCTCACCTGAGTCCCCATGTTTGGACTCGGCTCATATGTGCCTGGCGCTTCCCAGGTGGCGCTAGAATCCACCTGCCACTGCAAGAGACACATGAGACACAGGTTTGATCTCTGGGTGGGGAAGATCCCCTGGAGAAGGAAATGACAACCCACTCTAGTATTCTTGCCTGGGAAATCCCACAGACAGAGGAGCCTGGCAGAGGAGCCCCGGTCCATTGGGTCACAAAGAGTCGGACATGACTGAGCATGCACACACGCATGTATGCCCATCTTAAAGTGGCCACCAGGTGACCAGTCATCCCGGTTTACCTGGGACCGAGGCGTTTCCAGGATGCAGAGGTTTTAGTACCAAAACCAGGGCAGTCCCAGACACATCACGATGGTTGACCTCACTGATTCCCCTCCAGCCATTGCCCCAAGGCCCACCTGTTTTCTTGTCCTCACCACTCTTCTGTTGGAAGACATTCATTCAGTGAATGAGGGGATGCACTCAGACCTGGGCAAGCTTCTCCTTCTCTCTGGCCTCAGTTTCTTATATACACCATGAGGGGGGTTCCCAGACCTTGTGCACACAAACACAGCAAATTGGAGAGGGGGGGCAGTGCCCAGCTCAGTGAGGGGCTGTGCGTGCACTGGACCCCAGGGTGGACAGAGGTGACAGTGGTCTGGCAGTAGGGTGGGCCAGCACAGCTGGGGACGAGCCAAGTGTCCAAGCCCTCACCTTCCTAGACGTCCTGCCCTTACCAGAGGGCCATTTCTGGGCCAGGCCGTTGGTCCAGACCCAGGGTTGGGGGTGACCAGAATGCTGACACCGACTGCCAAGCTCCACTCCCCTCCCACCCCCGGGGAACAGATGGCCCAAGCTTGGGCGGGCGGCAGAGATGGGGACTGGCATTTGTGTATGTGTGTGGTTTTTAAAAAATCTGACACATTTTTGTCACGTCTTGGTGCATCAGAACAGTAAAGGAGGCGGGAGTGTGAAGAATGTTTTAACTCGCAACTTTGTAACAGTTCCAGGTTCTCTAGGCCTCCTCCCCCTCCCTCAAGCCCCTGCGGAGGAGCCTCAAAGCCCATCTGTTCCTGGATCCCTGCTCCCGACTCCCCACAGCCCCCCATCCATCTACTCATCTATCCATCCATCCATCCACCCATCCATCCATCCATCCATCCATCCATCCATCCTTCCTTCCTCCCTTTCCTCCCATTAGCTGACAGGGAGAATCAGAGAAAGCAGCTTGATACTCCAAGAGACCCTGAGCAGGGAGGCAGGGGCCCTATTCCAGGGCTAACTTGACCTCAGACTTGCTCTGTGAACTTGTGTAGTTTCTGACCCTCTCTAGGCCCCACCCATGTGCACCTAAGGGTCAGGCACACCCCCTTTGGGTGTCCTGACTCTGACACTCATAGACATGTGTATGACATGGGGAGGGGAATTAGAAATGAGAAGATACAGGAAGGATCAAGACAGGCAAGTTTTGGGTTTAGAGCTTCCGGGAGGATGGCCCCACAGTGGCAGAGGGAACCATGTACCTGAAGCCAGACTAAGTGGGTCCTAACCTTCACTCCCCTCAGGTCTGGGGCCTGGGTTCCCCACTTGACTCCCACTACACCTCACCCACCCAGGGTGGATCTTTGAAGGTGACCTGGGGCTGACAGAGGTCTGGGAAGCTGCTCCAAGTCAGGTGGGGATCCAGGCAGTACCAGGGACCTGGACAGCCCTGCGCCACCCTACTGTGCTTGTCTAGTCCTGCAGGGCCCTGGAAAAGGAAGCAGCGTGGGTGCCAGGCCCTGGAAGGTTTGCTTCTCAGCCGCCAGCCCTGCTGTCCCCAAGCCTGCCTGGCACTAGCTTCCGTTTCATTAGCCATGAAAATGCCAACTGGCCTGGAAAACTAGGAGTCCACACAGGAGGCTGGTAGGAGCTGCTCTGGGCATGGGGAACAGTTAGAGACATGAGCAGACAGTGCCCTGGGGCAGCTTAGCCATGGCAAGGGCCCAAGCCTTGATTCCTCATTCCACAGCTCTGAGACCAGCAGGAGTGCTGTGGCTTGGGATGGAGTGGGGGCAAGTAGCTGGTGCACGACTGCCAGGACCAAGGAAACCCTCTCCAGGTCATCCTGCTTCCTGCATCCCTCCACACCTGACATGGAAATTCTAACGTCCAGGGCATGGAGAGCAAAGGCAGAGGAAAGGGGGAGGCAGGGGAGCTCCCTCTGACCCTGTTTGACCAGCCCACTCTGTTCTGCCTTGAAGGCTGAAAAACAGAATTCAAAGGCTGCATCAGATCACAGAATTCCCATTCTCGGGGCCAAAGCAGCTCCTGAATATTGCCCCCACCTGCCTGCATCCTGGGTAGGGCTTAGCACCCCCAAAGAGTCCCTGTAGGAGGTGGTCTTGTTTGCTCAGGAGGGTAGATTGTGGCCAAGGCAGCTGAATAAACCAACACTGACCACATTGAGGCCTAGGCCTGGGACCCCAGGGCCCGGCTGAGTCAGCGCCGTGCGCATCTCACCATATGGGCACAGGGCGGCTGGGCGGGGAGGAGCTGGGGTTGCCATGAGAACCCGCACGCTGGCATTTCCTCTTTTGGGGAGGCTGAACCATACTTTGCAGGCGGTGTAGGCTTCTGAATCCCTTTTTTTTTTTTCTGTGTTTTTTAGGAAGGGAAAAAGGGCAGGGGAAGGGGGTGGGAAAGCAAGGAGGGAGAGATGGAGTAAGACAGAGGCAGCGACAGGAGGGTGGGAGCTCCTGCAGAGGGTTGATCAGTGTTCCGTGTTCTGCAGAGCTCGTCCCTGGGCCACAGCAGCCCTGGCATGCCCTCTGACCCCCTGTGCAGGCCTTGGGTAAACCTTGTCCGTAAAACATGCAACTCTGTGCACGGCTCGAGGTTTCAGGTCAACTCTTTGGCCCTTTCTGGGCTCCTCACCCTTATCCCTGTCTGCTGAGCCTTCACCCTGTGGACAGGGACACTGGGGCAGACACGGGCAGAAGACTCGGGCCCCGCTCCTGGTCAGGGGCAGGCATTCATCTAACCTGAGTGCATCACGGACTCGTTGGGTGATGGTGGACTCCACACTGCCCAGGCAGGTGTGGAGAGCTGCCTGGAGAACAGGAAACAGTGCAGAGGTAGGAGGTGGGAGATGAGGCTTGGGAGGGTTGGGGGAGCTGAAAGGAGAGGATGGTTTCCACCCACCCATCTGGTCAGGGATTGAAGGGTGAGTGTGTTAAGAATATAGGCTTTGGGGACCTGGCTGTGAATCCAGATCCATCTCTTCATGCCTGCAGTACTTCTGCCGAGTGAGCCTTCTTGAGCCTCAGTTTCCTCATTCTGTAAAATGGGCTCATAATCCCTCCCCTGTAGGATTTGTGTGATGTGCATATAGCCCAGGGGCTAGAGCAGATCTGACTAAAGGCAGCTGCCACTGGTGTGGTCATTCTGGACGTGATCCCTGGCGTTTGCTGGGGACACAGGGATGAGTTCATATGGTCCCGAACCTGGAGGAGGGCCTGCCTCGAGCAGAGGCCTGACCCAATGTGGCCATGCTGGGGAGAAGCAGCACTGTATAGAGGGGCTCTCTGGATCAAGAAGAGTGAGCTGGCGGGAAGAGGCTGTGTTGTTGTTCAGCCACCCAGTTGTGTCTGACTCTTTGCGACCCCATGGACTGCAGCATGCTAGGCTTCCCTGTCCTTCACTGTCTTCTGGAGTTTGCTCAGTGCTCATGTCCATTGAGTCAGTGATGCCATCCAACCATCTCATCCTCTGTCATTCCCTTCTCCTCTTGCCTTCAAATTTTCCTATTTGCATCAGGGAGCCAAAGTATTGAAGCTTCAGCATCAGTCCTTCCAATGAATATTCAGGGTTGATTTCCTTTAGAATTGACTCATTTAAAGAAGAGGCTGGGGTGGCAACTTGAAGAAGAGCTTGGGGCTGGGGTAGAATGAGGCCACATGGGCAGTTCTAAAGTAGGACCATTGCCTCCGCTGAATCTGCAGCTCTCCCCCAACTCCTCTTCCTGGAAGCCCTGCCTGGCATGTCTGGAGCAGCCAGGCTTCCTTCTTGGGAAGCCTCCTCCAGACCTTTGAAAAATGGGGCTACTGAACAAGGAGGCCAGCACAGTGACACCGGCTCCACCAGCACCTTCTGATGTGTGATGCTGGGAAAATCTCTCCTCTTTGACTATACATGTGGTCACAGAGCTCTCCTTCACTCCCCCAGGGGTTGAGTAAGGCCCTGTAAGATGATGGAGCAAGCTTCCTTTAGGATGTGTCTAGAGAAAACAGGACAACAGACATGACTTTGAGCAAACTCTGGGAGATAGTGAAGGACAGGGAAACCTGGAGTGCTGCAGTCCATGGGGTCAGACACAAGTGAGAGACTGAACAAAACAATAATAACAAGAGAAATCAGAGCAGGGAAGTCTGCCTTTATTCCTGTTGAGGAGGTAGGAAGGGCAGGGGTAGAGAGTGAAGAGGCCTTACCCCTGTATGTTGCCTCCAGTAATAACAGAGCCCAAGTAGCAGGTCCTACTATGTGCCAAGATCTTTGAGTCTCATTTCATTCTTACAATATCTAGGGAAGTAGCATTATTCCTACTTGACACTTGAGAAGACTGAGGCTCAGAGAAGGAGAGTATCTTGCCCAAGTTCGCCCAGCTAGGGTAGCAGAACCAGGATTAGAATCCAGGTCTGCCTAACTCTGGACTATATCCATGACCTCCCCAAACTTCTCGCCTCTGACCTCCACCAGCCCTCACAGACTGAAAGACCCCAATCTGGTCTTTCCAACGGGCCACTAAGAAGGGTTACAGGGACACTACACTCAGTGGAGTGGGAAATGAGGAGACGTGGATGCTAAGCAGTGGGCCCCCATCCCCACTGACTGGAGTCTGACCATTCCTAGCCAGTCTGGGCAGACACAGAACCCCAGCTTAGGAAGAGTGTGGTCTTGGATCAGGTATATAGAGACTGAGTGAACTGCTTACTCATTCTGGTTCCCCAGCAAGTTACTGAACCTCACTAAGCCTCTGTTGCCTCTTCTAGAAAACTGGTCCAGAGCAGCACTGTATCAGTCAGACTAGATAGGTTTTGCTGCAATAACAAACAGCCTTAAAAATCTCAGAGACTTAAAATATCTTAGATGCATTTCTTGCTCAACTGCAACTGGGGGCGAGAGGGTCCATTCTTAACTGTCACTCAGGACCCCAGGCTGAAGGAGCTTTCCCCATTTCAACACATGTGCCCATGATACCACAGCAATGGGAAGAGGCATGGCCCAGCTGGGGCACTGGCTCTGAAGCTCCCTCTAAAGCCACATGGGTAATATCCACTAACAGTTCATTGCTCAAAGCAAGTCACATGGCCTTGTCTGACTTCAAAGGCAACAGGGAAGTCCAGTGCCTTACCACGAGCCTGAAAGAAGAAAACTGAGATCTTAGCAAACATTCCTTTCTGATGACCCTGCCCCACAAGGATGCCAGGAGTATACAACATGCTAAAGGGGATGGAGACCCTGGTAAACAGAAGGTACCTAATCAGTGTTAGCTGTCATCCTCTGCACTTCCAACTCCTAGGGAATCCAACCCCCTTTCCTTTCCTGGCCATCTCCTCTGATGTCATCAGGGCTGATGGACAGTCCCTGCCTTGAGGTTGAAGGCCTTGGCTTCCGGGACAGAGCAGAGGGGTGTCTGCTCCAGGGCGTATGGCATGGTGGCAGCAGATCCAGGACAAGCAGACAGACTCCCTCACTCCCAGCTGAGCACCGCTTGTCAAGTGCCTCTTTTAACACATTTAAAAAAAAAAAAAAAATCAGGAGATAGCAGTAATCCCTTGACTTTATTAAGGGCTTCATAAGACCCAGATCAAATTACATCTCCTACAATCGAACAGTAAATTCAGTTCTGTTCAACAAATGTTGCATTTGACATGGAGAAGGCCTGGGGTGGTCTGGGTGGCCCACCAAGCTAAGGACCCCTCCCCTCACTCAGCACCTTCCCTCATTACCCAGGAAGGTGCCACTCTCCCTGGCTGGAGGCCCTAGAGTCCAAGGCCTGGGGCAAGGAGGGGACAGTGGGCATACACAGTGACTTAGGACTTGGTCTTGAGTCCTAAGTCACATAAGTCACAGCCACATGAGGCTGTGTGACCTTAGGCAAGTCCCTTTCTCATTTTGGCTCTCAGTCAATGAAGGGATTGACTTAGGTCCCCACCCCTACCTCTGACATCTGGTTTCTGAGAGCTTCTTTACCAACCAGCATTTCCCTCTATATTGGGGAAAGAGGTGGCTTTTCCCTCCCCTAATCCTCACCCTGTCTTCACTGGGCAAGTCAGACTCTGCCCTCCCCTGCAGTAAGTAGCTCACAGTCAGAGGGAGAGACAGGCAGGTAAGTGGGCAAAGACCAGGTGGTGTGACAGAGGCACACTCCCTCCAGGGAGGCTCATTGGTTACCAGTCATGGCACAAACCAGACAGGCTATAGGTTGAGCCTGATTTCTTGTCCTCTCCTCCCAGATCCTGGCATTGACCACTGCTGGGCAGGGAGAAACCCAAGAGGACTCCCTGATGAAGGAGGCATTGGAGCTGGACCTCAAACCACTCAGCGGGAGCAGGTTCTAGGTGGAGAACAGCAGGAACATGGCTTAGAGGTGGGGTGCGTTTGGTGTGGATGTGAGTGACAGATGTCACCTGGAATATATATTTGCATGGAGAAACATGATTTCCCCATGTTCTAGCAACACACACATAATTTCCCCAGCTGCTGCCACAGGCAAGAGATGTTGGGGCTGTTCAGGAAGACAGAAGAGCTGTCAGTCAAGATTTCATAGTTCAGAGCTGGGATGCTGCTGGAAGGCCCAGAGAGGCTTCTGAATCTCCAGGGGCTGTGGGAAGGGACCCCCTTCTACCCAGTGAATCAATAACAGCAACAAGAGTACTAGTAATTGTTTGGTTCATATTACTGTGAATGAAGCTCTGGAGTATTCATTGTCTTATTCAGTCCTCACAGTGGCTTTTTGAAGGATGCTTTTTCCCACTGATTCCCTGATTCACAGAGAAAACACAAGTTTTGGCCCAAGCTGGTGGGTCCGTGAGGTGTGCTCATGCCCTCTGACCCCATGATGTATGTGCCTGCTTTTCAGAAGCCATGCGGGCCTTCACCAGGGGAACAGTTCCTTGGTGAGTAGAGGGAGCAGGGTTCCGTCATGAATGGGAAATGGGTTCTAGGTTTCTTGTTCTGAGGCTTTTCTTGACTTCTCAGGCTTGAAAGGTCTCTCGAGGCTTGTTGGTCTCCCAAGGACTCTCTCCCAAGGCTACCCTTGCTCAGCCTTCAGTCGAGAGTCCCTGAGGGCTTGACCAAACCCGGAGATCCAAAGATCCCAAGCCCCAAATTATTGCAAAGCCTCTTTCCTTTGAAACAAGACTGCAGCAAAAGTCACTGGGTGAAGGGGTCTGCCCTGACCATGCCCCAGAATCTACATTTCCACTAGCTGGAGTGACTTACCCATCAAAGTCTTCCCACTGCCTATGTGTTTGCTCTTCATTTGAAGCTGTTTGGCAAGTGTAACTTCCGGGACATCAGACTGTGAGGTTGGCTCATGTATCAGAATCGTGGTTTATTAAGTCCAAGCAGGACCTAAAGAAGCCCAAACACCTGGCACAATGTGGTTCTTTCTTGGTAGGAATGGACTGTTACCAATCACCACTTGATACAAATGTGGGTTTTTATCATTTGGCATTAAGAAGGAACTGTGACCACTTTTTCCTGGTTGGGTTGCCAGACACTCTGGGTGTGCCCCGGGCCACGTGATTCACAGATTCCTTTGGTTTCCTGGGCCAGCAACCTCCTCATTTGCATTTTTAGGTCAGCTTGGTTTCTTTTGCTGCTTAACTTTCAATACCAGCCTGCAAATGATCAGAGAGAAGGTGTCAACTGCCTCCTTAGAGCTTCCATGTAGTGTTCTGAACACCATTCAGTCAGACCTCTGTAATTCATTCATTTATTCAAAAAAAGTATTTCTTGAATGTCAGCGCTAGGAATACACAGTGAAAGGGGCAGTGAACTCCCAGCTATTTTTCACAAATGTAGGACTCTTTCTTTCCCCCAATTCAAATTTCCGTTAAAAGTGGCCTCTGTATGTACCCAGATGCATGAATCTGCCATAGCCACTTTTTTTTTTCCAATCAGGATTTTTTTTTTTAATTTTTTAATGAAAAACATTTACCTAGCTGCACTGGGTCTTAGTTGCTGTATGTGGGATCTAGTTCTCCAACCAGGGATCCAACCCAGGCACCCTGCATTAGGAGTTCAGAGTCTTATCCACTGGACCACCAGGGAAGTCCCTCCAATCAGGATTTTTCTTCTCCCCATTTCTCTCTTGTCTGACCCTTACCTTTGGAGCCAAATTCACTCTAGACAGCCTCTAAAATGATAACTTCTCCATTAACACAGGCTCAGGGGTGGTTGGGAGAGCCATCAGCTTCACACCATGCCCCGTTCATTCCAGCACCCAGGGTGGATCCTTTAACACTTATTCCAGTCCTTGTTCAATCATCTGTTAGCCATGCCTGGCCTCTCCCCTCTGTAACTACCACATGGGATTCCCTTACTGCCCCGGCAAGCCTTCAGTCACCCATCTCATCCCATCCCCATCCTGAGACTTCTCCACCTTCAGATTCAGCTCCAGGGGTCTGCTGAGCTGACTCACCCTGTTCAACCCAGACAAACCTTCGGAGTCCAGGCCGCCACCTGCCGGATGCCCAGGGTTGCTATGACGACCCTCTGCCTGTCTTCCCTGCATGGAGACAATCAAAAAATAAAAGCAAAGACTGTTTTATTCTGTGTCCCACCTGGGAGCCATTTAAGCCTCTCCACTCCTTTTGACACGTAATAATTTTTTTTTCGCTTTTAAGATTATCCTGAAATTTCACTTCCTTCTCTTCCCCCTCACTTCAAAACTCCGTGGCAGAGTCTCAGAGAACCTCAGGTCTTAAAGACATACAAACACACGTGCATGTACATGCTATGCACATGCTTACACACCATGGAGACATTAAACTGGCCTCCCTGGTGCTTGTCAATCAACAGCAAAGCCCCAGGGACCAGGACTCCTCCACCTCACATTGCCCATCACTTCACAGTTTGCAAAGCCCTTTCACATCCTATCTCATGTGGGAACCACACAGGTGGTATTATCACACTCTCCATTGTTTTTCTTTTTCTTTAGTATATTTATTACAAAATATCTTCAATGTATAACACTGTTTTTAGAAATAATTTGTCCATTTATTTATTTATGCAATCAATTTTAAACTATCTTTGTGTGTGTGTGTGTTCAGTCATGTTCAACTCTTCGCCACCCCATGGACTATAGTCTACCAGGCTCCGCTGTCCATGGGATTTTTCCAGGCAAAAATACTGGACTGGGTTGCTGTTTCCTTCTCCAGGGGATCTTCCTGACCCAGGGATTGAACCCATGTCTCTTGCATCTCCTGCATTGGCAGGCGTATTCTTTACTACTGTGCCACCATGGAGACATAATTCATATATTATAAAATTCACCTATTTAAAATATACAATTAAATATCTTTTAGTATTTCATACAGTTGGGCAACCATCACCACAAACTAAATTTAGAACATCTTTGACCCCCCCCAAAAGAGACCACAAATTCATTGCCTCCCCTCAACACCCCTACCTCTCACCAATAACTAATCAAATTTCTGGCTTTGTAGATTTGCCTGTTTTGGATATTTTAAATAAATTGTTGCCCTCCATTTTTCACATGAGAAGACTGAGGCTTGGGATTTTAGTTCCATTGACCAGTGTCACGTGGTGGTTGACTAGGGCTGGAACTAAGGCTTTTTGACACTCTAGTTTTATTTTTCTGTCATTGACCCCCTGGGATGACAGAGTTGGGTGGTGGTGGAAGGATGCCCCCCTTTCATCCTCCCCACTCTCCCTTTAGTAGGGTCTTGCTTTCCCGGTCATGAGCAGTCTTGGGAATGGCTCTTCTCCGAGGGGCAGGCTGTGGGAGCCCAGGCCGGGTCCAGGGTCCACCTGGGCACACAGGATTCTAAGCATCCCTCAGTGCGCTCGGGCTCCCTTGGCTTCTGTTTTCCCGCTGGAGACCTTCCGCAGCCACGCCTGGACCCCAGCTGAGAAGGCTCTCCACCCTGACCCCAGAGCCACAGTCCACTGCCCCCAGCCTCTCTCTGCACCCTCGTCGCCACTTGGAATCCTTCTCTCCTTTCCACATCATGCCCCTGGGGCCTTGCTCTCACTGAACCACCCTTTCTTACCATGATTTCCATCTCTGATAGTCAGCCCCCATCTGCCTTAACCTTCCATCTATGTGAACACGTGCATTACCATTGGTCCCACACGTGCATCTCACATCAACTAGACATTTTTTTTCACGAAGCCCTGTCTCTTACCAAAGACTGAATGTGTACATTGAACACAGCATCGCCACCTATCATGTTTATTTTGAAGTCATGAACATTTATACCAGCCACACGTTAGCTTAGAACATTCCCATTGACATGTACATCTGTGTTGCTATTTAAACACATTTATGTTGGACGGCCAAGGAGGGCTGCGGGTTTGCAGATAACACAGGCTGCTATCCTATATTACTGCCAGCTCTGATCCAAACAGCCTTTCTTAGCTTGCAGGACTGATCGTCATTCCTTGGATATGTCTTAAAGGCACTGTCCCTAAGTTTGGACTTGAGGGTACACAGATCAGGGCTACAATAACACATGCAGAGCTGAAGGCCTCCTGGCCTTACAGGGGTGCCCCAGGGTGTGTGTGTGCAATTTTGGGTGGCTGCTGGGGTGTGTACCAGCAGGTTTGAGGCCCAGGCCAGGGTTCCTGTTGTCCCCTCCTTGAGTCTTTTAGCCACAGAGAGCAGATTAGAATCCCAGGGGAGCAGGGGCCTGCCTGTGGTCTCCAGCCTTGGACCCTTGATTGCATAAGGGTCCTTGGAGCAAAAGGACCCTTGGGAAGGAGGCATGCACTGCTCAGCATGGTCCTGGGGGGCCTCGGCCGCTGTGCCTATGTTGCAGTCCAGTCAGCCTGTCCAGTCTCCCCCGCTTAGCAGGGTCTCTGAGGTCCAGAGAAGGCAGGTCAGAGGCTGAGCCAGGCTTGGTCTGGAGGTCCGTACCCCTTAGCCTCAGGAATCAGGTTGGGGTCAGGATCAGGCCAGGTCATTCTCTGATTAGAACTGCTGTCTAATGTTTTCTTGGCAACAGCAATCAGCATGGAGTAGAGTCCAGCTTTGGAGTGAGAACGTAGACAAATGTGGTTTCAAATCTTGATTCTCCCATTACCAGCCATCTGGAGGGCAGCAGGGGGTCGCACCTGGCAGAATGAACATGGGCATGGTTGTATGGAGGATATTCCGCTCTACTGGTCCAGCTCTGTGGCCTTAGGCTAGTGACTTCCCTGCGAGCCTCAGTTTTCCCCTCTGTAAAATGGGCTTGGTAATGTATCTACCTCATTGGTTCATTGCATGTGAAGGGCCTACCACAGTACCTGGCATGCAGCAAGTGCTCCTTAAATGCCAGCTCTGTGTTTAGTGTTAGTACTGTAATTACTGTTGTATCTGGGTGGTCTTGGGACTCAGTCTCCTCATCTGTAAAATGGGCTTAATGATGCTACTGAGGGCCCCAGTTGCCCACCTGAGGCCAAAGTTCTACCCCTTACTACTCTTCTCTTCCCACTGCTGTGTGACTGCCCTGTCTTTCCCAGATACCCCAGAACAGAACCCAGAGAGGGAGAGGAAAGAAGGAGACAAGGAAATAAATATCTCAGCGTCCACCTGTCAGTTAGCAATGGTGGCGTCAGTTTTCATAGAGAAGGGGAATCTGCAAAGTAGTCAAAAAAATATTTCCTCTGTGACTCCAGCAGCCCAGCTGTTCTTTTTCAGGAAAAGTGCTGAGGGCTGAAAATAAAATGAAGGAACAATGATAGAAAGACACAAGGAAAGAAGGGAGGGAGGGGGGATGGAAGGGAATGGTAGGCAAAACAGACAGAGGAGAGAGGGCCTGGGGCATGGCAGCAGAGAGGGGACCGAGGCTTGGCCAGTGCCTGTCTCAGGCTGCCTGGAACGTCCTTCAGCAAGGCTGCCGTCGCCCCAGCACAGGCTCTAGTGGAAGAAGCCATCTCTGATCTTTAACACTGGGATTTTTCTGTGAGTCTTCCTGCTCAATTTCAGGGAGCCCCTTGGGCCCCTTGGCCTTTTAGAAAAGGACACATCTCATCAATGAGTTAAACATTGCCCTCAGTGCTGAGGAGGCAGGACTTCTCCTGGGAGAAGAATTCCCAGGCTCCTACTCAGCTTCTGACCATATTCTGACTCTGACCCCATTCTGGGCAGTTGTGGCTACTCCATGGGTCTTGTGTACACCCTGTCCAACCTTCATGCCTTTGCACCTACTGTTCCTTCCTCCTAGAATGTCTGTCCCATTCTCTGAAGGCCAGGATCCTACTGCTCCTGAAAGACTGCCTCCTCCAGGGAGACCCCTGGGATTTCCTCCCTTCCCTGGGGTTCTTCTCTCCTCCCTTCCTGCTCTGATCACTACTCATCTTGTGTCAGACCCTCTCATGAGCTGGGTCTGCCTCTCCACTGGCTTGTGCCTGGCAGATGAACTGGGAGCCTTTCAGCTCTGGCTTCCTTGTGCCTTCTGGGCAGGGGGTGGCGGGCAAGACAACACAGGGGGCATAGCAGAGGCCTGGGAGGCTCCAGGGGCCTTGATTCTCAGCCAGGCACCCACCTGGCCCTAGACTCCCACCAGGGAGGCTACAAGAGAAACCTTCCTCCCAGCTTCAGCATTAGTACCTGTAAAATAGGCAGTTAGACAAATGAATTCTAGGTCCCCCACCACACACGCAACCAGCTGAGTGCCTTCCTCAATCTTCACACTCTATGCTGGAACGTGCCCGGGTGCCACTTCCTTCCCTAGACCTTGGGTAAATTACTGTGCGTCTATGTTCCTCTGTGTCCTCACCTGTAAGATGGAGACACTCTCGGAACACCTTCCTCACGGAGCTGTTGAGAGTAGGAAATAAGTGAGTGCCTAGATTACAGGAGGGCCCTGCTACCTGACACAGAGTAAATGCTCAGGAAGTATTAGGCATTTCTATTTCCCTCCATCGTCTGTGGTGGGGCCTGCCTCTCTTTTGGGCCTCATTTAGAGGCGCACACCCTACCTGGCTGCCAGCCAATCCCAGCCCCATCTCTTGTGACTGTCAAAGTCCCTGCCCTTTCTGGGGTGCTCCTGAGGACAGAGATGCATCAGAGTCCTGAGGACAGAGATGCATCAGAGACCCCAGGAGGACCCCTGATGCTGGAACCGCAGGCGGCGGGGATGGAGACCGAGAAGGGTCATGCATGGCAGGCTTGGCATGGGCAGATATCTGAGCCAGGGGCTGACCCTCAGACCCTGCCCTGAATGTGGGTTTTACTGGTCTGTTTCCAGGAGAGACGGCCCGCTGGCCTCTGCTCTGGTCCACCAGGGTGTGGGGGAAACTGCGGGTTCCTGCCTGGGCTCCACGTGCTCGGAGCTGTGTGACCTGTATTGGGAGCACAGAGAGAGAGAGAGAGAGAGAGAGAGAGAAAGAGAGGGGTGGGTGAGAGGCGGGAAGGAGCCCTTGACCTCTCAGTGGATTGTGAGTTGCAGCCCAGGCTCCTGTTTCCTCATCCCTGCCCCCGACTCAGCTCTCTTGGTTGCCATGACAGCAGGGCGCTGGGAAGCAGGACTCCTTCTGGGGATAGAACCAGAGTTTGCCAGCATGTATGCCAGGGGTGGAGGTGCGGGCGTGCCTTCGTGTACACACCTGGGTCTGCTGGCACACTGGCACGTGCTGGGGGAGCGGTGGGGGCCTTGTGTTTGGGTGGGGTCCCTGGTTCACACACGCTTTCCTGACATGTAGCTAAAGCAGAGACAGGAACCAGCTGTGCCTTAACTGACTATGGGGGCTGTAGGTGCGTTTGCCCCCCCAGGAGGTGGGTGTCTGCCCCGTCACACCCCCTAGGCCCTTCTCGTGTCACTGGCCCCTCCACGAAGCAGGCAGGCTTGGCAGTACCATCCCAGTCCGTAGATGGGGAAACTGAGGCTTGCTCAGGCACTCGTGCATTCGCTAGACTCTCACGGGAGTACCAGCCATGCCGAGGCTCTTCTGGGGCCTCCTGGCTCCTGCAGCAGAGAAAGTGTCTGGGGGGCCTTTGGGACCCTGTGCTCCTGGGATCCACTGAGGAGGACAGGCTAATGTCTGCCACGAGGGGAGAATTAGCAGCAAGATGTTGAACTATTCTTCTGTTCACTCTCCATTTCCCAGAGCTAATTGATGGCTAAGGGAGGGCTGCTGGCCCTTCTAAAGTGGGTCTGGAGCCTGCTCTCTAGGGGGACGGGAAGCCGTGTAGTGAGCGCAGGTGTGGGCAAAGCCGGGGAGGCAGCTGGAGGGACCAACCTGCCGGGGGATGGGAAGGCCTGTATTTGTTCACGGCGCTTCCCACACTTCAGACACTGGCTGGCATTTATCTTTAGCCATGAGCTGTGCAGGTACCCCTCCACCCGAACACACTCCTCCAGCATGTTAACTAAATGTGGAGCTATCCCTGCCAAGTTCAAGGGTGGGGAGAGAGAGCTGGGCACTGGCGGGATGAGTGGTGGTGAGCGCCACCTCCACCTGCTGCTTGGGCTGGCTCTGGGCAGAGAGGCAGTGAGACAGAGCAGGCCTCGGGGTCAGCCCTCCGCTCACCCTACTGTGGACCCCTCAGTCCCCTGAGTTGGGAAGTGGGGTGGGGAGGAAGGAGGCTCCCCGACAAGCTGGTTTCAGGGGATGTGCTTATGCAAGGAGTGTCTGGGTGTGCCAAGAGGGGGGTCCACAAGTCTGTGACTCACTTGTGGGAAATTTCCTGAGGGCACACCAGGCCTCTCTTCCCACTTGCCTGATGAGCACCACGACAATGCAGGTATTTATGGCTGGTTTTCACACCCCAGCAGGTGGTGTGAACACACTGCATCTGAGTGTATAAGCCCATGCTTTGGTTCAGTGTGGGGGGCCCCCCCTTTGTCTGGGGCCTTCTAGATGTCTCCACCTGAGGCTGCCACCTGAGCCACATCATTTACCCCTTAGAAAAGATTCCAACTGGAGTGTTCTTCTTCCATTCCTAAACCTCTGTGACTGTCAGCAGCGCCAGACCTGGCTGCTATTCCTGGCTCCACTGACTAGGACAAGTCACCTCCTGTCTCTGAGCCTCAGTTTCCCCATCTGTGAAATGGGCACAGTAGTGCCCTCTGTACGTGTTGCGGAAGGAATTGAGAGTACCATCCAGCACTGTGTCCAGCAGCTTCAGGAGTGACCAGTGAGAAGTCATCCAGGCCTCAGCCCAGCTTTGGGGCCCATTTCCTGTGCTAGGGCACATGTGCTAGGCTCTTTCCTGCTCCCCTGGTGTCATTCATACTTCTATCAGTGCTGCCTTCATTTCCCTGGTTATAGAAATGCCACATTAGGTAGCAGGCCCAGAAGGGGCAGATAGATACTCAGGTCTGCCCTTGGAACTCCTGGAACCGGGGTATGCCCCTCACTCACCTGCCCTCAGGCTCCGGTCAGCCAGTTGTGGGAGGTGGGCTTCTAGGACAACATGGGCAGAGAGGGGATTGAGAGGGTGGGCATGATCTAGGTGTAAATCACAATTTCTGCTCCTCTCCAGCACAGCTGGAAACCCTGAATGGGGACTTGGGTTTTCCATCTGTGGACTGATGGGGCTTTGAAAATGGGGAGTTGCAGAAAAGTCCTGTTCAGGTCACTTAACCCTGACATACAAAACCAAAATGACACATCACATTCAACAGTGATACAAACAGAACAGATTTGCAATACAACACTGTTGTAATAATAATAATGATAAAACCATAGCACAAAAAACTGGATACACACACAGAGCAGACATCGCCACACCAGCTAGACTCATCACAACGGTACACTCTCTTGCAGGCTGATCGTGGCACTGGGTCCTATTCCGGGGCTCTGAATGGGTTATGTCATTTAATCCTCACAATACTTTGGAGCAGGTGAAGGGACTTGCCTAAGTGCTCTGCCCAGAGGGCTCCATGTTCTAGAAGGTTCTCCCACTCATCACACTCACCCATATCCCTGTTTGCAGATATATCATCCCCTTGCCCAATTTCATACTGGTGGGAGAGGAGATAGGAGAGCAAAAGGCCCAGGGGTCCTGCTGGGGGTGGCCCAGGCTCTCAGAAAGGATGCCTGGGTTTCTCACATCCCTACCTGTGATCTTCCTCTGGTCCTAGCTGCCTCTGGGCCAAAGCTGTGGCTCCTCTTGGGGTGGAAACACTCAACCATGGAGCTTGGGGTGCGTCCTCCCCTGGGCCCACCCTCCCTGATGTCAGTGCTATGACTGGTGGACAGCACACTCAAGAGGGCAGGAAAGGGGGTGCAGCTCACGTAGCCAGGAGAGACCCGAGGAGGTGCCACGGACCTGAGGTTGTTGTCCCCACTGTGTGTCCACCCTCCAACCTTCCCCCACGAGCCTCTCTTCCCCTCCATGTAACCTGACTATTGCTGATGGTCAGCCCCAAGAGCCGTCCCTCCAAAATGCCTCCATCCCTCTCTGTCCAGGCCACCTGGCTGTCATCCCACTGGGCAGGTGGTAGGTAGATAAGCAGGTGCCTGGGACTGGGAGTCCTCAGGCAGGAGGAGTGCTCCTGGGAACCCCACACCACAGTGGCTGTCGGTATTCACATCCCAACTGTCACAACACAGTGCCCAGAGCCCAGTGTGACCATGCAAGCCTCCCACTTCCTCCAGGGCTGAGCCTAGCAGGTGTGGGGAGAGGCAGGAGGGCCTGGCTCTAGGCATCAGCATTGACTTGCTGTGTGGCCTTGGGCAGTGACGATGCCTCTCTGTGCATTTGCAAAGCAGGCCATGGTGGGACAGAGCAGTCCTGCACCAGATAAGATAAGGGGTGCAGAGGGGACCACTGGAGGACAGGCCCAGCCCAAAGCAAACTCTCAGGATTCCTTTCCTCTGGAAGAAGGAAACCACTGATGAAGGAATGCTCTCTTGGGGGTATTTCTGCTGCTGGAAGCCAAGCCCAGGTGTCAGGCCTGCCCTTGGCTCCCTGTGTGGTCTCAGGCAGGTTATGGAGGGGGATGTGGCTGCCTCTCCTGGGCACCCTCCCTAGGCCCAGAAAAGAAACCCTCTTGTCTTATGTGGCCCTTAGCAGAGCTGACCACAACGTGGGCACCCAAGTGCCCCATTCAGGCTGACTGCCTGAACCCCCTGGAGGGAAGCATTCTAGAGACCACAGACCTCCCAGCCTGAGAGACAGTGAGGTTCAAGCTCTTTATCATCCAGGAGCCAAAATGCTTGCCTTCCCAACCTTCCTCCTACCCTCTCACTCCCCCAAGGTCTCTCTCTCTCTCTCTCTGGCCCTGGAGTATCCCCCATCTTCTTCCTCTGTTCCCTGAGGTGGGGATGCCCTGTGTGTGGTGGAGCCTGGGGTGGCCAAGCCCTGGCAGCTGGACTCCTTTCCCCTCCTCAGCTGTCTCTCTCTTCCTCCTAATGTCCTGCAGGCCTTAAATGAAGCATAAACAGAGCCTGGCAGAGGGAAGCCTCATTAGGCCTGATCTAATCAGAAGCCCCTGTGAAGATGGGGGTGGACGAGGGAGGTAGAGGGGGTGTCCTATGCACAAGGTCCTATGTGCACCCAGAGTATCACATACATATGCTCCTAGGATCCTCCCCACAATCCTCCAAGACAGGCGTGGCTAGACCCAGGTAGGGTGAATTGGAAGTGGCTCAGAGAGGGTGGGTGACTTGCCCAAGGTCACACAGCCAGCGGGTGGCTCTCCTGTGATGTGCACCCTGCGTGTCTGGCCCCAGCATCCGGTTCTTCCCAGTAACCCCAGTCAGCCTCAGTGCATCAGACTGGGTAGGACCTCGGAGTTCTTCTGGCTCCTCGTGTCCTCTGGACATTTGGTCCAGCCTCTGCTTGTACACTGCAGTGAGGGGAGTTCACAGGCCATTTGGGGGCTCTTTATGTCTGTGGGCCTCTTCTCTTTCCCAGGACCACCTGAATCCACAGTGGGTTGGGATGCTGGATGGGGGCAGGGAGGGGGTGGCCAGTCTCTCCACCTCTCTCTCCACACCCACCCTCATCCATCTTCCCTCTGCAATCAGCGAGGCCATGGGGGGAGCCCACACAATGCCAAGCAGCAGGCTGCCCCTTCGTTAGTCTTGCTAACAAGCTGTTTATGGGTGCGACATGACACCTGCTTTCTTCTTTATAACTTCAATAATTTATGGGCATATTAGCGGCCAGGCACTGCCCTGGGTCCCAGCCAGACGGGACGGGACGGCGATAGAGCCGGGTTCCTCTGCTGATATGTACTCTCTCCCACCATCAATTATTAAGACGCTCTCCTTCATTTTTGCACATAATTACATGCGCCGTTATGGTTCGAACTTGCCTGCTTTCTCCCTCTGGAGAGGGGCCCTGCCTGCCCAATAGCGCTGAGCTGGCATGGGGACCCTGTTGGTTAGAGAACCCAGCATGTGGACACTCTCCCTACCTGGTAGAGAGATGGTGGCGGCCTCAGCCCCCCAGCCCCTTCTCAGCTGAGCTGGAACCGCCTTGGTCATTGGGGGCTTCCATGGGGTCGCTGTCTCTCCCCACGATCCCAGGGCCCTGCCTTTGTCCCTGGTGTTCTCTGTTGGAGTCCCATCCTCCAACTTCTGTCTGCTGGTTGACCCCTTACTCACTCTTTGGATTTCAGCTCAGCTATCACCACCTGCTGGTTATCTATCCCGCCTCCCTAGCCCCTGCTTCGTGTGTGCACGATGCTCCATGCATCCCTCACCTCGGTCTAGATGGCGCTGTGCCCTCTTGTGCAGATCATGGGCTCTGGTGCACAGAGAAAGCCATAGCATTAACTGAGGATATGAATGGGAGAATGGATGGATGAATGTCTTCACCTGCTTCATCATTAATGAGCCCATTGAAGCAACTGCCCCTCCCTCCCCTCCAGGAAACCTGTCCTGATTGCTCCAGCCACACACATCTCTCTCTCCTCCCAACTTCTCCAGACCTTCCTGGGCTGGGCCAGGATCCCCAGAGGGCAATGAAGCCTGGACCCTTCCCATCTATGCCCCTAACACCAAACAGAGGGCAGGTCAAGGTTGGAGGGAGGGCAAATCCTGACAATCTCAGTTCTACTGTGTGACCTGGGGAAGTTGCTCACCCGCTCCCCGCGCCGACTTTGTTTCCTCCTTGATTATATGGGGATGATAGTTCCTGGGTTGTGGTTAAGGCTTATATGAGCTAATTTAGGAAAGCACCTAATATAGGGCCCAGCATATTGTAGGTGCTCAAGCAATATTCCTTAACTTCAACAACTGTCTGTGAATGAAGTCTGTGCAAAATTGAACTGAACTGAATTGTGTTGAATGGAACCGTATTATTCACACCTCCTTTTGTCCATGTGCATACATGTGTGCTTAGTCACATCCGACTCTGCAACTCCATGGACTGTAGTCTGCTAGGGGGCCTCTGCTCATGGAATTTTCCAGGCAAGGATACTGGAGTGGGTTGCCATTTCCTACTCCAGGGAATCTTCCTGACCCAGGGATCGAACCTGCATCTCCTGCATTGGCAGGTGGGTTCTTTACCACTGTGCCACCTGGGAAGCCCCCTCTTATCCACACCTCCTTGTGTTTAGTCTCTCCTAGCCAGCCCCAGACTTGGTTCATGGCGGCCTCTGCAAATATTTCAGATTGATTAATCAAGACTTTCCCAGCATCTCAATCCACACCTAGGAAGGGGGAGGCAGAGGGCAAGTCTCTCCCATGCTACAGAATAGACTGAGGCCTGAGAGGTAATGTGGCCTCCCCCAGTTTAGTGACAAAGTGAGGAACCAAGTCCTGGTGTCCCACTGGACTCCAGGAAAATCTCCCTGAAGACCTTGTGCCTCAGTTTTCCCCTCTGTAAGATGAAAGAATAATAGAATGGACCCCATGGGGTTGTGGAAAGGATTAAATGAGTGACTTAGAACCACTGTGCTCATGGTAAATGGTCAGTATGGGGTTCAGGCCAACACTACACATCCCCTGCCTTTCTCCCTAGAGGTAACACTCCCCTGGAGCCAGAGATGATCATTCTTATGTGTGTGTTTATGCTTTTAAAAATATATATAGATATCCATACATCATTTACAGGGTTTGGGGCTTGTTTTTAAACCTTCTATAAATGGTACCATCTTTGATTTTTTCCTCAACATGGTGTTTGTGAGAGTACCCACACTGACACGTGTGGCTCTAGCTTGTCCATTTTGAATGCTGCATAGTATTCCACTACATGGTATACCACGCTCTGTTCATGCCTTCTGCCTGTAATGGGCTTTAGGGGATTCCTGATTTTTCACTATTACAAACACTACCCTTGGGATCATTCTTGTGCTTGTCTTCCGTGGAAGTGCTTCTCCAGGCTGTATACCCAGGAGGGGATTGTTGGGTCATAGAATGTGCAGCTCCTCAACTTTATCAGATAACCACCTAGTTGCTGTGTCATTCTTCACCTTGACCGGCAGCAGGCACTTTCCCTGCATTATCTCAATGCCCCCAGCCACACTGGGAGAAAGGAGTTTGTATGCCCACTTGACAGATGAAGCATGTATTAGTTATCTCCCCTTGCTGCATAACAAATCATTCCAAAACATAGAGGTTTAAAACAACAAATACTTATTTCCTCACAGTTTCTGTAGGTCAGGAATCCAGGTGAGCCTTAGTTGGGTACCTCTGGCTCAAGGTCTCTCACAAGGATACAGTCAAGGTGTCCACCAAAGCATCAGTCATCTCAAGGTTGGACCTGGGGAGGGTCTGCTTTCAAGCTTACTTGTGTGGCTATTGGTAAGTCTCAGGCCCTCCTCGAGTGTTGGGTTAGAGACATCGGTTTCTTTCCATTTACACTTCTCAGCAGGACAGCTATAACATGGCAGCTGGCCTTTGTCATAGTGAATAAGCAAGTGGTGGAGAGAGGGTACCCAAAATGGAAGCCACAGACTTTCTGTAACCTAATCTCAGAAGTGACATCCCATCCCTTCGGTCATATTCTGTTCACTAGAAGTGGGTCCTTTAGTCCAGCCCACAATCAAGGGGAGGAGATTGTACAAGGACTGGGGAATACCAGAATACAGGGACCATTGGGGGACATTAGGAGCTGCCTATCACAGGGCAGCTGAGGCTCAGAGAAGCGAAGTGACTTGCCCAGGGTCACACAGCAATTAGAGACAGAGCCAGGACCAGAACTCAAGGCTGCCTGGCTCTGGGGCTGGACGTCTTCCGAGCTGCCATGCTGCCTTTGGCTTAAGTTAATAACAGGTTCCGACTTAAGTTAATAAACAAGTCTCCTGCACAACAGAACTCAAGACAAGTGCTTAATAAATGGATTTGCTAATAGTGCTGTCTGTTTACACACATTAGCTCAAGTTCCCCCTGACATGATCCGCGGGGACAGCCAAGCCCAGGCTCTTGGGAGAAGTCACTCTGCCAAGCCTGGAGCCTAGATTCCCAAAGAGCCAGGGAGTGTCCCTTTATACAAACTACTTTTTATATTTGCTTTTTGTTTTTGCTCTCAATTTAATCATTTGGATATCGTGTGTGTGTTTGTATGTGTGTGTGTTTAATGGAGTGCACGGCTTCCCTGTGTTCTCAAGGAGAGCTAACTTCAAGGTCAGGAACATGAGTTATTCCCCTGGAGGGACTTCAGGGTGGACTGACGAGCCCCTTCACTGACTGGCCTCAGACAGATTTCCTGCATCTCAGTCATTATGGATGCAGCAGCCAGGCGCCAAGCTCAGCAGACTGAGCAGGGGCAGCCCCAGGACCTCACTCTGCCGTGGGCTTCTGCCGTCGGCTCTCCGGGAGGCTCTGGCCTCCCCAATTCTCAGTGCAATCCCAACTAGTGGAGGCTGCTGCCCATATTGTTTCTAGATAACTGAATGTCGCCAATGCTGGGACATTTCCAAAGGAGGAGTGGGTGATGGAGGCCCCTGAGATGAGGGGAGGTGAGAATTAGGGATTCAAGAGTATCCATGCCCACCCCCCTCCATGCCTTGGCCCCCTTCTCCAGAGGAACTCATGGCTTCTTCCTGATTAATGGATTTCAGTTGAGTGTAATTTGCACACCCAGACTCTCTGGAATCTGGGCTTTGGGCTCTCTGAGGAAACTGGAGGAGACACAAGATCAATCTCTGCCTTCAGGGTGTTCCTGATTCTTGGAGAATAAGGAACTCGGCCCAGGCATCTCCTGATGGGAATGTGAAAGGGACCTTAGGGTAGACCCCAGTCTTTACAGAGGGTGGGCTGAAGGGTCAGGAGGAGGGTAGACCCTTGTCTTTACAGAGGACGGGCTGCAGGGTCAGGAGGCAAAGCGCAGCCACAGCAGTATGTATAATAACTATAAAAAGTACCTAAGTTTACCAAGCACCTACTGAGTGCCAGGCCCAGCAGCATGTACAGGGTGTACATTCATTCCTCCGTATCCACAGGTCACATCCACAGACTCAGAAGGCCGGCTGTAAGGGACTTGGGCATCTGTGGATTTTGGCATCTGTGTATTGTCATGAGATCCTCACACCAGCCCATGAAATGGTCCTACTGATCCGCCCAGTCTTACAGAGGCGGGACTGAGGCTTAGAGAGGCGCCCAAGGATACAAAGGCCAGCTCAGAGCAGGAGACAGAGGGGCTCAGAGCAGGCTTCTGGAAGGAGGGGGCCACACAGCCCTGCCTTGGAAGGGGAGTGGGTGAAAGGATTCAAGGAAATGGGTCTCAGGTCTAAGGATCTAAGAAAGCTATTAATGATAAATAAGAGGATGCCCCAAGGAATGGAGGGTGGGCTTTTCACATTCCTGCCCTTGGAGTCTTGGCTTCAGCCTCTACCCATGGTGGGTGTCCTTCCACGTCAGCCAGCACATCTCCTCATCCAACTGAGCCAGCCACCGTGTAAATAAGCCCCTGTGTGCCAGCTACCCCAGGCAGGACAGAGGGCTAGGGCGCACCTGCACAAGTGACCTTGAGTAAGTCCTTTCCCTTTTAGGTACCTCAGCCAGACCCCCTGTTACATGCCTAGGTGGGACCCTGGAGTCCCTGAGTGGCTCTTAGGGAAGGGCTGAAGAGAGAGCAGGAAGGTCTTAACCCTGGTCCCAGCTCCAGGCCTACCTCCTAGAGAGGTAGCCCCCTCAGGTGTCACCCCATCCCTCACCCCCTCCATAGCTGCGCCAGCACAGGGCTCTGACCTATGGATTTTCTGCCACTTCCTGATCCACTTCTCTCCAGCTTGAGTCTTCAGGACTTCATTACACCAGCAGCCTCGGCAATGCCAACATGGGAGGCTGTGAGAGACTTGCAGGGCTTTCTAGGTGGCTCCTGGAGGCTACAGGGCCCCCACCTTCTGGGCTTCAGCCTTCCAGGGACTCAGGGTCATCTTCCAAGGAGCCCCCTCTTACAGCTTCATTCCACTCTCCCCATAGAACCACCAAAACTTAGAGACCCCCCAGGCCAACTCCTTATTGCATAACTGGGGAGACGTGAACCCAGGGAGGGCGGCGACTCCCTCCAAGGTGACACAGCAAATGAATGAGTGCTCAGAATCAAATCTGTGGCCTCAAAGGGGATACGGGGTCCACCTGCTGCACAGGGACCTCCGGCTAGGTGCCGGCTCCAACCCACTTCCCCCGCCCTGCTCCATGCCCCATGCCACTTGCCCAGCCCCCACCTGCCTCCCCGGCTCCTGGTCTCCTCCGTTTTTCTTACTAATTAGAGGTCTCAGCAATGACTCCACTGTCCTGGCCATTTTAGAGCTGTCATTAATTTCAAGTGCCTTCAGAAATAATCATCATCGTAAAACCCTGAGAGCTGCTGGGATGCAAGTGGGCAGGACAAGCACAAAGCAGGCGTGCTGACAGGCCAATGTGTGCCATCCATTCCTGCCTGTGCCACGGGGGACTCGGTCCTGTCTGCTCAGCTTCCCAGAGCGGGGAGAGCAGAGCGTGTGCTCTGACACCACACACACACAAAGCTTCAAAGCCCAGCTCTACTTCTTATACAGAGTAAACCTGGACAAGTCACTAGCCCTCCCAGAGCCTCAGTTTTTTCATCTGTACAATGGGGATAGCAATCTCCATCTTGAAGTGAGATGAAGTACAGCTCAGACCCTAGCTCACAGTAGGAGCTCTATAAATGTTAGAGGCCCCGCCCCTCCTCCTGAGTCCCCTGATAAATTCCCAGCTTCTCCACTTTGCTAGGAGCGCTCAGGCATCAGCAGGCGGACTCCTTCCAGCCATCAATTCCTGCTTGACTGGGACTTGCTGAGTTTTCACCCTGGAGCTGAGATCTGCCGTGTGCCCACCCTTGCTGTCTCAAGCCTGCTCTTGGGAGCTCCTAGTCTGAGGACAGAGAGGGAGGAGACTGGACTGTTGCCTCTAAGGGCATTTCAGTCTGAGGAGGAGAGACAGGAATAGAAGCAAACAGTCTAGTTTGGTCTTGTAATGCAGGTGGGAACCAGGGATAGGGCATGCCAAGCAGGTGGACCAGTAAGGACCAAGGCTCGGAGGTGTGGGTGAACACTTCAGCTGAAGCTACAGGGGCATGGTCTCTGGGTCTCGGACTGGGCCTTCCTAATCCACATTCTGCCTTGTCTTGGTGTCCCTAAGAGGACTGTGTTGGGGATCACCCAATGAGATAGGAATGGAAAGATATCTGTTCCCAGTGATAGTCCCCCTACCCCATGGGGTCTCTGGTGATAAGGCCAGGGGTGTGTACTCTCATCAGGCCCAGGTTAGACCCTCAAAAAGGTCTTTTTCTAAATACTTCCCCCCAGAGCCTCCCCTTCCCCATCATTTCCACTGGTGAAATAAGATAAGCAGTGCTGGGAGGGGTCTTTTAGCGAAACGGAGGGGGAAGTGGCTTGGATACTGTTCACTTGGAGAACTAAGACTCTGGGGCAGTTTCTCGGAGACAGACAGCTCTTTCGTCGTCCCTGTTACCTCCAAGGTTTAGAGGGACAGTTGTGGGCCCCAGAAGACCTCATCCCAGGACACTGACTTCCTCAGCCAGCACCTGGGAGGTGGGGGCGGGAGCGGTGGGCTCTCCCCCGTTTCTCCGTCGAGATCACCGAGGCGGGGAGCAGGTGAGTCGGGGGCGGATAGAAGCCTGGGCCGCGCGGTGTCTGCGTCAGTCGCCGCAGCAGGAATAGCCCCCGCCCCCGCCCCCGCCCCGCAGCGGGTCTGAGCGCCCGTCGGGTGCCTGGCAGAGCCTTTACGCAGGAGCTAGAGCGCGTCTATTCCTGTCGGGCTGGTGGGAGGAGGCGGCGCGGGAGGCGGGAGCTCGCGGGTAACTCACAAACAGCCGGGGTGGGGGAGCTGGGGAGCTGGGACGGGGGTCCAGGCGGCACAGAGTCGAGGGGCCGGGGGGTCGCCTGCTGGGCGGTTGAAGGGAAGGCGACTCCTGTGTCGCCTCCTCTCTTTCCCTCCCGCCTTTTGTAGGTCCCTCTGCCGAGCCTGCCCCCTTCCGGTTTACTCCGAGCCCCGGAAGGCGATTCAGATTCCCTTTCCCGGCTTTACTAGCTGTTCGACCGCACGGAAATGACAGAACCTCTCTGAGCCTGGGTTTCCTTCTTTATGTCACAGGGGGAACCACAGCGCCTCCTCCCAGGGTTGTTGGAGGATGAATGCAGAGTGCATAGCACAGCATCCTCACTTGCTAGGAGGGGCTTCACCTAGGCCTGGGATGCGGATGGTCACGGAATACAGCAGATTGTTCTCCAGGCAGGACTGTTCAGAGCTGTGGTGTGGCCGTGAGCCTGAGAAGTACCCCAACTCTTTAGCCAGAACAGGTCTGTGCAACTCTCTGGGCTGTGTGTGAGGCTGAACAGTGGAGAAGCAAGATGGTGCTGGGGGCAGGGGGACACTGGTGGCCCCACCATGCTAGCCAGGTAACTGCAGTGAATGTCAGAATCCATGGGGAAGGAGGTGAGGTCCTGAGGGTCGTAGCCCACTCTGCAGGCTTTCCCTAGACACCTCCGCCAGCCGATTCTCTGTATCTGCGGTCAAAGAGGACCTGGATCTTTGAGGAGAGGTCCCATTCCTTGGGCCTATTCGAGGATACGCCTCAACTCAGGATCCCCTGGACCTTTGGGGAACGGTATGGGGGACAGCCAAGACCATCCTGAGGCTCTGCGTTGCCCTCTGCTGGTCGCTGGGCGCAGTGCCCGCGGCCCAGCGGTCTGCTGCCCTCTGCTGGACAGGAAGCCAGGCTGGGCGGGGACCCAGGCTGCAAAAGAGGGCTCGAGACCTAGCTCTGGGTAGAACCGTGGGGCTAGCGCGCCTTCTTCGGGGTCCCCCGGAGCTTCCCGGCAGCCAGGATGTAGGCTCTCCCGGGATGCGCAGACAATTCCGAGAAGAGGGGATAAGGCGCAGGCTCCTGGCCTGACCCTTCCCACGCCGTCCTCCAAACAACCCTGGTCGGGGGGAACCTTGCGGGTTCACGTGCGTGTGTCGGTTCCCCATGGAGTGTGCAGTGACCCCAGTGAACACGTGTGAACACACTCACGCGCTCCCAAGTACACGCAAGTAGCCACACGCGAGGGTGCTCACACACACCCAAGAGGACCGCAGGTGGGACTACCCGGGGCCCCGCTGGCCCGGACCGGAGGGGCGCGGCCGAATGCTGGGCTGGAGCACCGGGACGCTGCCCGCCCCCTCGTCCCCCCGCCCAAGGCTGACGCGTCCCTAGCTCGCGCCCCCTTGCCAGTTTCGCTGCCCCATCAGAGCAGGGCGGTGGTCGGGGCCCTCCTCGCTCTCCGCCCCCTTCTCTGAAAGGAGCCGAGCTCCCCACCTTACCTCCCCCCTCCCTCGGTTTTGCGGCCGCGCCTTCTCCTCCCCCGCCCGGCTCCCGCCGCTCGCTCTCTCCCTCCCTCCCTTGGTCCCTCCTCCCGCCCTGGCTCGCTCCTCGCTGCTCGCGCTCCCTCCCCGCGCCGCGGCAGAGCGCGGAGCCCGGGCGGGAGCCGGCGCGGGAGCCGGAGCGGGCGGCCGGAGACAGCGCAGGCGGCGGCGGCGGCGGGTCGTGGTCCCGGTCCCGGAGCGCGCGGAGTCCCCACCCGCGCCGCTCCGGCTCCTCTCCAGACGCGGGGCTCCTAGCAGCATGCGCGGCCGCTGCCCGCCGGCCTCAGCCCTGGCCCCGGCCCCTCTGCGGAGCGCGCCCGGCCTCGACCCCGGCCCCAGCGGCAGAGGTGGCGGCGGCGGCGGCGGCTCCAGGCCGGCCCGGGGCGCAGAACTAGACTCGTAGAGCCCGTGTCGCGCGTTCTGAGCGCACCCGCCCCTCCGCCCGTGGGGGCCGCGGCCTCCAGCCACCCCACTCCCGGGTCCTTGCCCGGCCCCGGCTTGGCTCCCGCCCGCGTGGGGCAGACAGACGGACGGCTAGCCCCGCGAGGGCGCGCGGACTGCCGGGCGGAGGTGTCGGGCAAGGAGGAGGAGACGGAGGAGGGGGCTGGGCAGGGGCTGGGGCCCCGCGAGGAAGACATGCAATTGGCGACCGAGCCGAGCGGACGGACGGCGCGCCCGAAATGCAGGTGAGCCCGGCGGCCGAGGCCCAGCCCAGAGTAGGCAGCCCCGCGACGAGCGCCCCTGGGGGCCGCCGTCGGCCCGGGCTGTGCCCTCTTGGGTCTGCGGGGCACCCCGGCGTCTCTCAGACCCATTTCGGGGTCTCAGATCTGACCGCCCCCCCTGAAGCCTCAGAAATGAAGCTTTCCCGCTCCTCCCACCGCAACAAATTCCAGGTTGGCTAGCTGGGACCCCGGAGCTGGGGAGGGGTCCCCGTCCTGCTCGTCCTCTGCCCCCCTCCCATTCTGAGCACTGGGCGTCCTGGAAGGTAAGCCCCCTGCTCAGCATTGGGTGGCTGCCTCTTCCCATAGACTCCAGACACCCCCAGGCAGCCCCAGCCTGCTCCAGGCACCCCTGTGGATGCCGGTGGACGCAGGTCGGGGACCAGGTTTCTTCCCGGGGACCGGGCTGGGCGCCACCTGGCTCACCTAATGGTTAGGAGCAGCCCCTTTTCAGCTCCTGCCCAGTGAGGGGGAGGAGAGGGGAGACCGGGGGTTGCAGGAATGGAGGAGAGGGAGTTGGGGTTGAGGGGGACCCAGGAACCATTGAAGGGCCTCCCCTTTGTCTTCAGCCCCAGCTTCTCACTTCCCCCTGCCCCACTTTTCATTCTGAAGCACAGCTGGTGGCAGGTAGGACCCGGCTGAGAAGGAAGGGGCCTCCTTCTCTCCCCCCACCTCTGTAAGGTGGGCTGTGGGCTTCCTACTCCCCTGGCACCTCCAGGCGGATCCCACGTAGAGGAGGGGTGGGGCCAGGCCCAGTGGGCAGTCCCCTCCTGTCTCTTGCCCTGAGTCTCAGCCCCGCTCCATCCAGCCCTGGTTGTACCGGCATCTCCTCTTTGTTCTCAGAGGTCCTGGGGTCGGGGTGGGGGAGTTGGGGCATCTGGGAGGTTGGCAGCAGCTTTGCCCTGGAGGGGTGGAAGGGCAGGAAGCCCTGAGGTGGGGGCAGTACCATCTGGGCAAGCCCCTTCCCTGCCAACCAGCCCTCCCTCAGTCCTCTGCTCTCGGAGCCGGAGGGTGCCCAGCCCTGCCTGGCCCGTGGCTCTGGCTTAGCCCTGCTGGTCATTATGCCGATGGCTTCAGCACCGGTGCCTCCCATGCCCAGGGAGTAATAAGCCCGGGCATCCAGGCTTCCCCACACCCAGCGAGGAGTGCTGTGCGGGAAGGGAGGGTCAGCTGCTCCCAGACCCTTTGTCCTTGTGTGGCCAGGAGGGGCCGAGTGCTCACACCTCTGGGAAGGCACCAGCGCCTGGTCTGCTGGGACAGCTTGCCAGCTCTTCCTGCCTTCTCCCCACGGCCTGAGGCGGGAGACGGGGATTAGGGGGCAGGAGGGAGAGGCCAAGAACTCCTCGGAACCCAGATAGGGGCGCCGGGCAGCACCCAGCGGCCCCTCCTGGAAGGAGGCTTAGCAAAGGCGAGGGCGGGCCCCTTGTGGTATTCTTGTTGTCTCCGCCCCCCTCTCCCACTCCCTGCCAATTTAAGTGTGAGGTGGGCTTTGGGTAGGGCTTGGTCAAGGCAGCGGTACTCCCCCATGCCTGGAGTTAGAGTGGGTCCCCAATGCAAGGGGCCAGGTTTGGGGGGATGGCTGGGTGCTGTGGGCCAAGGGCAATAGAGAGACCACCCTACCCTTGCAGTAATCTTTGATCCTAGGATCAGTTTCTCCATCCCCTGCCTCTCTCTGAGCACCCACTTTTCCTAAACTAGATATTATTTTCTAAGACCCAAATTCCAGTGGGATACTAAAAAAAAAAAAAGTCTTGTGAGGGTGGATCATTGTTCAGCATAAAGCCAGACAGGATCCCTGGTACCAGTGATGGTTCATCTGGTCTGCTTTCTGGGTGCCACTGAAGCAAATGGTGAGTGGGTGATGACTGGGTCTAGAGGGTGGGGAAGTGCATTTCTGCTGAGAAATGAGACAGTGCAGTGATTTGCACAGGGTCCCGAGGAAGCGTGAGGCAGTGTGTCAGACGGAGGGTTGAGGAAGTGGGTCCTGTGGGGCTAAAGAAGGGCCAGGGAGGCCGTAGGTGGTGGTGGTTTCAGAGCCAGAGCCTTGGTTTTGCTGGCTGGGCTCTCTTAGTTTAGCTCTCCGGTGTGTAGCACTCTGTGGAAGGTTGGTGGCCTTCCAGCCCCAGGGACATCCTGCCTCCTGACGGCTACCTACTGGTGGCTCTCTGTCCCATTCTCACCAGTCCCTTTGATATCCCCCCATCACCTGGCTTGCTTCAGTATTTCTACCTAGAAGGTCTTCTCTTCTCCTGGCCCCTCCTCTAGGAAGCCTCCCTGATTGCTCCCCATCACTGACCCTCTTCCCCCAGTTACCCACAGTACCTGGTTTGCACCTAATATTGTACCAATTCATCCATACATTGATTCTGCACATCCTGGCTGGGATGCCTGCTCTGCTCCAGAGTAGACCCTCCCATGGCCCCCATGGATTGCCTTGAACACTCCGGGCAATCCTGTACCCATCCCCAGGGCTCCCCTGCCTGGCCTCTGGGATAGGGATGATTCTGGGAGGCACCAGGGAACAGCTCGTTCTGGTGGCCAAAACTACCAGGAGGAGACACAGTATCTTCAGCCTATAATGGATGGGCAGAGGTAGGTGATGTCAAGGATGCCCCAGGCAGGGATTGGGGAGGGCCCGAGCAGGGTATTCAGTAGCACACATAGGTACCTAGAGAAGGATGGGATTTGTTCCTGGGGGGGCTGCAGCAGTCAGGGGTCCCCCAGGAAGACAGAGGGGCTGGGTATCTCTTGAGGGAATAGAAGATTTGGCAGAGACATAAAGAGCAGGATTCTAGAACCAGGGATGGTTTTTTGGTAGAAAGAGTGTGGGAAGGCAAGTTCATTTCCATTATGTGTTGAATGACTATCCTTGGGCTCCGTGGACCCAGTAGAGCTGTTCCCACAAAAGTCCTCTCCTGTGTGAGTTCAGTTCCTTCAACGTCATTTTCTAGTGAGTGAGGCTGTTGAGTTTGGTCCCTGGAAGCAGATGCCTGGGTTCAAATCTCAGCTCTACCACTGCCTACCTCTGTGACTCTGAGCAAGTTATTAATACTTAGTCTTTTGGGCCTTGGCCTCCTTATCCATAAAGTGAGGATAACAGAGGGCCATTATGAAAACTAAGTGTGTTCATATATGCAAAGCATTTAGAAGAGTACACAGGAAATTCTCCAGAACTGCTAGTTACTCCTAGTTTGTATCAGTGATGTACTGTCTATCTTAGCCTTGTAGGGTGGTACAGAGATTTGATTTTATAGCTAAGAAAAAATGGAGAGCCAGAGAGGCAGAATGACTTGCCCCCAAATCCCCAGCTTATAAGCATGGGGCTCAGTCTAGAATGCCTTCTTCCTGACTTCTGATCTGGGACTTTTGCTCACGTGGTCCAGGCATGGCCTGTTAATTAGTTAACATATTTAGTATTACTACTACTACTACTAATATAATGAATATCATGACCCTCCTCCCAACCCGAACACTCACATTTTAATAACGATATACATCTACTATGTGTTTCTTCTCAGCTCATCCCTTGGCAACCACTACCCTAAATGATCTCTTTAGTATTCTCTTGCCTTTTAAAAATAGTTTAATATAGAGAAATTATTCCATCTTAGTTATGTCTGAACTCTGTAAAAGGAACATGAAACTGTGCTGTCCTCTGGAATTTGCTTTTTTCTTCAATATTGTATGCCTAAGCTTCATCTATATTGTTGCAAATAATGATGTAGTTCATTCATTTTCACTGATACATAATGTTCTGTTGTTTGTATTTATTCTTCAGAATGTTTATCCTTCTTCTAATGGGCATGTGGGCTGTTTCCCTTTTTGCTCTTACAAACAACACCACGGTGAGCTTTCTGGTCCCTTCCCTGAGACAACATGCAGAGCATCTCTGGGGGCACACAGCTAGGAGCAGAATTGCTGGACTATACATCGTGTTCGCTGTCAGCTTTACTAGGAAATGTGCCACAGTGCTTCCCAAATTGGTTGGGCCATTAATGCCTCCCCCAGCAGGAGATGAGTATCCCCATTATTCCCCGCACTCACCCACACTCAATATGGCCAGACATCTTTTAAAAAATCTTTTATTTATTTTTGGCTGCACTGGGTCTTCATTGCTTTTGTGCAGACTTTTCTCTAGTTGTGGTGAGTGGGGGCTACTCTTCGTTGCGGTGCAAGGGCTTTTCACTGTGGCGGCTTCTCTTGTTGCAGAGCACAGGCCTTCTTACAGGGATGTCCCAGACATCTTGAATTTTACTGACTGAATGAGTGTAAAACAATCTTATGTTATGGCCTTGATTTGCATTTCTGAAATTCACAGTTTCTAGTGTATGAAATGGGGGTTGAGATAGGCAACCGCCAGTGAGTAATGGATGCTCACTAAGCAGTCATCCCCTTTGCACCTCAGTTTCCCCAGGTATTGAAATGTTGTCCGTACAAATCCCAAGCTCAGGGATGGGGAAGAACAATCAGGAAGTTCTCCCCAGTGGGTGAGAATGAAGGGGGAACAGGGAGCACTCAAGTCCCTGCAGATTTAGAGCCAAAGGAATCCTAGCAGCACTGTGTTCACCCACCGGATGGGAAGGGGTGGTCCCAGCTTGAGAGGTAGAGGCAGAGTTTGCTTCATTATTTTAATGATGCAGAGCCCCCTGATAAACCCCTGGCACCTGGTGTGGGGCTTGGCCTGGGTGAGTGCTCAGTGAGAGCACTCATGTATGTGTGTTCCTCCGTTCCCACCTCCTTGGGAAGTCCTCCCTGATTGCCCCAGCCCACTGAGCGAGTGAGGGATGGCTGAACAAGGTGGCTCCTGGGCATTTGCAAGGCCCCCAAGCCCCTGCCCACCCTCAGGGGCTGAGCCGCGCGGGGCTGGCAAGCTAATTTGGAGCGGCTCCCTCTACCAGCCTGGTGCACCAACAATTGATTCCGCACCGCTTTCCCCGCCTGGGCCCGGGCCCCTGGAGCTGGTTAGAGACGGGAGACGGGGCTGGCGGAATAATTATGCCTATTTCATGTGACACCCAAATTGATTGCCGCCAGGGTGACATTACCAGGGCATTGTTCCTCGTCTCCAACCTCTTATTACATGTTATTAGGGTGTGTGGTGTGTGTGTGTTTTTCTATTTTTTCCCATTTCAGGGAATTAATCTCTCTCTACCACCTCCTCTCTTCCCTCTGCAGAGAACCTGCTCATGGCTTCGGGAGTGGAGTGGGTGGGGGCCCGGGCAGCAGGCTCTCTCTGTCTGGTCTAGCATGGGGCTGCAGATGAGGCTGGGGACCTGGCCATGTCAGCTCTCTGGCCTAGGGTGTAAGGTGGGGGTATCTCAGAGCCAAGAGGGGCTGCTGAGCTGTGAGCCCAGCAGAGAAGACTTCCTGCAGTGTCTCTGGTCCACAGTCTCTGCTTGCATGCCTCTCATGACAGTCTGCTCACTCATTATCTACCGAGGCACATCTTCCAGGCTGAACCTTCTGATGTTCCATTTGATTTGTTGTACTGAGCTGAATGGGGCTTCCCCAGAGGCTCAGCGGTAGAGAATTCGCCTGCGATGCAGGATCCACAGGAGACAGGGGTTCGATTTCTGGGTTGGGAAGATCCCCTGGACGAGGGCATGGCAACCCACTCCAGTGTTCTTGTCTGGAGAATCCCCATGGACAGAGGAACCTGGTGGGCTACAGTCCATAGGGTCACAATGAGTTGGACGTGACTGAAGCAACTTAGTGCGCATGCACTGAACTGAATGGACCTCCTCTGTGACTCCACGCAGGGTCTTGGCTCCACCCTATGGGCCTGCTCTGGGCCCTTTGCACCCTCTGCTTTGCAACCTGAGAGATCTGCAGAGATGCCCGGGCCCTCCCAAGTTTGGGCTTCTCATGAACGCACAGCCAGGTGATGGCATCAGTTGTGACTGGGCAGAACTTGATACTGAAATTAGTATATATACTGGGTTGGGAAAACAGACTTTGGCAAGAGGTTGGCCAAGATTCAGTTGAGCAGAGAGGGCTTTGAACAGTCAGTGCCAAGAGAAGGCAAGGGTTTTTATTTATAGTTTGCCTGTCCCATGTTATAAATACCTCATTGGACCTTGGTTTGTGATGTACTGGGGGTTGGTTTTTAAGTCTCTTCCAGGGCAGAATAAACGCAAACCTTCATTTGTCCCTGACCTGGCCACACCATGAATGGAGAGGCTAGGGTGTTGGGGAGAGAAGGTGGCTGCCGTCAGGAGGCCGGGCCTCTTCCTTAACCCCAACCCCGAGGTGCTGTGGGACCTTGGACAAGTCACTGATGCTCTCAGGCCTCAGTTTCCTCACTTGAGTGATGGTCTGTAGAGTTATCGTGCCTCTTGAGTTAGACAAGCTCAGAGACCTTTGGCAGGTGAATTAATGTCCTGGCGCCTCAGTTTCCTTATGAGTAAAATGGGGCTAATGGTTCTTCCATCATAAGGTATGTGGTGAGGGTTGGTGGGTCATCTGCAAAGCATTTAATTGATGTGCTGCATATAAATGTCTCTTCCCTTCCTTCTCCTCGAATTCTCTGCCCCCAGCCCTGTGAGAGCAGTTTCAACCCTGCCCTTCCCTCTTCTAAATGAGGAGTTTAGGGCCTCAAGACATAAAGCCACTTGAGCGCGACTGTGTAGCTCAGCAGCCCTGAACCTGATTTGGAGAGAGGCAGCATATGAGAATGGTCAGGACCACCTGTGGTCTAAGCACCTCAGGCCTAATTCCAGCTTTGCCATTTACTGTAATGGGCCAAATGGCATCACCTCTCTGTGCCCCAGTTATTTAATCTTTAAAACGAGGATAATAATACTACCCTCATAGGATTGTTGCGAAGTGCAAACAAGCTCATGTTTGAGTTGATATCATGTTAACTTTGTGACCTGTAGCAAGTTACAGAACCTCTTTGTGATCTTGAGCGAGTTGCACAACTTCCTTGTGCTTCTATCTTTTCCATCTGCACAATGGGAGCAATAATAGGACCTATCTCAACAGGTTGTGGTGAGGGGAAATTAATTTTCATAGGTAAAGTACTTGGAATAATGCCCAGAACACCAAAAGCCCTCTATTAGGGTTTTTCTAGTCACCATCATCATCATCATCATCATTTTTATGAGGTCTCTGACCTTCAGACCCCACAATTAGATCCACCACTTCCCCCAGCTCTCCCGTCTCCACCCTGGGTTTCTCAGGCTGTGACCTCCCCACTCTCTCAAACCCAGGGCTGGTGACCCTCCCAGCGAGGGACTGGCTGATTTTCAGACCTCCAATGCCTGAAATGCGCCAGCCTGAGATGTTTCCAATGTAGACGAGCCTCCAAGACTGGAGAACCAGGAGAGGGCCCTGGGTGCCCCACAAAGTGGTGGGGGGCGGTGCTGAGGGGAGATGAGGCGGGCATGTCTGCTAAGCACCTCCCAAGGGGCCCCTGGCCTGAGCGGTGGAGGGGGCCCAAGGCCTTCTGGGGCACCTTCCTGTCCCTGAAGGTCTGAGTGGGCATCCAGGCCTGGAGAGAGATGGGAAGGGAGGTTTGGGGGTGCATGAGCTGCTCTTTCAGAGAAGGCAATGGCACCCCATTCCAATACTCTTGCCTGGAAATCCCATGGACGGAGGAGCCTGGTGGGCTGCAGTCCATGAGGTCACTAAGAGTCAGACACGACTGAGCAACTTCACTTTCGCTTTTCACTTTCATGCGCTGGAGAAGGAAATGGCAACCCACTCCAGTGTTCTTGCCTGGAGAATCCCAGGGATGGGGGAGCCTGGTGCTGCCGTCTATGGGGTTGCACAGAGTCGGACATGACTGAAGTGACTTAGCAGCAGCAGAGCTGCTCTTTCCTTGAGCCCTGTCAGGCCGCCACATGGGTGCGTGCCTGCCCCTCCTCAATTCTGGTATAGCACTGGTCCAACCAGGAGTGCTGTCCACTCAGGCAGGCCCGCAGCAGACAGCACGGACGCTTCCCAGAATCAGTGGTTCCCTCCTGCCTCCCCCAGGCCAGCTCTCTCACCTCAGAACAACCCTGTGAAAGGACAGGCAGAGTCCAGAGTGGTCCAGGACTCACCCACGACCACTCGGTAGGGCAGGGTGCCCTGGCCAGAGCCCCGGCTAGGGACCTGTGGGCCCAGGACTATTTGCCCACCCGGAAGTGGCCCTGCCTCACCCTGGGCTCCTGCCCACCCAGCCAGCAGCTCCGGGAGGGCAAAGCCTATATATAGAAGCCTTTAAACACTAAGATGCTCTGACAATTAAAATTCATAATTTATCCCGCAAATGGCCTGGGGTTGCGAGCTGGCCGGAAGGCTGGCAGCTCTCGAGACCAGCTGTGCTTGGAGGGGTAGGCGATGGGGTGGGCAGGAGCGTCCCTCCCTTAGGTGGCACAGTGTTTGCCCAGGACCACACAGGGGCAGCTGCCCTAGCAAATGGGCAGGCAGCACCCTCCAGCCCGGCAGTGGCTGAGAGGCCAGGTGAGCACCTTTGGGAGAGGACGGAGTTTCCAAGTGTACCTGGGAGATGGGGCTGGTGGCAGTGGCGGGAGGAGGGACTTCAGACACAGACACCCACACAGGCCACACACAGTTGCCTGCACACACACACACACACACACAACTTCAGACACAGACACCCACACAGGCCACACACAGTTGCCTGCACACACACACACACACACACACACACACACACACATCCTGGGGACTATACACGACAAAGGACATGACCTCAATTTTCTTTCAGGTTGATTTTTCTCTCCCATGGGGGTGGCAGCTGAAAGAGGAGAGGGAGAGGGAAAGGGTGGGCTGACCGGCCCGGGAGGAGACAAATGGACGGATGCACAGCTGAGGTTCAGCTGCCTGCCGGCTAGCCTCAGTCGGTCCCAATTTCTCCTGCCAGAGCTCAGCCTGGGTGCTCACCCCTCCTCTCAGGGTTTCCTGTGTCCTCACCCCCCTGTGCCAGGAGGCAACCCTTGCCCTCCCCCGGCTCTCAGCAGAGCCCTGGAGGATTAGACTGGCCAGGGAAGACCAAGTTCCCCCCATTAACAGCTCACACCTTAAGCCATTATCAGCCATTCACACCTCAGCAGGGATTAGCCTTGGAAAGGCAGAATGGAGGATCTTTAAAAGGAGTCCAGGGACCTGGGTCAGGATTTGGGGTAGGAGAGAAGCAATTAGGAGCCCCCAGATGCTCTCAAAGCTTCCAGGACATCAGTCGCCTCCACCCTGCACATCTTTGCCCTCATCGTTCTCTTGGCTGAAAATGCCACCCCTCCTGCCCCCGACTTGGCCGGTGGAAATGTGTCTGGGTTTCAGCCTGACACCTCCTCCCTGAGGCCTCTATAAAGAGCCGAGACCAGGAGTTGGGAGCTGTCCTGGGAAGCTGGCCCAGCAGCTGTGGTGGGGGCGGGAGGCCCTCTGTCCCTTGAAGCTGGGCCTGGCTCTCCTGAGCTGTATTGGCCTCAGCCCTGCACTATGGACTGTCCATCTGGGGGACCCAGAAGTCGGGGGGGGAGCAGCAGAAGCTCCAGCAGAGGGAGAAAGGGACAGAGGTCAGCACACCAGCAGGGCCTGGTGGGGGGGCACCCGAGATCCAGAGGGACCCCCCCGCCCCTGCCGGAGGTGAGCCCTTCTTCCTGGGGACTTGCAGGCTTGAGCAGCTTGGGGTGAAACACTCCTGGGCTGGCTTCTGAAGGCTGAGCGGGATGCCTCCAGGCATAGGCAAATGGTCTACCTCTGCTGTGGGAAAAGGCTCCAGCATGGTGCGACCCTCGGGAGCTTTCCAGAGGGGCCTCACTCCAGCCCCACATTACCCTACTTTCGGCCATGTGGTCATGGCTGCCTCTGAGCGGGCACGCTTGCCACAAACGTGCTCTATCATTTCATGAAATGAATCCAGCTACTCTATGTCCTGGAGCTGAAAGCAAAGAAGGGACTTCAGAGAGGCAGAGATTTGGGGACAGGGCAAGTCACGAAGAAGCTAAACCTTGCCCTGCCTCCAACCTTCGGTGACCCAGCATAAGTCCCTTTCTGAGTAACTGACCCACCTCAAGGTGTGGTGGTGGGAACAGGATGTGCTCATGGCCCAGGACGTTTGACCAGGTGGCACTAGTGGTAAAGAACCTGCCTGCTAATGCTGCAGATGTAAGAGACGCAGGTTCGATCCCCAGGTGGGGAAGATCCCCCGGAGGAGGGCATGGCAACCCACTCCAGTACTCTTGCCTGGACAATCCTGTGGACAGAGGAGCCTGGCGGGCTACAGTCCATGAAGTTGCACCGAGTCGGACACAACTTAGCACGCACACAGGAAAGGGGAGTAGAGCTGAGCGGGGCCCGAGGCAGACTCTCTGAAGCCCTGTCTCCTGTCCCAGGTCTGTCTCCCTCCTCCCTCACTCCTGCTGCAGACCCAGCCTGAGGAATGTAGGGTGGCAGGACAAGACAAAACGTAACAGCCTCATTCCTCAGGGAGGGAGCAACCTGTCACAGCTGCCCCGGGTCACACAGCCAGGCTGAGGGCCCAGGGGGCCAGGCATCCCGGGGAGGCAGTGGGCACCTCTACGGCAAGCGATCTCATGGCTGCATGTGCTGGGGATTTCCCTGCGGTCCCTGAGGAACACTGAGTGGGAACACCATGAAATATTGATACCGTAAACCAAAAATAACTGAGCCTTCCCTCCTGTGCTGCAGTCGACCCCAAATTAGGCGAGATTCTAGCATAGACAGTGGCAGCAGGCAAAGGAGGATGGTACAGTGCGGAAACACTGAAAAAATTCAGTGTGTATAACATACTATTTTCTGAAAGTTGGGGAAAGGGCTTTGTCTGATTAAGCGGCAAGGTCGTACCCCATTGGGTCAGCGGGTAAAAAAAATCCACCTGCAATGCAGGAGATCCAGATTCGATCCCTGGGTCGGGAAGATCCCCACTCCAGTATTCTTGCCTGGGATATCCCACGCAAGAGGAGAGGACAGAGGAGCCCGGTGGGCTACAGTCTATGGAGTTGCAAAGGGTCTGACACCACTGACTAAATACATGGACACATGGACACAGATATACCTACATGCAGCTACCTAAGTTCTAGTGCCTTCCCTCGGCCTTGCTCTGCTGGGACACGCCCACCTCTCCTCTGGCTCTGGCCTGGCCTGTGTGTCTGAAAGAAGTCCTGTTTCACTCATGGTAACTCTTGGCATAGGCAGCCTGACTCACAGGATCAGGAGGCTCTGCTGCCTCCTGGCTTTGGAGCCAAGTCAGAGTCAGATGTATTCCCTTTTGGAAGCCTCCACCTTTCTCATCTATAAAATGGACAAGAAATATCTCTTTGAACGCTGGGTGAGGGTTTCTAAGACGGTGTGGATAAAGCCTAAAACCTGGCCTGTAGCAGGTGGCCTGTAGCTGTTAGTCCCACCTGTTCCCTAAGTGCAGGCATCTGATCAGTTTCCGTGGGTCGGGCTGCGTGTGTGGTAGTGGCATGCCCACACCCCCAGGAGCCTCAGATGCTGCCTTAGGAGACAGAATGACCCCTGACCTCAGGGGTTTTCCAGGTCCACCCATGGGTCATCCCATGCCTCTTCAGTCTCCATCATCTGTTCCCTCCAACCCTGAGCCCCAGGATGTGTGCTTAGTCGCTCACTTGTGTCTGACTCTTTGCAACCCCGAGGACTGTAGCCTGCCAGTCTCCTTTGTCCATGCAGATTCTCCAGGCAAGAATACTAGAGTGGGTTGCCATGCCCTCCTCCAGGGGATCTTCCCCACCCAGGAATCAAGCTGGGGTCTTCTGCACTGCAGGTGGATTCTTTACCAGCTGAGCTAGTGGGGAGCCCCAGGGGAACAGCCCCAATGGGAGGCCCCAGCTAGGGATGCCACCCTCAAATAGATCCTTCCAGTCCCTATAGAGCTGCAATTTGGGGTCTGAGCCCCTACTGCTCTTCATTCCCTACATGGGTTTGAACATGTTGTTGACTTTCTAGCTGGAGAAGATCCAGCTTCTGTGAGGGAACCCTGGTATCCACCCCTCACCCCCCCACCCCCATACTGCACAGCTGGGGAAAAGGCAGAGAGGGGAAGAGTCCTCCAGGGCACTCTGGAGTGGCTGGTGTGGGGAGCAAGAGAGCCGGACCACATCTGCCCCTGACGTGAGTGGCAGGCTGGCCCTCTGCAGTGCGGGTCTGACGGCACGGCCGCCCCCACCGCTCTGGGGTTGGGAGGACACAGACAGGCTGATATGGGCTCTGTGCGCTGCGGCCAGGCACGGCTCTCCTCTGCCTGCTCACCTGCCAGCCTTCCATGTTCATTTCCTTTGTATTTATTGGGCCAATTCTTAAACTCTTGCCCGTGTGGGAAGCCCTTCAGGGGGCAAGGATCCAAAATAAAACACTGATTAAAATGTATAAAACACTTCTCCTGGGCCGCTGCAGGAGTAACCAGTGGGATTGATGGTGCCAGGGCAGGCGGGAGCAGCGTGTTGCTCACTCAGCAGGTTTGGTGAACCCCTCAGACACCAGCCTGCCAGCATCCCTTGATGACAGGGACCCCACGGGGGTGTTAGATGGGGCGACCAGGCCCAGTGTGCTGTGCCAGCGTGCGAAGCCATCTTAGCCCCTCTAGGCCTCAATGTCCTCATCTTCCAGGACAGTCGCACATAAAAGGTGAAGGAAGAGGCAATTCGGAAGATGTGTCTTTCTGTAACTGTCCATTCCTTTGTGGGTGTAACTGCCAGGCCTGCCACCCAGGCAATACTGACCAGCTTTTTATCAACGTATTTGAATCCCCCAGGTGTCTCTTTGCTCAGTGGACCTGCTCCAGGGTCAGCCTCATCAGAGTGACTTCAACCCCTGCAGAAACTCTCTCATGCACACACAGTTCCTTCCAGAGAACATTCAGTGGAATCTTTTCTGTGCCACACCTTGACCTGAGGCTGCAGACTCACCATCTGCCCACAGGCACTTCACTGTCTAGCAGGTGGGATAAACCCCATGAGGGTTTGACCCAGGATTAAACATAAGACACCGGAGAGGTGCCAAGTGCTGAAGCTTTGGAGCATATTTCCCTCTTTGCCCAGGTCACTAGGAAGCTCCAACCTTTTATCATTACACAGGATTTTGTGGCATTCTTTCTTGACTGGCTTGTCTCCTTTAACTTTATCTTCTTATCATCTTGTAACATCATTTTGCTGGCCATTGGCTCAAATCATTTTTAGAATGAGATGTTATACACCAGTTACATAATGTCATTACTCATAAATGTAAGGTGCTTCAGAGTTGTGGGCAAGAGATTTCTGATTGAGTAGATCAAGGATGGCTTCATGGAGGAGGTGGCCTTTGGGGGTGGATGTCACAAAAGCTGCTGGGTCAGTGAGGCTGGGAGAGATCTCAAAAAGGAGCTGGCTGAGAGGCAGGAATGCACAGGATAAGACTGGGATGCCTGGGTGACTTCACTGGGGGGAATGGTGGGAGAGGAGGGAGATGGGTAGGTTGAGACAAGGTGGTGGGGTCTTCAGTGCCAGATTCTTGTCTGTGTGACGGGCTTGCCAATATCTCAACGTACGCTGTGCACTCACTGCCCCAATTCTCATTCTTTGGCATCCTCTCCAGAAGCCCCCACCCCACCCACCAGCCCAGCCCCTGAGCTGGGTGCTAAAAGTCCTATTTACCTCTCCCGGTCCCCAGGCTCACACCATGCCAGCCCCAGCTGCCGTCCCAATTACTTATTGATCGTCTGTCAGGATGTTTGCTTTTCTGGTGGGTCACTGGAGCGTGTGTGACTGTGGAAAATGGCCTGATTGGAGTGGGTGGGGGAGGCCAAACCACAGAAAACTCCAGAGGGAGAATGAGAGGGGATGAAGGAAGCGGTGGCGGTGGACAAAGCCCTTGAGAATAACAAAACTTTGCAGATTTCATAACATGTCAGTGACACTAGGAACCCTCTCTGGTTAATCAGTCACTTAGTCGATCAACAACCAAGGAGTGCCTGTCAGTCCTGGGAGACCCTGGAGCACTGGGAAGTGGGTGGTGTCATTGAAGTCTGACAGACCAGAGCCTTGGTCCCCAATCTACCTCCTCTACTGGCTGGGTGTCCTTGGGCAGCCGTGAGCTCTCCAGGCCCCAGTTGCCTTAAGGGTTGAAGTGTGGGTGACAAAACCTGTAGCTTTAGAAGTGGAGGCTGTGGACAGGTGTGGGGAGGAGCTTGGAGGGATGGGAGAAGGCCCTGAGCTGGGGCAGGGTGATGGGATCCTCCCGGCCTGAGCACCCCCTTCCTGCAATGAGGCCCCCTCAGGGCCACGGGTGTGGGCTATGTGGATGGCAGCAGAGCCCCAAAGATGCCAGGCTGGGTGGGATGGATCTTCACCCCACGAACAAAAGAGCTTCAGCTTGGACCCCAGAGACCATCTGGTCTAACCTCTATTGTTCAGGGAGTCCATACTAGTCCTCCCAACCCCCTAAGTACTCTGCTGGGCCAATTTCCCATGGGGTGGAACAGAGATAGAGGACGGAAGAGCGTTCTGGGCAGAAGTGGGAGCAAGTGGCCTCTGAACCCACTAGGAGAGAGCAATTGTGTGTGGGGACACCCGCAGCCTGTCCTCAAGCGGATCTCCCTAGTCACCACCACCCAAGTCCTATACATTCCTCGAGACCCAGCTGTAAGAAGCCTCCCATCCCCAGTGCTACAATGTGGGGCTGTCTGTGCCATCCTGGGCTGTGGGGGTCTGACTGCTCCCCCATCAGACAGGACCCTGGTACTCAGAAGACAGTGACTGGAACCTGGAGAGACAGACAGATGAAGCCTGGTTGAAGGGGGTGGATGTTCTTTGGAGGGAAGTACACTTCCAACTGGGCATCAGAAAAAGCTTCTCAGGGCAGTGGACTCTGAGTTAGGCCTTGCAAATGGGGTTTCCACACGTGAGGGAGGGGCGTTCCGGGAGGAAAGAGGAGCAGGAGCCTGAGCTCAGCAGCCTGCCTGGGTGGGTCGCCATGGGGACCTGAAGGACTGTGAAAGTTGCAGAGGTTCCATGGGGAGGCCTCAGGGCTGGGTCCTGGCTTTCTGGAAGGGGGTGCCCTCCACTGATCCAGAAACCCCATGGGGAGCAGACTCGCAGACACTGGCAGGAACCACTGGGTATGCTGGTTGCCCAGGGTTCTTGGCTTCGGGCTCAGCTCATTGTTGATAGGGAGGGGGCCATGGTCTCTGTGCCTGGGAATGTTCAGGCTGAAGGCCAAGAGGGTGGACCCCAGTAGCCTCAAAAGCCGTTTCCCAACTGGGGCCCAGATGTGCTGCTCTGTTGGCCATTCCTAGAGGCCTCAGCCTTTGAGCCCCTTTGATCCCCTCTGTGAGCCCTGAGGGCATCATCCCTGATGAGCACCAGGGGAAGCTGAAGCGCAGGGTGCCAGGTGGGGGGTGGGATGCACGCTGGGAGTCCCACTGCCTATAAATGTAAAATGAAAAGGAGGTGGATACAGCCTAGGGTGCCAATTCCAGGGTCACCAGAAGTGACCTCACCCCATCCATGAAGCCACTGGATCCCAGGGATGTGGGACAGTCCTTTAGAAGGGCTCTAGGCAGGGTAAGGAGCAAGGGGGAAACAGCATGGGGTGGCAGGAGTTCCTCTGGCCTCGATATCTGGACCTCACTGTGTTGACAATCCCGACAGGTGTCATATGCCACTCTGGAGCCCTGCCTCTCTCTCTGGGTCAGGGACATCCTGACGGGGCAGGAGGGCACAGGGGCACGCAGGGCTCGGGGCGGGAGACCAGCGATCACTGTCCTCTAACCACCTCCTCTGTGCTGTGCTTGCTCCTGGCCGCAGGTGAGCGAGAGGATGCTGGCGGGGGGCGCGAGGAGCATGCCCAGCCCCCTCCTGGCCTGCTGGCAGCCCATCCTCCTGCTGGTGCTGGGCTCGGTGCTGTCAGGCTCGGCCACGGGCTGCCCACCCCGCTGCGAGTGCTCCGCCCAGGACCGCGCGGTGCTCTGCCACCGGAAGCGCTTCGTGGCGGTGCCGGAAGGCATCCCCACCGAGACCCGCCTGCTGGACCTGGGCAAGAACCGCATCAAAACGCTCAACCAGGACGAGTTTGCCAGCTTCCCTCACCTGGAGGAGCTGGAGCTCAACGAGAACATCGTGAGCGCCGTGGAGCCCGGCGCCTTCAACAACCTCTTCAACCTCCGGACGCTGGGGCTTCGCAGCAACCGCCTGAAGCTCATCCCCCTGGGCGTCTTCACCGGCCTCAGTAACCTGACCAAGCTGGACATCAGCGAGAACAAGATCGTCATCCTCCTGGACTACATGTTCCAGGACCTGTACAACCTCAAGTCGCTGGAGGTCGGCGACAACGACCTCGTCTACATCTCCCACCGAGCCTTCAGCGGCCTCAATAGCCTGGAGCAGCTGACGCTGGAGAAATGCAATCTGACCTCCATCCCCACCGAGGCGCTGTCCCACCTGCACGGTCTCATCGTCCTGCGGCTGCGGCACCTCAACATCAATGCCATCCGGGACTATTCCTTCAAGAGGCTGTACCGGCTCAAGGTCTTGGAGATCTCGCACTGGCCCTACCTGGACACCATGACCCCCAACTGCCTCTACGGCCTCAACCTGACGTCCCTGTCCATCACACACTGCAACCTGACCGCTGTGCCCTACCTGGCCGTGCGCCACCTGGTCTATCTCCGCTTCCTCAACCTCTCCTACAACCCCATCAGCACCATCGAGGGCTCCATGTTGCATGAGCTGCTCAGGCTGCAGGAGATCCAGCTGGTGGGCGGGCAGCTGGCCGTGGTGGAGCCCTACGCCTTCCGCGGCCTCAACTACCTGCGCGTGCTCAATGTCTCCGGCAACCAGCTGACCACGCTGGAGGAATCGGCCTTCCACTCGGTGGGCAACCTGGAGACCCTCATCCTGGACTCTAACCCGCTGGCCTGTGACTGCCGGCTCCTGTGGGTGTTCCGGCGCCGCTGGCGGCTCAACTTCAACCGGCAGCAGCCCACGTGTGCCACGCCCGAGTTCGTCCAGGGCAAGGAGTTCAAGGACTTCCCCGACGTGCTCCTGCCCAATTACTTCACCTGCCGCCGCGCCCGCATCCGGGACCGCAAGGCCCAGCAGGTGTTCGTGGACGAGGGCCACACGGTGCAGTTCGTGTGCCGGGCGGATGGCGACCCGCCGCCCGCCATCCTCTGGCTCTCGCCCCGCAAGCACCTGGTCTCGGCCAAGAGCAACGGGCGACTCACGGTCTTCCCTGACGGCACGCTGGAGGTGCGCTACGCCCAGGTACAGGACAACGGCACGTACCTGTGCATCGCGGCCAACGCGGGCGGCAACGACTCCATGCCTGCCCACCTGCATGTGCGCAGCTACTCGCCGGATTGGCCCCATCAGCCCAACAAGACCTTCGCCTTCATCTCCAACCAGCCGGGCGAGGGAGAGGCCAACAGCACCCGCGCCACCGTGCCTTTCCCCTTCGACATCAAGACCCTCATCATTGCCACCACCATGGGCTTCATCTCTTTCCTGGGCGTCGTCCTCTTCTGTCTGGTGCTGCTGTTTCTCTGGAGCCGGGGCAAGGGCAACACGAAGCACAACATCGAAATTGAGTACGTGCCCCGCAAGTCGGACGCAGGCATCAGCTCCGCTGACGCGCCTCGCAAGTTCAACATGAAGATGATATGAGGACGGGGCGGGGGGCAGGGACCCCCGGGTGCGCCGGGCAGGAGGAGGGGCCTGGCCGCCCTCCGCGGGCTCCCCAGTCCTCCCCACCTCCTCCCAACCCCTCCGCACACACACTTTTTCTCCCTCCCACCCCGTCCCCTGCTGCCCCCGCCGGCCCTCACCGCCTGCCCTCTTCCTACCAGGACCTGAGGAGTCCAGGCCTGGGGACCCCACCTACACAGGGGCACTCGTTGACAGACTGGAGCCGGAAGCTGACGAACCAACTTGATGCGGCACAGTCAATAGTTCAATAAAAAAGTTACGAACTTCCTCTGTAACTTGGGTTTCAATAATTATGGATTTTTATGAAAACTTGAAATAATAAAAAGAGAAAAAAAAAAAGCTATTTCCTATAGCTAGTCGGAATGCAAACTTTTGACGTCCTGATTGCTCCAGGGCCCTCTTCCAACTCAGTTTCTTGTTTTTTTCTCTTCCTCCTTCTCCTCTTCCTCCTTCCTCTTCTCTTCCCCTGTGGGGAGGGATCACTCAGGAAAACAGGGAAGGAGGTTCCAGCCCCACCCGCCTGCCTGCCCACCCTGCCAGGGCGGTCCCCAGGAGCAGGTTGGGTGGTGGGTCTGGGCCCAGCTCTGAGCTGGCTGTTTGCAGAGAGCGGGTGGAGGGGACAGGGCTGCCCAGTGGGGATGAGGGCCTGTCTGCTGAGCTGCCAGGCAGCACTACTGCCGGGGGCAGGGGGGCCTGGCTCGGGTGTGGCTGAGACTCTGGACAGGGGCTGGGGTCCTCTGGAGGACAGCACAGTCAGTGGAGAGAGCTGGGCGCCGAGGCCTAACTCTGGTCCCAGCTCTGCTGCCGACTTGCTGTGTGGCCTCGAAAAGGTCATCAACCCTCTCTGGGCCTCAGCCTCCACATCTGTATAAATGGAAACGCTACTCCCCGCCCTGCCTACCTCACAGGGCTGTTGTGAGGAATTGATGAGATGATGTATGTGAAACACTTTGTAACCTGTAAAGCGCTGTGCACATGTGTGGGTGACTGTTCTCATTATGGTCATTATTATCTCACTGTGGGGGGCAGGGCTCCTAAGGGATCTCCATGGGGTCAGGGTTGGGGGCATGGCCAGGGGTGGGCCACCTCCATGGACTTCCAGAGGCTTTGCCCAGGACAGCTGCCCAGCGGTGACCATAAGCTTTGCCTGGATAGCTGGGGCTCTAGACCCCCAGGGGAGTCCTAAGCCCATGAGCATCATCACTTCCACCCACTCTGGTGTCGGGTCCCCCCAGGCAGAAGCCCCTTGCAGCTGACCTGGACCTATCCAGGGACTGGGTACACCATCTCTTTCCAAGGCTTCTTTCCATAAGCATTTATCAAATGCCTGCTTATGCCACTTCCCGTGTAGAGCACCCAGTCTTTGAGGCTGGGAAAGGCAGTTCTGGGGCTGTCCTGAGGACTGCCTGGACCCAGGTCACCACCCAAGTCTTACCTCATCTTCCACCAGGCTTTACTCTGAGCTTACCCTGGGCTTTGAAGGGTTCCCAGTTTGGGATTGGGCTCCTCCTGCATGTGAGCTGACCAGGAGAGTCAAGCGCCCTGTTCATTCACACCAAACCAAGACACTCCAAACTCAACCCTGGAAAGGGCTGTTCCGGGAGACAGAAGTGTGAAGAGCCAGGCAGGTCACCTTATAACTTTCCCGGAATGCATGGGCTCTAGAAGCTGGGGCAGTAGCTCCTCCTACAGACCACGTGCTCACCCCCCACCTCTGCTGGACAGGGAGGGGCCCTGGGTTCGGAGATTATTGCCTTCGCCACTCCAAGTTTCCCCTTTCTCCTCAGGTACTCCATGGATTGTGCCCCACAGTAGGCCCAGGGCGACCCTGCTGCCCATTAACCCTTGGACTAGGGGAGAATCCAGTGAAAGGAACCCACAGGCACAGGCTTAGCTGAACTTGGGGGTGAGGGGAAGCAATAGGCAAGTCAGCCTTTGGCAACAAGAAACTTCCAGAATGCAGCTCCTCCAGTCAGAGCTCCTCCTGGGGTTCACACCCCCCCACCCAAGTTGGCATGAACTAGGTAGCAGCATGCCCAGTGAAAGTGAAGGTGAAAGTTTCTCAGCCGTGTCTGACTCTTTACGACCCCATGGACTAGGGTCCGCCAGGCTCCTCTGTCCATGGAATTCTCCAGGCAAGAATACTGGAGTGGGTAGCCATTCCCTTCTCCAGGGCATCTTCCCAACCCAGGGATTGAACCCAGGTCTCCTGCATTGCGGGCAGATTCTTTATGATCTGAGCCAGCAGGGAACCCCAACGGCATGCCTAGCAACTTCTAAACCAAGCTCTGGTCGGATGACAGGATGAGCAGAGTCTGGTATGGAGTCAACACCCAGTCACTCATTCATTCAATTTACAGACATTCCCAAGAGCCGGCTCTGCTCCAGGCTCCCAGCTGGTTCGGTCTTTGTACACTTGTCCACATCTCCCAACCACCACCCTAGACTGTCCCTGGCTTTGGGGAAGCCTCAAGCCCTCTGAACTGTGGTTTTATCCCTGAGAAGAAATAGGATCCTCTCTCTCTCTAGGATCCTAGGATGTTGGTGTGGAAAAGGTGGCTGGTCCCTGGGGGACCTGGGGCAGCCTAGACTAGCGATGATAAGACTCTGAGGTTTGGGGTCAGGTCTGAGTGTGAGGTTCTATTCTAGTATTTACTAGCTGTTTGGATTGTTTTTTAACCCCTCTGAGCCTCTTGGTCTTCTCATCTGTAGCATACAGACAATCTTATGCAGGTCGTTAGAAGGTGAAATGAGGGAGCGTAGGTATATTTGTTGAGTGATGTAGTGCCTGTGCTGTGGTAGGTCGTTTCAGTTGTGTCCAACTCTTTGGGACCCCTTGGACTCTAGCCAGCCAGGCTCCTCTGTCCATGGGGATTCTCCAGGCAAGAATACTAGAGTGGGTTTCCATGCCCTCCTCCAGGGGATCTTCCCAACCTAGGGATCGAACCTGGGTCTCCTGCTTCTCCTGCATTGGCAGGTTGGTTCTTTACCACTAGCGCCACCTATGTAGTGCCTGGCACTCAGTAAAACCACTGCCAATGGTGGGGATGATCATTACTGTTGAGTCCAACTCTGCTGATGAGCCAGGACCAGAAAAGGTGGGAGCTTAGCCAAAGTCACACAACTTCTCAGTAACAGGACCAGTGTTGGAAGTTCTAGAGCCACAGACTTCTTAGCCTGACTCAGGGCTTCTCAGGACCAGGTCTGGGGACCCCCATCTGGCAGGAGACAACTTTGGGGAGGCCAAGGGGAGGGAGAGGAGTTGTTGAACACGGTGGGCAGCATGTATGCAACAAGAGGCTAGTGGTCTCACATGAGGCTCAAGAACCCAGGAGCCCTATCCATCTCCAGAGAGACCAGAGCACAGGCTCTCCATCACCCCAAACCTGATGCACTGACAGACACTGTCCACATGCAGAAGGCAGCCAGGGGATTGTTAGTTAACCCATCTAGGGTTCCGGGATCCCTGGGGCCTCACCAGGTTCTGGTAAGAGCAGGACCAATGTCTTCTTGGCTATTGGGAAGGAACTGGACCCCTGAGGAAATTCAGGACATGGGAAAATTGTGAGGTTGTTTTCAGATGGGGGAGAGAGTCAGTTCAGGGGAATGTGAGCACCCTGGGTTGGGGGACTGGGTTGGCCCAAGCAAAAGAACCTGGACACTGGGAAAAGTCCATGTTGGGAGCTCAGCAGCCTAGGTTTAGTGTGGCCCTTTCCTAACCATGGGACCTTCACCTAAAGAAGACTGAACTCAACTGCTGAAAATCCTGAGATTTAAGGTGGAATAGCATGGAATGTCAGGCTGGAGGGGCTACTTTCTCCCCAACCTCACAGCCTCCAACAGAGAAAGAGTAGGAATGGATACCACTCACTGCATGGCCCCAGTCTGCCTCAGGCCCAGTGGGGTTGTGGGCTCAGAGTGTCCTTCCTCATCAAGCCCTACAGGATACTGGCTGCTCTGCTCACGTTTCACCCTGGGTCCAAGCTACTGGGGAAAAGGCAAGATACTGAATCCTGAGAGTTTAGCCTGCTTCCCAGAAGACCAAGGCCAGAGACAGCTTCTAGCAGGAGACAGCAGACCATAAAGAGAAGGGGTGATAAGACTGGGAGCCTCCCCTTGGATAAGCAAGTGGACTGGGCCAAGGATAGCATTGAGCAGGGGGAGTATTAGAGGGAGCAGCAAACGCTTTGCCCCCCCCAACCCCAACACAAGTGTACCCCTCAGAGATGGAAAATAACCTGCCTAGAATCACACAGCCGAGTGGTGTTTGGGGCATGGACTTTGGAGTCAGGCAGACCTTGGTTCAAACACCATCTCAGGTGTGGCATCTGTGTGGTGTACAATAGTGACCACTTTTATCAGCATGATATTGTTATGGACAGGCAGAGAAGTGGTGGTTGAACTACTGTGTGGGGAACACGATGGGGATCCCAAAGAGCTGGAATTCCAGTGGGGTTGGGGTAGAAACCAAACCTGGTCATATCCTCTGATTTGCCACTGGAGGCTTAGGGCACCATGTGGGGAGGGCGGTAGCAGACTCTAAGCTCTCACCCCTGACTGCCCAGGATGGAAAAAGAGTGGCCAGAGGAGCAGTATAGACCCTGGGCAGCTATTAAAGAGTCCCAGGGGACCTTGAGCCTTGAACTCAGGACCTGAAGTCGTGGGTCATGAGGTCCCAGGAGCAAGGTCAGAGCAGAGCAACTGGAGTGAAGTGATTTATTGGGGCCTTCACAGAACCTGCTTCCACATTCCTCAGCTTTCCTGCAGCTCTCCCCCATTTGATGTCCTCTGATGACATGATAGCCTGCACAGGGCTGAAAGTCATCCTCAGCTCCCATTCCAAAATCCAGCTTCAGCTGCCTTCATAATCTTCCTTGCTAGGATCTCTGATCTCTCCATTCATAGCCTCCAGAGGAAAAAAATCTGATTGGTCACCGGCCAGCCAATGTATCAGCTGCCTCTGAGTCAGGTGCTCATCACCTGTCCAATCAACTGATGCAGGGAGCTCCACCTCATCCAGACCGAGTCTGTGTAAAGACGGTACAGAAAGCCTAAAGGACTGTATCAGTTATCTGCTGTTGCTCTCCAAAACTAAGCAACCATTCATTTGTTCCCAGCTTCATAAGCTGGGCAGGTTTGGTCAGGACCGCTCATCTCTGCTCTGCCTGGTGTTAGTTAAGAAACCCCGACTGGGGCTGAAAGGTCCAGGGTGGTTTCTGGCCATGTCTGTTGTCTCAGCTGGGGAGGCTAGGAGGACCAGAGGCTGGCAGGCTTCTCTCTTTCCACACGGTCTCTCCAGTAGGCTAGCTGGACTTCCTTATGGTAGCTCAGCGCTCCAGGAGGGCTAAATGGAAGATGCCTGGTCTCTTGAGGCCTAGGCCAGAAGTCCCCCAGCTTCAAGTTTACTGCATTCCATTGGTTAAGGCAAGGCCCACCTAGATTGAGGGGTGGGAGGTTAGACCCAGCTCTGGGTGGGAGGTGCTGCAAAGTCACATGGTGAAAGGGCATGCTGGATGCAAGGGTCCATGTAGCCACCGATGGAAGTCATCCTCCCCAGGAACCTCCATGGAAAAAGGTGCCTTTTCCCTTTCAGGAACCGCTCACTGGTGCACAGATCTCTCTACAAGTTTACCCAGGAGCAGGGGACTAAGGGGGCTTCCCTGGTATCTCAGCAAGGCAGGAGACACAGGAGACGCTGGATCGCTGGATCGGGAAGATCTCCTGGAGGAGGGCATGGCAACCCACTCCGGTGTCCATGGAGAATCCCTTGGACAGAGGAGCTTGGCGTGCTACAGTCCATAGGATCACAAAGAGTCAGACAAGACTGAAGCGACTGAGCACGGGGGGTTTAGTGATGGCTACAGACCTATAGATGGATCTACAGCTGGTAAGTAAGAGCCAGGACTTGAGCCTAAGTTTGCTGCCCCTGGTGCATTGTCCTTTCAAACAGAAGCAGGTGGCGGGGACACCAGGGGTAATACAGCAATCATAGTAAGGGCTGTTGTTTCTCAAGGCCTGTGCCAGGCACCAGGTCAGACACTTCACCCACATTTCTTATTTTATCCTTCCACAAGGATGTTCCCGTGTGCTGCCTTTTGGATGAGAACAGAGTCTCAGGGAGGAAAAGCGGTCCTGGGGTTTCCCACCAGGAGGTGACAAAGCCAGGATTCATACTCAGGGCACAAGTACTTCATGGCCAAAGAAAGCACCAAACTGGCCTCTACTTTGAGCCACTCTAGACTCAGGCTTCTCATCTGTGAAGTGGGTACAGTCCCATCGCCTCCTCCAGCCCCTTTCCTTGGTGGGATGGGAATGATTTGGTGAGGGAGAGTGTGTCTTGGCACAGGTGGGTGAGTACATGGGTGGGGGTCACGATCAAAGCTTCTGCTGATCAGTTCTCCCTCCTGGCTCCCAGTCGACCAGACGTCTCTGTGGGCTCCTGAGATCAGAGCATGATACACAAGGCCCAGCAGCCTGTTCTAAGGACCCAGCAATTTGGCCCTGGTACCTGCCTGCAACTGGGGACTACAAGGCAGCGGCCGAGATCAGTAGCCATGTATCTAAGCCCTGGCTCTGACTGCCTCAGGGAACTGATTGCTTAGCCTGTAAGGGGATTTACAGCCTCCTCATAAACCTATTATGGCTCATTCTATACTCCAGCCCAGGCCAGGTGATTTCTGGGCCTGGGAAGGCTAGGCTGCGGACTTGAGGGCCACGGAGACTGAGGGATGCCCCAGGGTCTCAGCCCCAGCCCCCTCCTCTCCCAGTTCCTTCACACCCCACCCCCCGTGCCAAGTCATGCCCTGGATGTGACCCCAGCAGCTGTCCCTGTATCTCCCACCAGCTCCACCCTGTCCCTACCCCCTCACTCCCAGTCACACTGCCATGGAGACAGCCAGTTCTGGTGACGGAGTGACAGGATGCCCCGGGGGAACAGAGGAGGGGGAAGAAGCTGGGGATAAAGCTGGAAGCAGAGGAAAGAGAAAGCCAGGCAGGCAAGAGGACTGCCAACGCTCTCAGTAGTCCTCCGCTCCCAGGGTCCAGAGCTGAGCCCAGAGCAGTGATCAGCATGACTGTCTCCCTGTTTGATGATGAGAAACACGAGTCTCAGAGAAACTTAGCCATTGTGCAGAGTTGCACAGCTAAGACGCCTTGTGGCACCTCCCAAGGCGCAGTGTGTGCTCCCATTTTGCAGATGAGCAAACTGAGGTTCAGAGATGGGGAGTGACAGGTCCGAGGTCACAAAATGAGTCAGTGGTAGCACCAGCTCTGACTCAGCTGAACTGGGGGGTGGCAACCACTGTAGCATCCAGAAAGCTTTCCCATGGGAAGCACAAGGTCAGGCCAGCCCCAGGGGGCACCCAGCCCCAGAGGAGGGGGGGGCAGCTGGAGGCCCTAACTTTGCTCTCCAACCAGCAGAGATTTACATAGCTCATTAAAAAATACAGCGTCGTAAAGAGGAGAGACACAGGCACAGTAAACCTTCATCCCTTCCATCGCCTGCCAGCTCTGGAGCCTCTTTCAGGTCACGCCAAGGGCGCAGGGAGCAGCCCCAGCTGGAAGGGGTGTGCGGCTGCCCCGGGCAGCATGGAGCCAGGTCAGAGTGAGGCTTTCTGTGTGTCTGTCTGCTGGGCTCTGTCCAGTGCCCGGCACCGGGAGGGGAAGACACTGCTTGGTGTGACCTTGCACCACTCCCTGGGCCGACCCTCCCAACTGCCTGAGAGAGGACAATACCAGCTCGGTCTCCCCACTCCTTTCCAGCTTCAGGGTTCCCCCCAGAACTCAGCAGTGTCCCCTGTCTCACTTCCCTGCCCCCACACTGCTGCTGAGGCGAAGCAGAGTTACAGCCCTCTAGCACAACGACATTTACTGCCGAGCCCTGCGCCTGGGCCCATAAATCCCCCTGGCCATGCGCCATACCGACTGCGCAGTCACCTGGAACAGAGGCCCACGGGGCCTGTAGGCCCCTCCACTTGCCCCAACCCTGGCCACCTCAGGCCCACTTACCCAGTCCCCCAGCCTTCCTCAGGTGTCTCTCAGTCTGGAGCTGGGACAGCCAAAGCCCCCAGAGGCCCAGCCATCAGAGCACCCATTCCCCACACATACTCCGGAGATCACCTTATCTCCTCCTTGGGGAGGCTGCCCATCTCTTGCCACTTGGGGTGCACCCCTGTCCCTCTGTGTCACCTTCCTCTCTCTGCACAGCTAGGGTTGGACCAGATGGACCCCCAGAGCTCGTCTAGGCAGGACAGCCCAGGAGGAGTGGGACAAGACCCTCTGCCAGAGAGTCCAGGCGGACCATAGAAGTAGGACTGTTGGAAGTTTCTGCCACCTGAAGTGCCAGGCAGGGCTGCCTGGTCGGCCACTGGCTGGCACCTGGCTGGCCAGGAGCCAAGAGAACAGCTGTTTCCTTTGTCCTGCCGGGCAGCTGGAAGGGACAGGGACACGGCATGCTTGATGGGCTCCTGCAGTTGCCCAGAGGTAGAAAGGACTGCTGGAAGGGTGGGCTAGATGGGAGGTTGTTCTCAGGTGAGGCAGAGGGCTAAAGAGGCCATGATGGGCTCCCAGGTCCTAGCTGGCCCCCAGCCCTCCTCCCCCAAAAAGCAAGTTTCCCAAACACACTGGCAGGCAGGGGAGGATGGGGCGGGGAGGCGGCTGAAGGAATAGCACCTGTAAACACCCCACAGCTGTGGAGTCCGGAGTCCCACAGGCAGGGGGGACGTAAGGGAAGGTTACCACTCCTGCAAAGAGAGCAAGCAGGGGAGAGAAAAGGTAAGTTCCAGCTTTTCGAGGGTCCCAAGGCCCTCAGCTCCAGGCCCCCTGGCTCAGTTTTAGGAAAATCTGTTTTGAATGCTTCACACCTGCCCTTCCTTGAAGCCTTCCCTGCACCAGGGGCAGAACCCCCGATCCTGGTGACTCTCCGTGTCCCTGGGGGAGGGAGAGCAGACCTGAGAGTGAAGGGTTGGGGAAGCTGAGGTGGGTGTTCTGTAGGGTGCCATGGGGCAATAGGGAGCTATGGTGGGTGCCTGAGCATGAGAGTGACATGACACGTCTCAGTCTATGGAGGAAAGATTTGGGGTATGGGAGGTGCACACTTCTCCGCTACACACGTGCACACACATACACGCACTCCAGTGGGCACACGTGCACACGGCAGAACTCACATTTATACAAACCCATACACTCTCCTACACAGACAAGCAGCAATTTATGTGTCCACACACAAGCCTTTCTCCTGAAGTAAGCAAGTACCCTCAGTGTACACTCTGGTACAGATAATAGCTGTTCACACTGGTATACCACACTGGCTCCTCTCACCCGAGCACTCACACGAAAGCACAGATCTACAGGACAGCCCCCTCCCGCAGCTCACAGGTGCACCCTGGCTGAGCCTCCACCAGCCAAGCTCTGACCATCTGGATCCTCCCAAGGGTCCACGCCCCCCTCCCGCCGCTTCCCTCCTTCCTGGGATCACAGGGCGCCCAGATCCGCTCGGTGCTCAAGGCTCCCGCACCCTGCCCACACACGTGAGCCCGCGCACGTGCACGGGCGGAAAGCAGCCCAGAGCCTCGCTCCCACCCTCGGAGCCGGGGGCAGGCCAATGAGAGCGCACCGGGAGCTGTCTCCTAGGCGACCAGCTTAGGACTGGGAGGGGCCGGCCTCGAGAAGCTTGGCCGAGGGACCCTCCCTTTATCCCCACGCCCCACTTCGGACCCTTGTGCCCGGGGCCCTCTTCGTTACAGGGTTAGAAGGCACGACTAGGCTGAGGGCAGGAATGGTAGGGGTTCCTCAGAGGCACCCAGATACTGAGCCCAAGATAAATCACTGTGGTGCTCGTCCACCTGGATGGGAGCGGCAGGCCAGCATCCTGGCCAGAAGTGCCTCCCGGGACTAAGCCCAGAAGGTTTGTGAAGGGACCTGACTCAAAGACTCTTGGGGAGCTTTTAGGACCCAGTATGGTTTCCTCGCTCCAGAGGGTTCCCAAGAGCTTGCATTGACCTCCTTTTCCTGAAATGCCCAAGTTCCTTCCCCTCCAGACCTCCCCGAATGTTCTTCCCTCTGCTTAAGAAGCTCCCTATCCCCCGACCCTTCCCCTATTGTGTATGCACGCGCGCGCACACACGCGCGCACACACACACACACACACACACACACACACACACGTGCTCACTTTTTTTTTCCTGGCAACCTTTGGCTCATGGTATAGGTCACTTCCCCAAACAGTGCTTTCCTCATCACCATTGCTGAATTCCCAATTCTGAACCAATCCCCTGGCCTAGGGCCTGCCAGCCCTGGGATTAGGCAAAATCATACCTTGAATATTTGAATCACATTGAAACACAAAGCATTCCAAGAGGTGAAGGCTGGTCACAGTGGCAAGTGTAGGATGTCAAGAGTGTGAGATCTGGAGCCAGACGACCTGGGTCTAAATCTTGGCTCTGCCACATACCAGCTGTGTGCCTTTGGGCAGGTTGCCCATGTAACTTGTGAGGATTAAATTAGATCATGCCTGCAAAGCACTTCAAATGGTGTCTGGCACGGAGCAACTGACCAATCAGTGTTTACTTCTACTGTTATTATTCTTATGGACTCCCCGTTATATATATTGGCACCTTCTCAATTCAGCTTCCAGCCCCCAGCCTTCATTCAGGACATTCAGAACAAGCATGGGGCTGTGGACCAGGAGACTCACAGGTGGTGAGCTATGCAGGGCTTGTCCCTGACACACAGCCAGACCCATTCCAATACCGGGTTCCGTGCCCAAGATGGAGACTTGTTCCATCAGGATAGAAATTAAGAGCCCATGGTGACAACCAATCATAGCTCCAATACCAGGTGCCCTGCCCAAGCAGGAGACTTGTTCCATCAGAGTAGAAATTAAGAGCCCATGGTGACAACCAATCATAGTTGTCTTTCCCTATTGCATAGACAAGCTCAACTCTCTGCCTCTTTCTCTATGTTTAGCAACATTAAAAACAAGGATAGGTACTTCCCTGGTGGTCCAGTGATTAAGACTTCACCTTCCAGTGCAGAGGTTGAGGGTTTGATCCCTGGTTGGGGATCTTAGGTATCACATGCAGCCAAAAAACAAAAAAGCATTAAAAAACAGAGGCAATACTGTAACAAATTCAATAAAGACTTTAAAAATGGTCCACATTAAAAAACAAAAACAAAACAAGCACGTTTTCTAATGGGCATTGTAGTGAGGTTCTGCAGGGCTTTCACCTTCTCCAGCTTGTGACCCACCTCCTGCTCACCCTGGGTCGGGCCTGTGGTTCTCAGCCTTGGAGAGAGCTGCCAAGAGAGCTGCTCATTCCACCTGCTGGAAGGGGTGGTTCCGCATCAGGGAGGTCTCTGTCAAAGGAAGGGGCTTCACTCAGGACCCCACCATCACTTTTATATCTTATTGCCGAAATCTTGGCTCTCTATGAACCGATGCAAAACAGGAACACAAAGACAGATTATGGAGGAGAAGGAAAAAGTGGTTTTATTACTTTGCCAGGCAAAGGGGGAACACAGTAGACTCACACCTCAAGACCTGTGCCCCTCTCCCTGGTGAGTCAGGAAAAGTTATATAGTCAAGCAGGAGTATGTGATAAGGATCAAGGCAGTAACAGTCTTGCATTCTTCTTTGTTCTGCAGTTTCAATAGGGTGGGGTTGCTAACAGGATTAGGATGTATGCAGGGTCCCAGGTTTTCCAGTAGTCATGTATGGATGTGAGAGTTGGACCATAAAGAAGGCTGAGCGCCAAAGAATTGATGCTTTTGAACTGTGATGCTGGAGAAGACTCTTGAGAGTCCCTTGGACTGCAAGGAGATCAAACCAGTCAATCCCAAAGGAAATCAGTCCTGAATATTCGTTGGAAGGACTGATCCTGAGGCTGAAGTTCCAATCCTTTGGCCCCCGATGTGAAGAGCCAACTCAGTGGAAAAGACCCGGATGCTGGGCAAGATAGAGAGGAGGAGAAGGAGCAACAAAGGATGAGATGGTTGGATGGCATCACTGACTCACTCAAATGGACATGAGTTTAGGCAAACTCCGGGAGATGGTGAAGGATGGGGAAGCTGGGCATGCTGCAGTCCATGGGGTCACAAAGAGTTGTACCTGACTGAGCAACTGAACAACATCAGGGGTCCTAGATGGTCTATCACCTAATGTTGATGAGCCTCTGCTTCAGGTGGTTTCATTGCTGCTCCTTGCTTGATTAGCAACTGCTCTTCCCTTTGGAACTCTGAGAAGGTCATGGAAGCTGCTGGAGTCTTGCCTACAAAGAATGGGGGACAAAATGGTCTTGTGCCCAGGAGTCCCATGGGGCCCTTCTTGGCATCTGTCCCACACTCATTTGTCCAGGATTGTTCATGCCTACAGCCATTCTGAAATCTCACTTCTGCTGTGTCTTCTTGGGCCTCCCTCCCTGCTCTGGGTCAGGTCCTCGCCCAGATCCATTGCTTCCTGTCTGATCCAGACCACTTGGTTTCCCCTCTCTGGGTTTCACACACCCCATCTAGAAAATGGAGTCATAATTCTTGCTGTTGAGCACTCTCTCTCTTCCTCCTTCTCAACATATTCATTGAGCACCTCCTCTCACCAGGCACTGGGCTAGGCACCAGGAATGTTCGGAGGAAAGTTTCTGCCCAGCTTAGAATCTGATGGGGGAGCAGACGCCAGCCAGCCAATCACTCAAATAATACATATTTAAAAATTGTGATCAGAGCAGCAAGGACCAGACCTTATGAGGACTCACACGGGATGGGGTAGGAGTGAGCTGGTTCACAAAGCCCTCTGCAGCCTGTTCGACCACAGTGACAGTGGTGATGAGAGTAGTCACAGCTCCAGCCGCCATGAGGGCCCCGGGTGTGTCCCTGGGCCTCAGGTCTCCCACAGTAACTCAGGGCCTAAGCCCTAGTGGGATTGTTTTCAAATGGTCAGCCCCCCTCCTCTCATGCTCTGCCCCCGCCCTGGCGGAGGGCAAGCAGCGGCCCCCCACTCCCTATTGCAGCAAGACCTCCACTCTGCCCTGCTCTTCATAACTGGCTTCCGGTGAGATGCATTGGAAGTGGTTTGGCACACCCAGCTTTAGTTCTCCTCTCCGCACTAATCAGTCAGGCAGCCTGGGGCACAACACCGCACTTCCCCTTAGAACGGTGATAGTCATTCCCACTTTGCAGGGGTGCTGGGAAGCTTAGAGACAAAACCCGCAGAAGGTACCTGCTTGTGGCATGTGCCCAGTAGGCGTCAGCTGTTGCCCTTCCCTGGGCCTCCAGGGTGGATCCATGGAGGCTGCAGGGGGGTGGAGGGCTCTTGGGCTGGGGTATCCAAAACAATTTGAGTGCAATGAACAGAAGTTCATTTAAAGATGTTCTTTGACAAGGGGGTTGTCATCAGGATTGCCATAAGGGAGTCTAATAAGGGAGTTGCCGTAAGGGAAATTCATCACAGGAAACCGCTTCTCTCTCCTCTGGGTTCAGCCTCAGGATGCACGGTGGCTCAGGTCACCTGCTCCTTGCTCTGCTGCCCAACCAGGGGGTGTCTGACTGAGCACAGCTCCCTTAAGAGGGCAAACTCAGCTCTCCACGACCACTCACTCAGCCTTTGCTTTCGATTCTAAATTCCCAAGAGAAACTATGATGGGCCAGGATTACATGCGGTGTCCACCCTTGGTCCAATCAGCTGAAGCAGGGCCAGAAGATATGGAAGGCCACCTCTTTTAGGCTATGGGCTGGGTGGGGTCTGTAAGTAAGAGTGTGAGTGCAGTGAAATGGTGACTTTCTCTAGATCAGTGCGGTTCTCAACCCTGGCTGCACAGTGAAATCACCAGGGGACCTTTAAAAACTTAAAGCAACTAAACTGCTATTTAACTCCCACTCTCAGGGACTTCCTTGGCGGCCCAGTGGTTAAGAATTTGCCTTCCAATGCAGGAGACACGTGTTCAATCCTTGGTTGGGGAACTAAGAATCCACATGCCATGGGGGCAACTAAATCCATGTGCTCTCAAGCCTACATCCAGCTGGAGAGAAGACTGCATGCGAAAGTGAAAATCCCATTAGCCACAACTAAGACCCAATGTAGCCAAATAAATAAGTAAATACTTAAAAATAAAAAAAAAGAAACTTCCTACTCTCAGAGATCCTGACTTCACTGGTCTGGGTGCTTCCTGAGTAATAGGATCCTCGAGTTCCCCAGGTGACTCTAATGTACCGCCAGGGTGTGGACCACCGCGTACAAAACTTCCCAGGGTGGGTCCACACCAGGGTGTCGTCTATTCCTCTACTTTGGTCTCATTTTAGGCCAGGTGAGACATTTACCCTGCATGGCCTAAATCAGTGATTCCCAAGTCATCCTCCAGATAAGACAAGGTCAGAATGCTGATTCCCAGGCCCAGTCCAGCCATACTGAATCCAAATGTCTGGGATGGTGCTGGGATGCTCTGCTGATTCTTGTCACCAGTCAAGTTGGGAACACTGGGCTGAATGGTATTTTGCCACCTATCCATGCTCCTGACATGTCATCATGGTGGGGGGAGGGCATGGACATCAGCTTAAGTGCAATGAAAACTTCCCTGTAGCGGAAGAGGAACTAGAGAAAGGAGCTAGAAAAGGGACTGAAGTCCCACACTGCACAGTAGTCATCAGTAGATGCCAACCTGTGTCCTCTGGAGAGAAGTAGGTGATGGGAGCAGGTCTGATGTTAGGCAGGAAGTTAGAAGACAGCAGTGAGAGGTGGCCCCTTCAGCTAAACATCCAATGGCCACCTAATCCCACCAAACAATTTACCAGCCTCACCCCAAATGTGCCCCCATCAGTACTCCAAAATAGTTGGGGTGCTGCAAGAACTCCCCACTGGCCAATTGGCAGGACTCTCCCTATAGCACATGCTCACGCTTCACACTATCGTGTACTAAAGTAACCTTTAGTGGCCACTGGACTCATTAACTGCTCATAGATATTACATGAATACATACATCTGAGACTGAATTATGGGAAGGACATGCACAGTAGACCATCTTGTTATATAACTTGCAGTTGTCAATCAATGACTCCCTGGATTATGCAAATGACCTTGCCTTAAAAACTCTGTACCCCGGCCCTCCAGGGCCATTGTCTCCCCTGGCCTGGCCCATCTCTCTCTTGAAGTGTTCTCTCTGTTCTTTCTTTCCTTGACTTCAGTAAACTTTCTTGCAACAGATAAGACCTCAGATTCTTCTTTGTATCCTTACCAAGAACCGAGGCCCATGGGAGGAGGGGTCTCTAGACCCCTCCGCTAACACTGATGCCCCAGATTTCTGTGTTCAAAGAATGGAGTGGATTTCAATTGTTCTGTCTGCTTTGTGTGAGGTGCCTACACCCCCAACCGTGTGGTATGACTAGGAACTGCTGTCTTCTTATGGACCCACCCCCTGCACATGGCCCAGCTTTGCAGAGGGTGTCAACACAAGCTCGGCCAATCTGTACCCAACCCACAGCTCCTTGCTGGTGTGAGTGGACAAGAATTTGGCATTTGCCCCAAGTGTGGCTAATCAGAACCCTTCTTTAGGATATTTGAATTTGAGAACTAGAGAATGCCAATATTGGTTTTTCTCTGGAGTTGAGGCTCGGCAATGTGAACCTGGGAGCTACCAAGAACCACATGTCCAACACACAGAGGATGCCAAGAGACGCAGAGGCAAGCTAGAGGGAGTGTTCTTGATTCTGCCTTTCTCTGTGGTCCCTTGAGCCTGGCTCTCAGGTCTGGACCCCAATAACTATAATAGTTAGTAGTTTTGCTACCACATGCTATGGACTACTGATTTCCCCTTCACGCCTTCTTAGATAATTCCACACTTTATCTGAGGGTCTGTTTCTTGTCATGTCAAATCATAGGCTCAATCTCATCTTAGGGCCTGTTTCAGTAGATTTCTGCCCTTTCCCCCCAAAGTATACTTTGAATGTCAGGTTACAGAGAAATGGGAAGAAACAAATGCAAAATGAACTGACAGGTTTCCCTACCCTAAGCTGAAAACCACGTGTCTGTGTCTATCTCTACCAGGAGCTAGGAGGTCTCTCATCTCTGTTCACCTTCATGTATCTGCTCCTTTCTCTTCCTCATTCCCGGTAACCAAACTTTCCCCTCACTCATCAGCATGCTCTTAGCTGAGCTTGACCACCCACCCCGAGATGGTAGCCCCTGCCTGGAGCCCCTGACTGGAGACAATCTCCAGTCTCAGTTCCCTGCAGCTAACCTAATCTCTGTGCCCCAATTTCAAATTCCCATGAGACACACTGTGATTGGCCACATTTTAGTCAGGTGACCTCAATCTGGCCCAATCAGCTGGGGCTTGGGGCGGGCTGCAGTGGGAACAAGGACCCACCCTCATTTACCAGATCCAAGACTCACCATCTCTGGAATCCTGAGACAGGAGGGAGATCACTTTTGGATAACCTTAAATAAAGCCGCACCATCTCCCTGAGAGCGCGCTCCTCAGCAAGTCAAGAAGAGGATGGGAGTTTCAATCAGGGGGTCAGCTGATTCTGCCAGCAGGGCCTAGTAGCTGGCAAGAAGGGACAAGCTGAGTGACCCTCATCCTCACCCTTGAGGCAGCAGCTGCAGGCCTGTTTTGCATCCTGTCCAGATATTTCCAGTAAATAAACATTGACGCTTTCGATATCATGTTAATTTCACAGGCGGCTGCTCTGCTGACAGTTTCCACACTCCGCCAGCGCCTCTTGTCAGTTTTATACTCACAGGCAGACGCCAGCCCCTCTTGCAGGCCACCCAACATTCAGACAATAAAAACAAATGGCTCAGAAAGCCCTGATGGAGTGACAGGAAACAGCATAAGTGCCTAGGCTGGGGAGAGCAGCCCTGTGCAGGGTCCTAAAGTTGACCATGGCAAGGCCACAGGGCTTAGAAACCTACTAGTGTAATCTTGGTCAAGTCTCTCCACTTTTCTGGGCCACTGTTTTCGAATCTGTGAAAGGAGTTAATATGCAGCACTGCTTCTCTGGGACCTTGACTGAGAGTCTTGAGCAACTTCTGACTCTTAAAGACCCTTCTTAAACTTCCAAGGGAATCCAATCCACATGATGGCTATTCCTTGGATTTGACCTTCAGCCCAACTCTTGGAGGCATTTGAATTGAGACTTATTCCCACTCTGCAGGGCTTCCCAGGAGGCGCTAGTGGCAAAGAACTCGCCTGCCAATGCAGGAGACGGTTCAATCCCTGAGTCAGGAAGATACCCTGGAGGAGGAAATGGCAACCCACTCCAGTATTCTTGCCTGGAAAATCCCATGGGCAGAGGAGCCTGGTGGGCTAAGGTCCATAGGGTTGCAAAGAGTCGAACACGACTGAAGCTACTTAGCATGCATGCCCATTCTGCAGATGGGATAGCTGAGGTCTAAGGCAGGGCAGTGATTCGCTCTGCGTCATAGGGAAAGACAGGACCTGGGGTTCTTGCTCCAGCTGCTCTGATAGCTGTCAGGCACATACGCCACAGCCCTAGTTCTACAGGGATGGTGGAAATCAGAGACCTCTGCCTTGTCCCAAGCCTAGCTGAGCCAGCCGCTGGAAGCATTCTTCCCAGCATTCATAATCATGAGGTCTCATGCATATGCATAATTCATTCCTATTACAGGCTAAGCTGAAGGGTAGGGTCCTCCTGTGCTCCAGGACCCTGCCGTCAGCCTGAGTTCCTAGACCTCTTTCAGGGGGCCCACCAATAGCCCCATCTTTCCCCTTGCCAGTGCACACTGGGAGCTGAAGGGTGCAGCTGGCCAGGGGACTCATTCTAGGAGCCAGGATGACTCCCTTCTTCCTCTGGGTGCTACTGTGGCTGCTTCTATACCCTTCTGTCAGGTGGGAAGAAACCCTTGCCTCATCTGACCCAGTCCTACCACACACACCCCCACCACATTCTTAAGGTCTAGGCTGGCGCCTAAGAAGGAGCAGGCTGAGGCTAGGTCACAAGCAATTACAGTGATAGCCTGCCTCCTTGTCTACCATCCACTCCCTGAATGGAGGCTTCATTGGCCAGGAGGATCATTGCAGCCCCAGGGTGGTGACAAGGGGCAGGAGGAGACTTCTTGGCCTTCTAGATGGCTGTCTAGGGAGGCTCATGTGGCTGTCTTCTCTGGGAGCAGGGCTCTAAGGCCCACGTGGCAGCTCACACCCGCACACTCCTGGCGCCTGCTCCTGCTCAATAAAGACTCGTTAATGGACTAAAGTGAATTAGAGTCATTAACACTGTTATCAGAGGCAAGCAGAGGTCGGCGCCTGCCCTCCAGGTCCAGATCACAGTTTGGGGACACTGGGCAAGGTCTTCACATCTCAGCGCTTCAGTCACGACCTTCACCTGTAAATTGGTGCATAGATGCCTCCTCAGATGACTTCTGTCATCCACAGACCAAGATTCCCAAGCTCCTGAGGACAGCGTTTGAGGCTGCCTGACCTCCCCGCCTGCCTCCAGCCCCGATTCGTGTGTGTGTGTGTGTGAGAGTCACTCAGTTGTGTCTCACTCTTTGTGACCCCATCGACTGTAGCCTGCCACGCTCATGGGATACCAGGCAAGAATACTGGTAGTCATCCCCTTCTCCAGGGGATCTTCCCAACCCAGAGATTAAACCCTAGTCTCCTGCATTGCAGGCACATTCTTTACTGTCTGAGCCACAAAGGAAGCATGTGCTCACACACAACTGGCACACATCCCTTATTCCCTTCACACACTGGACACCAACCTGTCACCAGCCTTCACACAGACTGCTCCCTCTGACTAAAAATTCAACTCTACTTTCCCCCTAGCCCCGTGCCAGGGTGCTAAACTCCTGAGCAGCCCTCAAAGCCCTGTGTCAATGTTACTGCCTCCGGGAAGTCTTACCTGACCATCCCCACCCCAGGCTGCGTTGGGTGGTCTCTCTCTGAGGCCACCTAAAGGAACCACCCAAAAGGGAGGTTACATTTTGGACAAATTTAAAAGGAGCCCCACTTTCCCCTGAGGCATTGTCCTGGAGGGCTTGTTCCTCCCAAGTCAAGAAGAGAACAGAGGTCTGGACAGGGGCGCAGTTTCTGGCTGTCATCCGGCTGTCATCCGCGGTGTAGTTATCTATGTAGGTGTCTGTCTCCTCCGCCAGGCTACCATCCTCTTGAGTAAGGCCTAGTCCAGCTCTGTCTGGCCCAGGGCTTTGTACACCTTCAGTTGGGTTTCCAGAAGGGGCAACAAAGGGTGGCTCCCAGTACTTCCTCCAGCATCCTTTCTCCAAAGGGTGTTCAAGAAGCAGGCAGGGCACAACCTTCCTCCAATTCCTTCCCCCCACCCCTCATCCCTGCCAGGCTCTATTCGGCCCCTTCAGAATCATTTAATTTTCACAGATTTTCCCTTCTTAATTACAGCCCATGTAACAAATAACAAATAAAGGGAGGAGGGAGGGAGAGAAGGAAGGAAAGCCAGAAGCTGCCGAGTTCTTACTTCCACATCCCAGGAGCTCTGAGTCTGGACAAAGGTGATGGGTGGGAGAGAGGGTGGGGGTGGGAGGTCTGCAGACTAGAGACCGGTTCTCACTCTGGTAGTTAGTGACCCCCTCCTCTCCCCTGGCTCCAACGTGAGCTGTACTAGGGCCTCTCCAGGCCAGAGACCTTCTTGGCCACATCATGCAGGTAGGAGCGGTCTAAACTGTTCCTTTCTCCGGCTCCTAGTGATGGAATTGTCTCCTAAATGAGGAGGGTCAGTCGTGACTGCTGTTCACTGAGGGCCTTCTGTATGCCAGGCACTCTGCTCAGCCCCTACTCTGGCGCTCACTGCAACCAGCACCATCAGCCAGTCTACAGAGTGGGAAACGGAGGCCCAGGAAAGTGAAGCAACGCCCTGCTGGGAAGTGGGTCTGATTTCAAAGTCCACACTTTCCATGAAACAGTGCTATTTCCCGCACAAGCGAGCCTACCAGCTCTGAGGAATGGTTCGAGCATCTCTAGGGGACATCAGGTCACTGTCTCTGTTGCCTCAGCAAGGGCCACACACTGCTTTCTTTTTTCTCTCTGGGTTATATATGGGCAAGGAGAGCCACCAACATCCTTGCCCCTTTCTCACTGCACGTGCTGGGTGGGTGGAGATGGTCAGGGGCAATTTTATCATAAGGAATATAAAAGGTAAGCACAAAGGAGCCAAAAACAAATCCATCCAAACCCAGTTTTATCTAAAGCATTAAAGTCCTTTCATGGCCAGGTTCTGGTTTCTAATCTATCAAAGCCACAGCATCCTGCTTGGGGCGGGCAGAACCTCATTTCTGCTGGGCCTACTTCTGTGGGCTCTGGATCACCTTGCCTGCCACTGACAGGCTCTTTGGAGAAGAACCGAACCCTGAAGAAGGCATAACCCCAACCCCAGCCGCCCCAGGCCAAGGCTGATCCCCTCTCTCCTGCAAGAGCTTGTCCCTAGAGGGATCTGGACTTCTTTGATTTAAGGGGTGGGTGAGTCTCATCTGTCTCTCCCACCCTCAAAGCTCTTGGCAGCAGGAGTGGACAGGGTGGTGTTGACCTCTACAAGGGTGGGATGAAGCAGCGCGCTACTCTGCCTGTGTCTTTCCTGCCCTCTCCCCTAACCTACGGCCCCATGTTTAGCTGTGTAATGGGTTATATAGGAAAAGGCACATCTCTGCCCTTGGGGGCAGCCAGGCCAGTTGGCAGGCACATCCAGTCATGTAAGGTTTGGCAACATATCGATTCATTCATTCATTCATCCATTCATTCATTCATCAAATGCTTGTTGAACACTAACCGTGTGTCGGGCAGTGCTCCTATTGTTGTAGGCATTGGGGACACAGTGAAGAACAAAGCTGATAGAAGTTCCTGCCTGTGTCAATCTTATAGTCTAGTGTAAACATTTTCTGTAAACGGCTAGAAGTAAATATTTTATGCTTTGTGGGCCACATACAGCCTCTGTTGCATATTTGTCTTTGTTTGCTTTCTTACAGTCCTTTAAGAATGTAACATTCTTGGCTCATGAGCTACACAAAGACAGGTTACTGGCTGAATTTGGCCCATGGGCCATAGTTTGCCAGTCCTTGGTCTGGTATAATACTGTCCAGTAGAAAAATAATGTGCCCCACATGAGTAAGTAAAAACTTTTAGTAGCTGGATTTTAAAAAGAAAAATGAAACAGGTGAAATTTATTTTAATAATATAGTTATTTAAGCAAATATACCAATTATATTGGACTTCTCTGGTGGTTCAGTAGTAAAGAAACTGCCTGCAATGCAGGAGACTCAGATTCGATCCCTGGATTAGGAAGATCCCCTGGAGAAGGAAATGGCAACCCACTCTAATATTCTTGCCTGGAGAATCCCATGGACAGAGGAGCCTGATGGGCTATAGTCCATAGGGTCACAAAAGAGTTGGGACGTGATTTAGTCAGTAAACAACACCAACATCCATAATGTTATCATTTCAATATGTGATCAATATTTGTTTAATTGATTAGACACTCTACATTCTTTTTCATACTAAGCTTTCAACCTCTGTTCTGTAGTTTATACTGATAGCATATCTCAATTTAGACTCTGCATCTCAAGTGATCGAACAGCCACATGTGGCCATCAGATTGGATAGCATGAAGTTCTACGGGAGAAACAGTGAACTAAGTAAATAAGGAAAATACTCCACATATTTACAGGTGACAAGTAAATTTCCATGGAGGAAAATAAAGCAGGGAAGTAGGAGAGGAAGGGCAGGTTAGGAGTCCCTCGAGTAACTGGGCTGCTCCTAAGTCTGGGAATTTTACTCACGCCAAGGCTCTTGTAATTCTCAGGGAAGCAGGAAGTAGGAGGCCGTCTGCAGAACTGTCAAATCTTATCAGCAGACAAGAACTAAGAGATATCATCATGCCCAGCTCTTGCCCTCGACAGATGGCAGTCCAGCTCCTGCTCACTCACTACGCTGATGGGAAGCTCATTGCTGCCCTAAACAGCCTGTTCCTCCCAGCTGGGTTCTCCGATTTCACTCTTCCCCCTCTTCTTGACTTTGTACCCTGAGTGATATTTTTAAAAAGAAAATATTTCCATGTTAACATTCTTCAGAGTTAACATTCTCCCCATTACTCTTAAGGTAAAGTCCAGAGTCCTTATGGTAGTTTATACCAATATATGCTTTTTGCTATTAATGACAAAATATCAAACTATTACTGACTTAAACCATAAAGAAATGTGATGGTTTAGTTACTCAGTCGTGTCTGACTCTTGCGATCCCATGGACTGTAACCCACTAGCCCACTAGGCTCCTCTGTCCATGAGATTTCCCAGGTAAGAATACTGGAGTGTGTTGCCATTTCCTTCTCCAATAAATAAATGCACTGGCTCACAAAACCTGAGTCTAGGAGTAGGTTGGCCTTGTCTCAACTCTTCATTGACCAGAACTGGTCACACAGCCCTCCCAGAGCCAATCATTAGTAAGTAAATCGGATGACGACTCCATTCCCTTGAGCTGAGTTCAGACTCCCAGACTGCATTGTCAGGGCAAGAATGGGGAAGGTGTTGTCAAGCCCTGTCATCTACTATAGGCCTCGAGAGATGAGTCCAGCTCAAACCTCCAGTTTATCCCACCATGCCCTACCCCACACTCTGTGGTCCAGCCTGCTCTGGCCCACCAAAGTGCTACCTTTGCCTGTTAGTCCTCACACAGGCTGCTCCTTCGGCATGGAATGCTTTTCCCATTCTTTGCCTCTCTACCTTCGTCTGGCTATTTGTCCTCTAAGCCTCCAGCCAGTTGCTGTGTCTATGGGAAGACTATGCCGAAGGTGTTCAGTAAATACTTCTTCTCTTTTTTAAAGAATAATTTATTTATTTGTGGCTGTACTGGGTCTTCATCGCTGTGTGTGGGCTTTCTCTAATTGCAGAGAGTGGTTCTTGAATAGGACTGTATTTGGGCACCTCTCAATGCGGAGCTGTGGTGAGCCCGGCTGCAGAGTGGGTCCACATGTCACCAGGACCTTCTAGGGAGAGACCCAGGTTCAAATGCTGGATCTGCCTCCTCCGACCTTGGGTGTGACCTTGGACAGGATTTCTCCGGACCTGAGTTGGGTTCAGGGGTGGTGGGTAGATGGGAGTGCTGGGAGCTAGGGTGGGGAAGCACTGGGTAGCCAAGGGCCACCTGCTGCCCTCTGTCATGGCAGGATCTTTGATGCCCAACGAGCTCATGTAAGGCCAGGCCTCCTCAGCGGAGAGCGCTCTGAGTCTCTAAGAGAGTGGGAGGCAGGAACAAAGCAGGATTGAAATTCCATCAGGCACTCACTGAGCCTGGTCCCTGGAGCCTCTGCGCCTTTGTTCCATTTAATCAATATGTAATTAAACTGAAATCCCAGCTTAAGAATTTCCAGCGGTGCTAAGACCGGGCTTTCCGAGGGGCTGGTGGAGTTGACGCTCCTGAGTCCTCCAGCTGTAAGCCCCTTACCAACTGGCCTGCTCCCACCCTGCCAGGCCTCAAGGTCACCTTCCCCAGCCGCTCGGCACCCTCCCCACATGCTTTCTGGCAGAGATGGTGGGACATCTGAAGGGCAAAGGAGTGCGTCACACTGCCCTCTGTCACCGCCCTGGGCCATCAGGGTTGTGGTTACCCTCCCCTGACAGCAGGGAGACTGAGGATAGGGAGGCCTTAGCAGAACTGGGCCTCAAGCTTGGCCTGCCCCAGCAGCCCATCTCCTGTCTCCTCTGTCCTCTGAGTGACCCAGACCCGGGCTCTGACACCCTTGGCTTCTGTGTGCTGAGCACCTACTATGTGCTGGATACTATCCTGACTTCCTTATGTGCATTAGCCCATTTCATCCTCAAAACAGTCCCATGATAATAAGAACCTCCTATATAGCATAGGGAACTCTAATCAATACTTTCTAATGACCCACATGGGGAAAGAATCTTAAGAAGGAGTGGCTACATGTATATGTGTAACTGATTCATTTTGCTCTACACCTGCAACCAACACAACATTGTTAATCAACTATGTTGTTTTTGTTCACTTCTAAGTCGTGTCTGACTCTGTGATCCCATGGACTGCAGCATGCCAGGCCTCCCTATCCCTCACTATCTCCCTAAGTTCATGTCCATTGAGTCAGAGGTGTTATCCAACCATCTCATCCTCTGCTGCCCTCTTCTCCTTTTGCCTATACTATACTTCAATAAAAGTTCGTGGAAAAGAAACTCAGCCTCCATTTTAAGATGAGGAACTCTAGGCACACAGCCTCAGTGTCAGCAGCTAATTCGTGGCAGAGGTAGGATTTGAACCCACAACGCTCGCTCCAGAGCCTTAAGCAGTAAGGGCCTTGATGTTGGGACCTGGCTGCTAAGAGCTTCCTTGAGGAGCATGGACTCATCACCAGTAGCGGCAGGACGTCTGGGCCCCTCCTGGGCAGACCCCACACCTGCCGAAACAGCTGTTCCACAAGCCCAGAGTTTGCTCTTCAGTGAGAGGCTGAAGCTCCTTCTGGGCCTTACACACTCAGCACCTGGGCACCCCCAGTCCTTTGCACAGACTACTCTGTGTTCACGGATGTCCAGAGACCTGTCCTTGGACCGGCATTGGCCAACAGACGTATAACACGAGCCATAGTCAAGGTACATATGAAATTTAAAATTTCTAGTAGCCACATTAAAGAATAAGAATTGGGTGAAATGAAATTTAGAATATATTTAACCCAATGTGTCTAAAGTATTATCATTTCAATGTGCAATCAGTATTACAAATTATTGAGCTATTTTACATTCTTTTATGGTTCCAAGTTTCTGAAATCTGATATGTAGTTTCTGCTTACAGCCCAACTCAATTTAGACCAGCTGCATCTCAAGGGTGAAGTGGCCACATATGGCTGATGGCTCCTGGGCCAGATGGTGCAGCCCTGGACAGTCACACCCTGTGACCTGTTAAAATGCTATGAGAGGGACTTTTCTGGCAGTCCAGTGGCTAAAGCTCTGTGCTTCCAATGCAGGGGGCATGGGTTTGATCCCTGGTCAGGGAACTAAGATCACACGCAACATGCAGCACAGCCAAAAAAAAAAAAAAAATGCTATGAGAAAGGGAAGATGGGATTCCTGCTTTGAGGGCACCTTGAGCTCACTCAAGCAAGGGGAGCTGTGGGAGAAAAACCTCGGGGAGGAATACTGGGTAACAAATGCATCCTCCCTTCTTTAGGGATTATCTGGGGGAAAGAGAGGGGTCAGACCCTGGGCAAGCGGACCTTGGGAGTCCAGGAAGGTCAGGGAGGTGGAGGAGTGTTACTAGGCAAGAGAAGCCAGACTCCAGCCACAGCTACATCCTTGGCTCCCTCCTCTCTTAGCAGCTACTACTCCAAGACCTGGGGGTCTCCCCAGGAGTGGAGAAAAGAGAGCTAAACCAGAGTCTGCCCTGTCTCCCAGAGGGGTGGAGAGCCCCAGGCCCAGCCTGCAGAAAGTAGGTGCTCCCTAGAGCCAAGCCCCTCTCTCCTGCCCCTTCCGCCTCAGCAGGCCGGAAGAGGCTCGTCACTTGCCCAGTGGAGCCTCTCCTCATTCCCCATGGCAAGTACACCACGGCCATAGTTTCCCTTAGAAAGGACAGCCCATGGCCGTGTCTCCAGCAAGCCAGGCCCAGTTCAGTGGCCTTGTGCCTGAGAAAGCAGAGGCTGTATTGTCCAGACTAATCAGTGCTTGGTCTTCAGAGGTGTTAGGAGTTCAAAGCCAGCACCATAAGCATCTGTGGTAACACCCCACCCTCTCACTTGAGCCCGGGAGAATGGTTCCCAGATACTTGTCAGGGAGGAAGGATCAATGAGGCCTCCAAGCTGGGGGACTCCGCACCCTGAACTCTTGGAATCTGTTCTTGGAATCTTTCACTCCTTAGAATTGTCGTATATCTTAGATTCTTCCAGTTTGGGTGTTGCAAAGATGCTTGGGATGAGAGTCTGGAAGAACATGGGTCCCTTAGAAGTGGCTTGTTGGAAGAGCTCATAACTGAGTTGGACTAAGGAGCTGCCTGTGTCTATCTCCCCACCCTCACCCTGCCCTAAGTGTGGCAGAATTTGTCTGAGGTAATATGCCCTGCTCCATGCCAGGCTTCCCAGGTGGCGCTAGTGGTAAAGAAACCACTTGCCAATGCAGGACATGTAAGAGGTGCGGGTTCGACACCTGGGTCGGAAAGATCCCCTGGAGAAGGGGATGGCAACCCACTCCAGTATTCTTGCCTGGAGAACCCCATGGACAGAGGAGCCTGGTGGGCTACAATCTACAGGGTCACCAAGAGTCGGACATGACTGAAGTGACTTAGCACTCAAGCACACAGGTGTGCCATCCCAGAGTTTTCCTCCAGACGGACCATTACTGGGACCTCTTTCTTTCACGTGTCCTTAACACACACTTTTGTGAATGTCTGGACCCTTGACCCTGCGGATCTGGAATGTTCGGGTAAAGCTCTGCTCCTGCTCATAACCCAGCTCCCAGACTTCCTTCAGCTGGGCTGACTCCCCACTCCCAGCCTACCTCCCACTGCCTACCCTCCTGGCCTCTGATCTTAGGTCCTTGGTACCCTCGTTCCTTAGGAAGGCCCTGGGGGTTCTTCCCGCCATTCCTGTTATCCAGGCAGGGCTGCTCCAGAGAACCCCAGAAACTGGACAGACTGTCTCCCTGCTGTCCCAGAGGGAGAGGCCTTAGGGATTGTGGGGACCTTCAGTCGGGCCTCAGAAGAAACTGGCAACCCAGGCACCCAACTCCCTAAGAGAGAAGGGGACACGGCTGGCAAGACAGCTTCTCTGACCCTCTGCTCCCCACCAACCCAGGCTCCTAAATCTAGCTCTGGGTCCATGAAGGGACCGTTTTGTCCTCCTGAAAAGCTGGATAAGAAGCCCGGCAGGGAGCCCTCTGGGACCGAGCCAGCTGAGATGGCCCCAGCTCCGGAGTAACAGGGAGTGTTACGAACTGATGAAGCACCAGAGGAGGGTTTAGAGAGGCGGGGCTTCTGAGGCCAGGGGAGAGTTTAGATGAAGGAGAAGGCAAGCGAGGCCAGTCTAGCCAACCCTGGGGCTTCTGGGCTGGCATGTCTGTCCAACGTCCACCTCCACACCCTCAATTAAGGTAGTGACTCAGTGGCAGAGCCAGGGCAAGAATGGGTCCTGGCTGGAGGGAAAAGTGTGGAGGGAGCTCATCCAGGCGGAGAAGAGCCGAAGGGAATGGACCCGGGCAGGTGACTGGGAAGCTTGCTGCTGCTGCTGCTGCTAAGTCGCTTCAGCCGTGTCCGACTCTGTGCGACCCCATAGACGGCAGCACGCCAGGCTCCCCCGTCCCTGGGATTCTCCAGGCAAGAATACTGGAGTGGGTTGCCATTTCCTTTTCCAATGCATGAAAGTGAAAAGTGAAACTGAAGTCGCTCAGTTGTGTCCGACTCTTAGCGACCCCATGGACTGTAGCCTACCAGGCTCCTCCATCCATGGGATTTTCCAGGCAAGAGTACTGGAGTGGGGTGCCATTGCCTTCTCCAGACTGGGAGGCTTATGTGCTCAGTAAAGATGGATGGACAGGCTGGATGTGTCCTCTGGTCCTGCTTGGACGTGGACATCCCTGGTAGACTTGGTCAGGGGACCCAGGACCAGAGCCTGAACACAGCTTTGCCCATGAGGGCGGCTGGTGGCTGGACTCAGGAATAGCAGCTGGTACAGCAAGGGTAGGTGGGCAGAGGGGACTGGCCATGCCACTTTGAGCTTCTTTAGCCAAAACCCCAGTGGAGATGCCAAAACAGCCTTGACATCCTAGAAGAGCTTTCGGAAAGGATGCTGTCTATGGAAGCACTCAGAATCTTGCTCAGAGCATAGGGGGTGCTCAGTATGCTGGATATGCAGTTAAATCTGTGAGCAGAACGGGAGCACAGCAGGCACCGTGTGCAGAATGGACGAATGGGCTGTGCGGTCAGGTGTGACTACGGCACGGCTTGAAATGACCAGTCCCCTGCTAAGCTGGCTTGGCCTGGACCATACCTTTTCTGGGCAGGGTGAGCAGGTTTCAGCCAGCCCCCAGGCTGAGTGTATGATGGTGCAGACCCATCCTTCTTTATTGGAGCCACAAGACAGCTGCACTGGGGCCAAAATAAACCTCCTTCCTGGAGGCGTCCCCACAGGCCGCTCCCCTCCTTCCTCTCTCCAATCCAGTTGCTGCCAACCTTTAAGGATGATCTACAGGCCGCGTGTGGAGAAAGGGCAAGTTGAGATTGAAGAGAAGGCTAAGAAAATGTGACGATGGCTCATCTCCCTGGGGACAGGCGAGAGTTGGCGACTGGCTCGGGGGCGTGACAGGCATGGTGATTAAAGTCTTCCCCAACCTCCTCCCTCAGGGCCAGTGAGGCTCACACCAATGCCTTCCCCTCAGTCTCTCCTTGGAGGGGGTTGCCAAGGAACAATGCGAGGATTCCGCCCTGCCCCAAGTGCACCCTGTCCCTCAGCTCTTAACTCATGGCCTTGCTCCACTTTCCTGACCAGAGCATGGTAGAAGAAGAGTTGAGAGAGCAGGGCTGGTCTGTGGAGGCACTGTTGGGATTTGGGGGCCAGGAGAGGTCTGGGAGACACCAGGAAGTACAAAGCTTTGCTCAGAACCCCAGGGCCTTAGCACATCAGTTCACAGCTAGAAATCAGCTCTCTACCTCAGCTCTGAGGTTCCCCAGCTGCAGCCGTTCAGGCTCACCATACCACGTTTGCTGAACTTTTATACTATCTGTGCTATTGTCCTAATATTCTTTAGGTCAACTTACATTTTACTTGGATAAGTTCATTTTAAAAGAAACCTTTCTGTTAGTAACTTAAGAGAAAATTCAGTCTCAGTTTTCATAAACAGAAGGTAAGTGTGAAACCAAATGCCATGAAAATGATACAAATGAAAATGATGGAAAAAAAAAAAAAAAAGCCAGACAGAAAAGGCAGGAGTCCTTGAGTCTGAGGCCTGTCATTTTGGGTTTAAAAGGAGGAGATTGCCAGAAGCTAGAGGTGTTGAAGGCATATCAGTACCACCTGAAGGCTTTCTCTGTTTCCAGAAGGCTTTTGAAACTAACGGAAAGTAGAACAGCCTTCTTGTCCAGTGACGATTTGATGACATGATGACATGTCCTATGTCCCCCTCCCACCAGTCATCACCGGGTCCCTCTGCATAGGTTCATCAGGTCTGAGCCCCTGACCAAGACAATTTCAACCGTCTCCTGATGGAATCCCTGCTTCTACTCTTGTTTCTTTTGCTCTCAGCAGCCAGGGGACCCACCCACAACAACAGGATTTGTTAAAACACATGTCAGGTCCTGTCATTCCTCTCGCTGGAGCCTTCCAATTTACCCAAGCAAAAGCCAAAGTCCCTACCATGGAGCCCCATACCAAGGTCGCAGGTGCGAGGCCTGTACCAAGGCTACAGACCTGGAGCCAGAACCAAGGCCGTCTCTGGCACTGACTCAGCCCTGTAGTAACCGTTGCCAAGAGCCCCCCTGGCCCTTACTGGCCAGCTCCCTGACCCCATATTAGGTAAAAATACACACCAGAGGTGTGTATTCCCAGGTGGCTCAGTGGTAAAGAATTCACCTGCCAATGAAGGAGACACAGGAGATGCGGGTTCAAGCCCTGAGTGGGGAAGATCCCCCTGGAGGAGGAAATGGCAACCCACTCCAGTGTTCTTGCCTGGGAAATCCCATGGACAAAGGAGGCTGGCGGGCTACAGCCCAGGGGTTGCAGTCTAGTAGCTCCGACCATAGTGAGCAACTGAGCACCCACGGGCCCACCCGAACCCATCACCTAATGCCACCTTTCTGCAGGAATGTTCTTTGTCTTGAGACTGTAAAAACTGGCTACTGACCCATGAAAGGGGTCGGCTCTCCCCTGAGCCGGCCTGCTGTTCTAACCGAAGGCTCTCCTGGGTCTGTTGGGCAGTCGGCCCACTGTGCTTACAGTGGCCATGTTATCTCTGCTCTTTGTTCTTAACTCACTCCTCTCTGCAATACTCTGTGTCTGGAATGCTTTTCTAGCCCACACACAGACTACCACGCCCCTACCATGATGAGGTGATCCCTCATGAATCCTCCAGCCAGCCCTCCAAGAGCCCCCTTCATCCCAGCCCCCTAGGCCACATGACCTCCTGAGAGCCTGAGCACTTACCCGTCACTAGGCCTGGTTTCCTTTTCCCAGAATCTATCTGATCGCCTCCCTTACCTCCTTCGAATCTTGCTCCGACGTCACCTTCTCAGCATGGTCTTCCCCGATACCCCAAAACTGCAGGCACAGCCACTGATACTTTCTGTTCTCCTGATTTATTTTTCTCCTTAGCATTTATCAGTATCTCACAGGCTGTCTATTTTTCTTAATTATCTGGTTTATCAACTGTGTTCCCTCCTTTTCTGCCTCTCCCCCTTCAGAGCACAAACTTCATGAAGGAAGGGACATTTTTTTCTTAGTTACCCGATCAGGGATAGAACCCACAGCCCCTGAAGCTGAAGCGCAGAACCTTAACCACTGCACTGTTGGGAAATTCCCAAGGCAGAAATTTTTGCATTTTGTTCACTGTCGTATCCTCATTTCCTAGAAAGGGCTCAGTAAACTTTGTCAAATGAAACAAGGACTCTTATCCTTTCACCAGCCACGGAAAGGAGAACAGAATGTCCACTAGTCCCATTTTACAGATGAGAAAACTAAGGCCCAGGTCACAAGCCAGTAAGTAGCAGAGTCAGGATCTGAAGCCACACTTCAAACTTTGTGCTCCTTTCAAAATGGTATTTTATTGTGCGCTCAATTGCTCAGTCGGGTCCAACTCTCTGTGACCCCATGGACTGTAGCCTACTAGGTTCCTCTGTCCACAGAATTTTCTAGGCAAGAAAACTGGAGTGGGTTGCCATGTCCTCCCCCAGGGAATCTCCCAGACCGAGGGACTGAACTGTGTCTCCTGTGTCTCCTGCACTGACAGGTGGGTTCTTTACCACCAGCACCACCTGGGAAGCCCAGGCATTTCATTCAGGCCCCTCATATTCGAGTGATCAAGACCTTAGCCTGGGGTCACACCAGACTTAATAATAGGACATACCTGGCATCTTCACTTCTACACCTGAAGACAATCAGACTCAATGTGGAGGCTGCATGGTGACTGGCCCTGGCCTTCCTGGCCCCGGCCTCTTCCTGCTCTTCCTGCTCACCTAGCAGCTCCTTCAGGCCACATGCTTTCCCGCTCAGCCTGCTCCCACACCTGAGTCCACTTCCCCAAGCCTCCTGCCACTTGGAAGGTATGACCTGGCAGACCCCAAGATTGCCTCGTTATGGAGCTAGGCAGCTTCCTTTTGGCACAAGGGCCTCTTCCCCAAAATTGCAAAGGATGAATTGCACAAATGCTCCAATAATCACGGTAGGCCAGACATCATTGTTTCCATGATTCACATGTTCTCATGGCAGCGTGCAGGAAGCAGCTTCCTTGGGCTGGTAGTGGGGAAGGCGTTCCCTCCATCCCAGTCAGATCCTCCAGGAAGTGACTAAGCCCTTGTCCCGAGCTCCCAGAGCACGATCAGCACCTTCACACCCTCAAGAGCTGGTCCCGAGCATCTTCTGGGTGCCACACTGGTGCCAGGTCCCAGTCCCTCCCTCCCAGGACTCACAGCCTAGCGGAGAACCGAGGAGGGAACTGGAAGCCTCAAGAGCCCACTGATGTGGCCAAGGAGGATGTGGAAGCCAGAGGAGCCCCCACCCAGGAATACAGACTATCTCCTGGGGGACGTGGGGAGCCCTGCAGTAAGGAGTAAGATCAGAACACCAGCTTTGCTTTTGTCCTTTCTGCCCTGGGGATCCAATCCCAGATGGCACTCACTGCATCCATGACCATCATAGGCTGGTTTCCCCAGAAGCAGTCACTGAGACAGGCATTTGAGTCCAAGCTGATCCCAGGAAGGGAGGAGAGAGAGAAGGGCAGTGGGATGGAACAGAGAAGGAGATCAGTGCCAGTGTGGGGGACTGATGTGGGCATCGGGGAGTCTAGTCGGCCTGGGGACCCGGGGACTTGACAAGGACTGCATGAAGCACACTGCAGTGATGTCTTATTGTGAGGTGTGAGTGCTAAGTCGCTCCAGTTGTGCCCAACTCTGTGTGACCCCATGGGCTGTAGCCCGCCAGGCTCCTCTGTCCATGAGAGTCTCCAGACAAGAATACTGGAGTGGGTTGCCATGCCTTTCTCCAGGGAATCTTCTTTACCCAGGCATCGAACTTGCATCTCTTATATCTCCTGCATTAACAGGCGAGTTCTTTACCACTAGCGCCACCTGGGAAGTCTGTGAAGATAAGGAGCTGGAATATTATCCACCTCTCACCCCGCAACAGGGCCAGGCCGGGGAAGAGGGGGAGGTGGGCTGTGCAGCGTATTCAGCAATCCTAGGCCCCTGATACAGAATAAACATCTGGCAAGAAGCGAGAGAAATTCTGGTGGATCTGCAAGGGTCAATGTCTCCTGCCTGGGACAATGGGAGGAGTTCCAGGAGAAGAGAGGCCTTGGGTGAGAAGAGAGGCTCCATGGAGGGGGAGCCTCTGCCCACTCTTTCTGGCTCTCTCTCACCATTGGCTTGGGGGAGGGCTGGGGTCTAAATTCCTGTCCCTGGGAAACCCTGAGGAGAGGCTAAGCAGCGTCCCTCCCAGCCCTGCCCCCAACCCGGCGGCGGGCCCAGGTGGAGGCTCAGATGTCGGCAGGAAGGAGAGGAGGGACAGTCATCTGTAAATGTCAGAAGGGCAGAGCAGCTTCCTGGATCCGGTTGGGGGCAGGGCTGGAGAAGGGAGAGAGAGAATGGTGAGGGGTGGGGGGCAGGTGGTCTCCTTTGTTCCTACCCTATCCCCATCAGAGACGCAGCCCCTGTAATTATTCCAGAAACCCCAGAGTGGCCAGCGTCACTTTCCTGTTTTATGGGTGAGGGAAAAGGAATCCAGACTCCCCTCTTTGCGGTGGGACCATGGGCAGCAGTGGGTTAATGGACTTGTCTTCCAGACTCACAGACTCTGAGAGTTTCTGGCGGCTAGCGGCATCCTTGGCTCTGAAAGTGCCTCCCCCCAGGGCTCCTCCCACATGTGCATCATCACTGACCCTCCCCCTCAGAAAGCCTGACCTCTCCCCAGGGTGAGTGCCCCCTGCGGGGTGTCCCTCCCCCTCCGTGTCCCCACCCACATCCCTGAGGGAGGAAGCTCACCACACTCGTGGGGCAGGTGCAGAGAACACTCCCACCCACTATGGGGCATATCTGTGTGCCTGGGGCCTCCCTGGCAAGCACCCCTTAAATGCTGTGGACCAGCCCCAGAGACAAGGGTGGGGAAAGGGGCTTGAGCGTGGACTGCCAGCTGAAGCCATCGGCCTTATCATGGTGCAAAGAGTGACTCCTGCTTCTCTGTCCATTTGTTGCAGGAAAGGGGGACCCCTTCCAGGGCCCGAAACTGGGCTCTTGTGTACCACTCCGAGTATGAATTGTCCAAGGAGACACATGTGCTGACAAAGTAAGAGATTTTATTGGGAAAGGGCACCCGGGCAGAGAGCACTAGGGTAAGGGAACCCAGGAGAACAGCTCTGTCACATGGCTTGCAGTCTCGGGTTTTATGGAGATGAAATTAGTTTCCAGGTTGTCTTTAGCCAATCATTCTGACTCAGAGTCCTTCCTGATGGTGCACGCCTTGTTCAGCCAAGATGGATGCCAGAGAGAAGGATTCTGGGAGGTGGTCGGACAGGTGGTGTCTCCTTTTGACCTTTCCTGAACTCTTCTGATTGGTGGAGGCTTGTTAGTTCCCTGTTTCTTACCAGGACCTCCTGTTGTAAAACAACTCATGCAAATGGTTACTATGATGCCTAGCCAGGGTGGGCAGTTTCAATCAGTGTGCTTCCCCTAACATGTTCTTCCTCAGGGCAGGGAGGTGGGTCAGCATCACCCTCAACCCAGGTAAGAGGGGCTCCTCTTGGGGGCCTTGCACCTTAGAGAGCTCTGGCCTGAACTTTCTATCATGAGGGGCTTCTTCCGTGGACGCCCACCTTCTAAGAGGGCACCATGCCACTGATGGTCACTCTTAAGGCCTGAGGCAAGTCCAGGGGGCTGTGATCAGGGCATGGGGTGCAGACAGAGCTAGGCCTTGCAGCCTGGGGTGTCTGTCCCCACAGATGTGAGCCAGGGGCAGAGGGCAGAGTGAGGTGCAGGCCAGGGCTGGAGGCTGGGGGCCAGCTCCTCCCAAGAATTCTATATTTGAACCTGGCCTTTCAGGTTCCCTAAAGGTGTATTTGTGAAGGTAGGAACCTAAAACACATTTTATTTAACAGTTAGCTTGATTTATAATGTAAGTATCTAGACATATGGTACACAGGCTTCCATTTTTACCACTGCCCCAGACCCCACAAATGTTAGGAGTGGGCCTGGAGCTGGAGGCTGGGGTATTCGACTCAATTCTCTGCGCTCTGAGATGGCATCTATCAGCAGTGTGGGCTGAGACCGCCACCTCCACCAGGCGGTGTGACCATGGGCATAGCTGTGAGCAGGCACCAGATTACAGAGCTCCCCAGCTGGTAGGGATTTGAGTTCAGTAATCAAGGCCCCATTGTAAAGATGGGAAAACTGAGGCCTAGAGGGTGCCAAGGACTTGCCAGTGATGCACACAAGCCTCGTGAGAATGCACGCATGTGTGCAAGCACAGGGTGCCACGTACACCAGTGGGGGTGCACACACACGGTTGCAAATACATACAAGGGCAGGCATTGGTGTATGGGTGGCTTGGTGGATATTTTTCTTCTCTTCATTTTTTCTGTACCAGGGAAGATCCATCATTTCCTTTTCCTGTAATGATGTTGACCTGATTAAAATTTTTATTGGATTTCACAAAATAATTTCATATACAACATTCCCTGGGGGCTTTGCTGGAGGAGGCAATGGCAGAGGATGGCAGAGAACGAGGGGCTGGAGGAGAGGGGGTGCTAATATGAGAAGAGAGGGCGCCAAGTAGATTTAGAAAGAGGTTGAGTTGGAATATATTTCATGTGCCGCTGAAATGACCGGCGGGAGGCAGGCGGGGCAGAAGGGAGATTAAAAGCTGTGCCTTTTCAGTGCTCGTGGGAAGCTGCAAGGGGGAACATTGATGTGGGCCAGTCCAATGGCCTGAGACCATGAAGGGACCTTGCAGCAGGCAGAAAGGAGGGGTCTACACCACAGGCTGCAGGGACAGAAGATGGATGCTCACATACCCTCTCCCCTACCCCGCCTCCCCAGCCTGAGGCAGAGAGGAGAGGACCACACCACAGGCTTAAGGGACAGAAGATGGATGCTCACATACCTTCTCCCCTACCCCGCCTCCCCAGCCCAAGGAATGCTGGGTATGTCAGAGTCTGCAGGGACATTGGGACTCCAAGGCCAAAGTCAAGTAAGCTTCCAGATGGCAGGTGTGGGGCAGCCCCCTACTTGCTGTAGTGGGCACACGCTGGCCGGCAGGGTCCACCTTTGCCTTGCCTGGTCACCTGCTGTCTGAGTGACCTCATGGGAGTCTTAACCTCCTAAGACTCAGTTCTCTCACTTAGGAGGTGGAGGGGTGCTGGGAGAATTCAAGGAGAGAATGGATGCGAAAGGTCAGCCCAAGAGGTTGCCCACCCAAGGCAGCTGCTCCTTCTTACTGCTGTTGTTGTCTATTCACTCGTTTGTTCATTCTACAAACTCTCATTCATGCTACTTACCCTCTGACAGGCACCGGGGATGGAGTGGTGAAAAGTGACTGACCTTTTGGGGTTTACATTCTAGAGAGGAGACTAATCTAGTCTTAGTCACTCAGTTGTGTCTGACTCTTTGTGACCCCATGACTGCAGCCCACCAAGCTCCTGTGTCCCTGGAATTCTCCAGGCAAGAATACTGGAGTGGGTTTCCATTTCCTTCTCCAAGAGGGGAGACTGGCACCCAACAAAATAAGAAAGAAAAATAAATTGTATTTCCGATGATGATAGGTGCTATGGAAAAAATAATCAGGAACTTGGGGGTTCTGGGGAGGGGTTGTGGTTTAAACAAGTGGTCAGGGAAGGCCTTGCTGAGAAGGTGGCCCTTGAATAGAGAGGCAAAGGAGGTGGGGGGAGTGAGTCGTGTGGGTCCTGAGCTAGGAGACTATGAGATCCAGGGAACTGTGTGCAAAGGCCCTGAGGTGGGAGCATGTCTGGCGAGGGGGAGGGGCATCAAAGGACCCAGCACAGTGGAGGCAGAGTGAGTTGAGGGGGAGAGAGGAAAATGTGAGGTCAGAGAGGGGATGGAGCCGAATCAGTAAGCAGTAAGGTAAGTCACGTGGAGATGTGGGCTTTCTCTCTGGTGTGGTGGGAGCCATGGTGGGGTTGTCCTACTCCCCGTCAGATGTGTGAGAGGGTGAGTGGGGGGCTTGTTATCTCTCTTTCTGGACTCAGTGGGCAGGGTACCTGCTCCTCACACAAGAGAGAGATGAGCCAGAGTCACCGACTCTCCTCAGAAAATGCCCGGAAGGAAGTGCAGCCTGTGACAGGGAAAGATGGGGATGGGGGAGGCCGAGGAGCCCCAGCCCCTCTGCAGGCCCCTCTGCCTCAGGCAGCCTCTCCCTGCCCTGCGCTCTAGCTTCACATTTCCAGTGCCCTTCATATCCTGGACACCCAGCCTGTCAGTTACAACCGTGGTTTTTGTTTGTACAATATCAACAGGAAGAGGAATGCCGTAGATTCGATATATGAGAATGAGCATCTACACAAACGGCCAGAGTGCCAGGCAGATGCTGGCCAGATGCCGGGTCGGGAGCCCCACCGAGGGGAGAGCCTCCCTGCAGCAGACACAGCAGAAAGCACCCATGACCGAGGAGAGAACATAACCCACCTCTGGGAGCCATGACCAGCCCGGGGCAGAGGCCTGGAGACCTGGGGCCCCCTGAGAGGGAGAAGGCCCACTCCAGCTTAACTCAGCCTGCTTCCTCTGAGTGCTACGCTGGGGGCAGTGCCAGCCCTGGGGGAGCGGGCCTGGACAAAGTCGAGTTCAGGGTCACAGTGTCTGGGTAGGGAGGAAGAAGGACTCAAGTCCAGCCTGTGTTCCACTCTTCAAGCCCAGCAGCTCCGTGTGGGGTTGTGGCCACCAGAGGAAGGAAGTCTCTTTTTAGGGCACAAATGCACTTCACGGGCCCACAGGGGCCTGCCCCAAGGGCCCTGCCTTGGTTCAACCGAGTCCCTGCCCCATGTAGGGTGGACGGCACCAGGGCTGGGCGGTGGGGGCAGGGGGTGGTCAGGGTGCAGAGATGGTGTAGGATGAGTCAGTAAAGAAGAAATCTCTGCTCAGAGTATACTGACAGGCGTCAGAGCAGGAATGCCAGGGGAGCTCATCCAGTCTCTACATCCTCAAGAAGGCAGACACCCGGAAGGTGGGGAAGGGTGGGTGGGGTGGCGCCCAAGACCAGCCCCAGCCAGGGTCTGAAGGCCCAAGGAAGCCTGGTTTAGACAATGGCAAATGGCCAGAGCCGAAGGTTTGCAGGGGAGGGAAGAGGAGGAGGCAGGGGAACCGGGTAGGGCGTGGGTACCAGCTAAGGGGCTCTCCTGGGTACCAGCTAAGGGGCTCTCGGGAGAGGTTCTCAGCAGGACCTAATGAGGGAATCAGATGATTATTTTAGTGTAAATCTCTGCCTCTTGGGTGGAGGCTGAGTGGGAGGGGCCAAGAGGACCAATGAGGCATCCCGGAGAGAGATGGGGTGCCTGAGGGGGGTGTAGTATGAGACCCACTGGGCGGAGCCAGGTTGAGCCAGGTCAGATCAGGTGGGGCTGCTGTAGGCCAGGGACTGAGATGGGTAGCTCTCTGGAGCAAAGCAGATCTGAGGGGGAGGGGTCCACTCTTTCCCACCTGCCAACATTTCCGGAGCCAGATTTAAACCCAGGCCTTCTCAGCCCCAAAGCCCTGACTTCCTCTATCCACGGCTGCCTGCTGCCTTCTCACCCATCCCTTCCTTATCTCTGCCAGTCTCCCCACCTATTCGCCCAGGTCCCCACATGGAAATCCCTGGAGAAGGGGTCAGCACAAAGGGCTTTGCCAAGCAGAGTTATTTTTACTTGGTGCCCAGATATTTTAAAAAAATAGGCAAAGCCCATGGGGTTGCCTGCCTTCTAAGGTCTCACTAAACCCAGGATGGGGGGCACGGACCAGCCTGGCTGGCCCAAATATTTGTTGCGTTGCCGGGTAACCACCAGTTGGCCCTGCAAGCTGGCATCTGTGGAACCGAGGACTTGGAAGGAAAGTCGCACAGCCGCTGAAGGCCTGGAATCAGAAACGTCAGTGAAGTCAGGAAGCACCCCACATGTCTCCTGCGGGGAGCGCTGATCCTCCGGAAACTGCCCCCCAGGAGACAGGAGGCGTGAGATGGGATTAGTGGCTTCCCAGGGAGACCCACTCCACATGAGGCAGTTCACAAATGAGCTCACGTGGCTCTGCTGTGGGGCACAAATGGGGGAGGCCGGCTCACTGCCCCAGCTGCCCCAGCCCCCTGCCCCCGGCCCTGGCTTCTCCCTCTCTTGCTCTGGGTTGCTGCCATGGGCACCTACAGGTGTATTAGTTGTTTCTATGGGGATCTGCCCAGCCTGTGTCCAGGGACCCTTGAGCCAGAAACAAGCACATGCAGAAACAGAGGAGGCAGCTGCCTCTACAGTGAAGTTGGAGGGGCTCTGGGAGGGCCCAGCAACACCCACACTTCTGTCATCTGGCTGCCAGAAGCTCCACCATCAGGGATGGGACTTCCCTAACTAAGAGATGGGAAGGACATTGGAGATGGGCCAGGATATCTTAATGCAGGGCAGCAATCTCAACCGTAATAGCCCAGGCCCAGACAGCATCCAGCTCCGGCTTGCACACCCTGAGGAATGGGGAGTTCACCACCTCAGGAAGCAGTTTGTCATCTTGAAGACAGCAGTGACTGAAAGTTCCTGAACCTGGGCCTGGCTCTTCCTCTGGGGAAAGGCAGGGACTATGGGAGAGAATGCTGTTCACATGTGAGGCTCTGATGATTCCTGGTAGTCTGCCCTCCTGTCCTGGGAGCCGCTGAGACTTCCAAAGGTGGGCTCGATGTGCAAGCTCTGGAAAACAGTATGACAATGTACAAAAACGAGGCATCCATCTCTGCATCCCAAGTCATAGCAGTAGGTATGCAGGTAGGGAGCAGCCTCCAGCTGTCTGTGTGAACTCCAGTCCCAACACCCCAGCTGGGAGACACATCAGTGGTCTTGCTTCTCTGAGCCTCTGTTTCTTCCTCTGTAGAATGGGCATGACACCAGTCCTGCAGGGGACTCTGGAACTGGGAGATGAGGAGGTTGTCTCCCTCCCGATGCCCTGGCTGTGACCCAGGCATGCCCTGTTTCCTCTGCATCAAAAGCCTTCTCCTAGCTCTGTTCCCATCCTCCTTCTTCCTTCCTCCACTTGCTGATAAAATCCTCCACAAGTGGTTTGTGTGAGCCAGTTCCCTGAGGCCTGGCCAGCTGCCCTCCGCCCACCTTCACTGCTCAGCTAAGGCCCCAGTCTCCACTCCTAAAGCCTCATCCTGACTCTCCTCCCCCGCTGCTTCCTCTTCACAGTGGTAGACACAGCTGATGCCATCTTCCTCCACACATTCCTTCCATGCAGTTGTCCTGGGGCTGCAGCCGCCTGCTCCCCCACCCAGCTCCCCCTCTTCTGCCTTGGTAGTGAGGACAAAGATCTGTCTTAGAAGGGTGCTTCTCAAGCCCTGTCTTCTAAAATCTTGTTTGTATGTCAAACAGGCACTTGAAAAGATGCCGAACATCACTAATTATTAGAGAAATGCAAATCAAAACTATAATGAGGTATAACATCACACCGATCAGAATGGAAATCATCAAAGAAAACCTACAAACAATAAATGCTGGAGAGGCTGTGGGGGGAAGGAAACCCTCTTGCACTCCTGGTGGGAATGTAAATTCATACAGCCACTGTGGATAACAGTATGGAGATTCCTTTAAAAAAGAAAAATAGTACTACCATATGACCCAGCAATCCCCTTACTGGGCATATACCCTGAGAAAACTATAATTCAAAATGACACATGTACCCCAATATTCTTTGCAGCACTATTTACAATAACCAGGACATGGATACAACCTAAACATCCAATGACAGATGAATGGATAAAGAAGATGTGGTACATATATACAATGGAATATTACTCAGCCATATAAGGGAACGAAATTGGGTCATTTGGAGAGACAAGGCTGGAACCACAGCCTATTATACAGACTGAAGTTAAGTCAGAAAGAAAGACAAAATCATATATTAATCCATATATGTGGAATCTAGAAAGATGGTACACATGAACCTATTTGCAGGGTAGGAACAGAGACACAGACATAGAGAGTGGACATGTGGACATGGTGGAAGGGGTAGGTAGGATGAATTGGGAGACTGGGATTGACACATGCTATATGTAAAATGGATAGCTGGCAGGAAGCAGCTGAATAGACAAGGAGCTCAGCCCGGTGCTCTGTGATGACCTAGAGGGGTGGGATGGGGGACGGGAGGTCCAAGAGGGAGGGGGTGTGTGTATACATACAGCTGCTTCACTTCACTGGACAGCAGAAATTAACACAACATTGTAAAGCAATTACAAAAAGTGAAGTGAAAGTCCTTCAATTTTATCCGACTCTTTGCAACCCCATGGACTGTAGCCCACCAGGCACCTGTGTCCATGGAATTCTCCAGGCCAGAATACTGGAGTGGGTAGTCATTCCCTTCTCCAGGGGATCTTTCCAACCCACGGATCGAACGAACCCAGGTGTCCTACAGTGCAGGCAGATTCTTTACCATCTGAGCCACCAGGGAAGCCCAGTTATACTCCAATTTAAAAAAAAGAAAAGATAATATAATAAATAAATTAAAATCTGGTTTGTTCTTCCCTAACCTCTGGCAGCACGGGACACATGTGATCGTGTGCCCATTGTACAGATGGCACAGAAAGAGGCAGGGACACAGTACAACCTCGAGAACCCAGGTCTTTGAGGTTTAAATCCAACTGCTGTTTGCTGGATGTACCACCTTGAGCAAGGTTTTAAGGTCTCTGGATCTCAGGCTCCTTGGTCCTAAAGCAAGGAGGAAGCTTATGGTGATAAACCATATCCTTCTCATGGGTTGTTGAGGATTAAATGAGTAAAAGCACTTAATCCAGGGTCTGGCTCCTCTTGAGTGCTTGGCAGTTGTTAGCCCTTCCCTGGGGCAGCGGCCCCGTGAGGAGGAGGCTGAACTCTGCCAGGCCACAGGCAAAGCTGGCAGCATCCACCCCACTGCAATGGCCTGGGCAGCACGATGTGTAGGCAGGGCTGAGAGCTGCAGGTCTGAGCTCCAGCCTCCACCCTGGACTGGGCAGCCCTGGGACCCAAGTGCGCAGGCAAAGTGCTGAGCTGGTCGGAGGTGGAGGGCAGACTCAGCAGTTCTGGCCTCAGGATGGGATGAACGGGTGTGCAGTTGATGAGGGACTGCCTTAAAATGGAGGTTTCCTGTGTCTGTAATTACTCCCTACCTCAAAGCCTCCTTAGCTTTAAAGGGCCAAAGCTCCATTAGCTTTTGTGGAAAGGAAGTCCAGGGTCATCCCACCCACTTTCTATCAGAGCTAAATAGCAGTGCCTCCCTGTTCCTTATCCAGATGGCCGCTGCTGTCCCTTTTGCTCTATAAAGTGCGTGTCTTTGTTTTTCAGAGGCCAGGTGACTCAGGGCTCTGCAGTCACTGGGCGTCATGGCTTCCCCACCAAGTTCCCAGGAACCAGTAGGGCTGGGTTCAAATCCTGCCCAAGTTCTTCCTAAGCTCATAGAGGTGAGGACATTTACATCCACATTCCTAGTGAGTCTTCACAAACCTCTCCCTCCCCAATTTCCAGCTCCTGTATGTCAGGTTGCCAAAAATGACTTATCCATAGAAAATGCTAGTTGCCGGTTGGAATCTTATCCAGGACCCCATGTGTCTTCTGGAAACGGTCACATCCCCCTTCCCACTCTCAATCCTTAGAGTAAGGCTGACCCTTCCCCAGCCCCAGTTGCCCATGTAACCTTTGTGTGGCCAATGAGTGGGTCACAGGCCTCTGATCACTGAGCTTGGTTCAGCCTTGGGCACATGACTCAAGTTAAACCAGTAAGGCTGCATTCTAGACTTTAATTGAAACTGATAGGAAGAAACTCTGATTCTCCTGAACTTAGAGCTGGCATGGTATCTATTGCACTGGAGCTTCCAGGGGCTCTAAAAGCAAAAGGGCCAGTTTAAGCCAACAGCAAGGAGAGAAAACAATTTTCTCATGATAGTATTTGAGCTTCTGGATCCAGCTATGACTGAAGTCCGTACCCCTGAATTTCTTGGTTACATTAGCCAATAAATTCCTTCTCTTTCTTTTTTTTTTTTTTCTTTTGCTTAACCAGTTGGAATTGAGTTAATGTTGTTGTTGTTTAGTTCCTAAATCATGTTCGACTCTTTTGCAACCCCATGGACTACAGCCTGTCAGGCTCCTCTGTCCATGGGATTTCCCAAGCAAGAATACTGGAATGGGTTGCCATTTCCTTCTCCCAGGGATCTTCCTGACCCCAGGATGGAGCTCGTGTCTCCTGCATTGCCAGGTGGATTCTCAACCGCTAAGCTACCAGGAAAGCTGAGTTAATATTATTTGTATCCAAAAGAGTCTTGACTAATTCAAGTATAAAAATGTTGAAAGGAGAGGGACAGAGCCCTGTGGCACAGTTGTAGTGACATCCATCTGGGCTGACAGCAATCCATGAGTCAGTAATCCATGAGCTGTCAGGGTCGACTGTTTGATCAGCCAGTTGTAGACCATGCCCTGTATTCCAGCCTCAGGGTACCATCTTGGCCTCACCAACATCAGGTGCAGAGCTTTGTAGGCACCTATAGGTACCCTGTGTCCTAGTGCCCTGTCAGGAAAAAAGATTTGGTTACCTTGCAGTGACTTATTCTTTGTGAACGACCTAGAGCTGTTTCAGGATCCCTAAACATTCTTTGTGAAGGTTTCTTGGAGGATTGGGCTGGAACCAGTGTCAGGCTTACAGACAACGACACTCAGCAGCTGCAGAGGGGCTCTCTCTGGAGACCCAAGCCAGCCTGGGAGGCCCATCCTCCAGCCCTGGAAAAGTGGGCAGAGGCAACAGGATCTGACAGCCCAGACTCGGAAGAAAGGGAAGCAGAAGGGGGAGCGGGCAGGAGAAAAAAGGGCTACTTCAAAGCTCATAAAATCACAGTGAGTTGGACTGCCCAAGATGAGCGCTGGCTGCTTCCTAAATTATGCAGATATGTGCAAATTTTATGCAAATTAGCCACGCAAAGGTGGCAGGGGGCACTTGCTGACAGCCTGGCTCTGGAGCCTTCTCAGTCAGTCAGCCTCAGTCTCGTTCAGGGAGCTGAGCGGAGGAGATGTCACTCGCCAGGCAGCAAGAAGGGAGGGGACAGGATCTGCCTTATCCCAGCTTCCTGCCAACTTTCCCTCTGGGAGAGCCCCCCCAGGGTCGGCCCTCTACCTTACACTCTGCATCTGGCTTCTGGCCTGGACTGTTAGCTCAGAGATAACCACGGATGGCAGGGCCTTTCTGGTCACCTGGTCCAACCACTCCAGTCCCATTATACTGATGAGGGAACAGAGGTCCAGACTAGGAAAGGGACCTGCCCTGTCCCTTGAGAAGCTATTGATTGACTCAATAGTCTGATCCACCTACCCGCCACCTCCCAGAAGAGTTGGCTTGTGCATGGTCAAGGTAGGCAGCCATCTATTTACTTCCTACCCCACCTCAGACTTTAAATATTTTTCTTAACTGTCACAGTACTAAGATTCTACTGTTTGTGCTCTGGGTCTTTGGGATGCGGGCAATCATCACAGAGCTTGGGGCTAGAAGCTGGCAACGTTTGGTCCCCACAGTGGGGATGCACTAGATGATCCCACTGCTTGTAAATCTGTGCTGGGCCCCCTTATTCCCTGAGAGGTAGAACCTCCTTGGAGATTATTCCAGACCTGGGTTTCCTAGCCCCACCCTGGCAGCCACCTGGACTGCCTGCATCTTCATCTTTTCATATTCTTCCTATCCTCTAATCACATTGAGAAAATAATCCCAAAAATGACTTATCTTTGTTGAACAGTTGCTTTGTGTCAGGCATCATTATAAGAAATTGGGATCCTCACAACAACTCTCTGGGTTAGAATTTATTATTACTCCCATTTCAGAGATAAGGGTACTATGGCACAGGAAGGCAAACCGTTGTTCATGGTTGTACATCCGATAAACGATGAGGTGAGAGGGTTACCCAGGTGTGTCTGGCTCCAGGACACATGCTCAATGCAGTCTCCCTTCTCCTCCAGGAAGTCTGCCCTGCTTGTGTGATGCTAAAGCCATCTGCCAATGTCAGGGCCTCATTCATCGATGGATCCAAGCCTTGGGCTGCTTCCAGAACCCCTGAAGCCCCAGAGTCCAAACTCTGGCTCTGGTTGAAATTTATCTACCAGGCCTGGTAAGAGCTCTCTGGGTGGGGGGGGGGGGCGGCAGGGCTCCCCTCTTCTGTTCCCACCAAGGCACATCCCACTGCGGTCAGGCACCGCCCCCAGCCTGAAGAGCTTTTCCAATACTCAACACACAGATACCCAGTTCTTCATGTTGGACCCACCCTCTCTGCCCAGTACCATTGGAGGGAAAAAAAGAGACAGAGAAATTTACCTTGTATTCTCTTATTTGTCTCCTCACCTCCTGCTCCCCAAGGCATGAGCCAGCTCTCCAGTTCTTTGACCCTGGAGCCCAGGGATTCTCAAAGACCATCCCTACTTAAGCCTCCCAGAATGCTCTGCTTTCTCCGGGATGGAGAGTGGAGTCCAGCTGGAGGTGTCAGGAAGGCCCTTAGGCATGCTCAGGTCCAGCTCAGGGTAAGACAGATGGGGACGCTGAGTCAGGGTAGAGATGGGATCCTAACTAGGACTCCCAGACTCCTTCCTCTGCCCCAGGTGCTCTGTAGAGACTGTGTCTTAATTCACAAAGTTCGAACCTCTTTGGGAACCACAGATGCTTCTGAGAATCTGAAGAAAGCTCTAAATCCTGCCCTAACACAGAGATATGAAGGGACAAGTAAGAAAGGCCCTAGCTTTTCATCCCCAGCCAACAAATCTCTAGTCATGCTGCTTGCCCTTTAACCCCAAACCTAGCCACGGACCTACAGCCTGAGCAAACCTGAGCTCTGCCTGACTCCCCCAGTGCCTGTGCAGATTCTAGGGTCTGCTTCTCAGCCACGTGATGCCACAATGGAATGAGCTCAGGCAGCTTGTGCGAGCCCTGTGATGACCCTGCTTTTCCCAGGAGAGGCCCTGGTCCATCTGTCACCACTGACCACTTACCTGCAAGGTCCAGGTGGCCGGAGACCTGTGGGGCTCCAGACCTGGCATCATCTGGTGGGGGAGCCCAAAGGCCAAAGGGAGGCAGCCAGGGAAGATGGATGGACTTGGGCTGTGCAGTCAGGGAAAGTGACTGTGTGGCCTGGGGCAAGCCACCTCACCTGAGCTGCAGTATCTGTGTCTGTAAATGAAATCCCCGCTACCACACAGGACTGAAGGAATATAGACCCTGATGCTGGGAAAGATTGAGGGCAGGAGGAGGAGTAGGCAACAGAAGATGAGATGGTTGGATGGCATCACTGACTCAATGGACATGAGTGTGAGCAAACTCCGGGGGATAGTGAAGGACAGGGAAGCCTGGCGTGCTGCAGTCCATGGGGTCGCAAAGAATCAGACACGACTTAGTGACTAAACAGCAACAAGCATCCAGATTTCCTAGCACAGAGCCTCACATATAGCAAACATTCAGAGAAAGCAAACTCCCAGCTCCGTACTCTGGCTCGTGACCCTGAATGGTGGGCTCATCAAGTCCCAGTCAAGCCCACGCTCCCCTCTGGGCGTTCTGCTTTGCAGCCATCAGTGACTTGTCCACTCCAGTCTCCTCCTACAGCATCTTCATGTTTCCCCTTCTGGGGCTGTCTTGGGTGAGAACCAGAGAGGATGGGTAGTAAGAGATGTGGCATTCTTTAACAGGCAGCATTCTTAACCCCACCACTGCCATCTCAGTGCCTGAAATGCCATCCTACAGGCGTCTGTTCTTGGGCTCAGCATTCAGCTTCTCCCAGCAGAGGGAGCATGCCTTTGGCCCTTCCTACTCAGGAGCCATCACGGATCAGACATTGACCTTTGGCTGAGTGGGCCCCATGTACCTCGGGACTGAGAGGAGGCCTCAACTAGGCCAAGAGAGCAGGATCATCAAGGATATTCCCAGCATCCCTCTTTGTAATAGTGAAAAACCAGAAACAACCTGAATGCTCATATATAGAGGGGTTGTTAGGTCAGCTAAGACCCATCCTTTGTAAGAAAAACCTGGAAGCAGTTGTAATCTCCCAAGCTTATGGGGAAAAAAGTAAATTTCAGGACAAGATGTATCTAGTAGGATCCTAGTTATGTTATAAAACAGCCTCTTATCTGTGCACATGTAGGTATTTTGTGTGTAAATATAACATGTAAGGGAAAGTCTGCAAGCTACATGTCAAACTGTTAACAATGGTAAACAGTGGAGGATGCTCTGTAGGGAAAGAAGCCTCCTTTGTGACATGCTTGTACACTGTTTGAGTTTTTGTGGTAAAAATGTATTCATGTATTCCTATTACTAGAATATATGTTTAAATATTTTTAAGATTGTAAGAGCATCTGGGGTGGCTCAGATGGTAAAGAATCTGCCTGTAATGCAGGAGACTTGGGTTCGATCCTTGGGTCAGGAAGATTCCCTGGAGGAGGGAATGGCAACCCACTCCAGTATTCTTGCCTGGAGAATTTCATGAACAGAGGAACCCGGTGGGCTGCAGCCCATGGGGTCACAAAAAGTCGGACACGACTGAGCAACTAACCCTTTCAGCTTCCCTGGTGGCTCAGAAAGTAAAGAATCTGTCTGTAATGCTAAAGAACCTGCCTGCAATGCGGGAGACCCAGGTTCAATCCCTAGGTCAGGAAGGTTCCCTGGAGAAGGGAATGGCTAGCCCTCCAGTATTCTTCCCTAAAAAATTCCATAGACAGAGGAGCCTGGTGGGCTACAGTCCACGGGGTCGAAAAAAGTCAGACATGACTGAGCGACTAACACAAGACTGTAAAATTAAAACACACACACACACATATTTCAAAAGGCTGGTCAGGGTAAGCAGGCCTTGCCTTAGCTTCCCTGGCACCAGATGGGCCCCTACCTGACTCCACTCTGGCAGCCCAGCAGTCCTGCTCCCCTCACCCACTCATTGCAGCCAAGCTCATTAGCTCTCTCTGCTGCCCCTGGTTTTGACCTCAGAGTCACAGAAACATCAGCTCTCTTTTCACAACTTCCCGTCAGCCATGCTCTGTGGCCATCCCTCACCGCTGATCCGACTCAGATCCCACCAGCTTTATATTTCCCAGCCACGCAGGGAAGACGTCATGGACCCAGGACAAGTTGTGGTGAGGCCCAAGAGTTGTGGTTTCTTTAGAGCCCGTGGAAACATCCTCTTTGCAAAATAATGGAGCCTTGAGTCTATCATACTTTGAGAAGGAAAGAGCCCAAGCTTGAGCTTTGCCCTATGCCTGAGGACACTGGGAGAGATAAAGGAGGAAGAGAAGACCTAGCTCTGCACTTAGGGAGCCCCTGTCTGGGGAACCCTGCAGGGTCCCCTTGAGCACCAAGCAGCAATGAAGCTCAATAACTGACCAATCTTCTCGCCTTTCAGATAGGGTAACTGAGGCCCAGGGAGGGAAAACGATTTGCCCAACACAAGCCCCAGAGTAGGTCTCTGCACAGAGGCTCACTCCTGAGGCCTGGCCTTTGTGTGTCCTTCCCTAACAGCAGCAGGGAAGTCGAGAGCCCCCGGCAAAAAGCTGACACGGCAGAAGCAGCGAGACTCACAGGACCAGGGGCATGACAGGAACACATGCAGCTGGGCCGTGGCCCAGGGAAAATATTGACTTTCTGGCTAATAAAGCCCAGTTCCATGAAAGCTACAACTCCAGACTGAGAAAATCCATCAGTGTTTCATAAATATTTGAAAGTGTCCGATTGATTATCATCCTGGGACGGTCACATCCTCGGGTCTGAGGCTGGTCAGGGATGGGAGGCCCAGCTCTCGGCACTCCATGAAAGCCCCCGGATCTCTTAGTCATCCATTCAGGAGATGCTTGTGTTTGTATTTGCTTCTGAAAGTAAATGAAACCCTGAAAGCACACACGGGAAACTGACAGCCAGTCCTGCAGAGCAGCAAGAGGGAGGGAAGGTGTTTACCCTATATTATAACTTTTACTTTTTTATTTTTGAAACACATGAATTTTTTTTTCAAAATTATAAATTAAAATGTTAAGCTGCTCCTGGGGCCATTATCTCCCTAGTCCTGAATAGATGCAGTAAAGAAGATGAAAGTGATAATTCCTCAGTCGTGTCCAACTCTTTGGGACCCCATGGACTGTAGCCCTCCGGTCTCCTCTATCCTTAGAATTCTCCAGGCAAGAATACTGGCGTGTGTAGTCATTCCCTTCTCCAGGGTATCTTCCTGACCTAGGGATTGAACTTGGGTCTCCTGTATTGCAGGTGGATTCTCTACCATCTGAGCCACCAGGGAAGCCCAGTACAGAAGATAGGAAGGTACAAACTTCATTCAACAATGTATGGCAAAATCTCCTTTACCCTTGTATCCTTGGCTATGGGGGTGGGGTGGGGTGGGGGGTTCACTTGGCTATAGCCTCTCCTTCCCAGAGTTTTGCCCAGAGTCAAGGAGGCTGGAGACAGACCTTGTCCAGTGTCCCTTGAGTCCAACTAGGTGTTCCTGAAGCACAGAGCTCCCTTGGCAGCCTCAGGCCAGCTGCCTCCCCCCAGCAGGTCCTAGACCCTCAGGTCTCTGCCCCAGCAGAGCCCTCCAGCCTGACAAAAATGAGGAGAGTTCCCGCCTCTTCTAGGGCAGTTCTCAGTCAATCCGAGGCCCCAGAGAAGGCCCCAGGGGTGCAGTGAGTACAATTCCCGCTGCAGGAGCACAAGCACCGAGGGCCCGAGGGCCCAGAAGTGGGGTGGAGGAGGATTCCCTAGGGAGGGAGGCTGAGCCAGGCCTCAGGATGCTGCCGCTCACCACTGCAGCTGGGATCCCCTCCCTTTCCTCACACTGATGCACCTGGACACACACATACATGTGCACACAGGTGTGCAAGCATGTTTTATAAGTACACATGGGGACAAGCAAAATATGTGGACCACACACACACACACAGACAAGCAGTGAGGGACAGCAGAACTTGGAGTCACAGGGGACTGGGGTTGGGCCCAGGGTGGTCTGAGGCTTAAATGGCCAGACAGGACCTCCATCAACCCCTCACAGGGAGGCCAGAGACCAAGCAGGGTCGGGGACTCTGGCAAACCAGGGTCTCCCACCTCCCAGCTTGGGTTCCCTGCCCTGCCCCCAAGTTTTCTCAGGAAGAGCGGGGAAAAGGGAAGGGAGGGGCCTGGTGACATTGCCTCCAGCAGTCATATGCTCACAATCCCTTACACTCCATGGTGTGAGTGTGTGGGTGTGAGCCAGAGTCAGAGTGCCTCCTTAGGACATCATTCTGCGCTAATTAGTTCCTGCAGCCTGGGCCTGCCTGGCAGAGATAGAGACCCCCTTGCTGCCCGGCCCAGTCCCTGCCTGCCTTCTGTCTTTTCTGTCCTCCTCGCCCACCCCAGCCAACCATCTTCTCCCCTCCTGCTTTCACCTGTCACCTCTGTCATCTCTGGATGAGCTCCATGGGTTCTCCCAGGTTCCTACACTCCCTCTCCCAACAAATTTCCCAGCTCACGGACACTTGGTTGGAGCAGATCCTAAGGGAGGTAGAGGGTACAGTGGAGCTGCCTCTGATGCAGCTGCGCTGACACTCCTTCTTGTTTAATTCTCTCCACAAATTGTGGTTGGAACTTTTATTCTTGTTATTAGTGATGGGGGGAGGGACAGTCTGTCAGAGTCTGAGCTGAGAGTCACACGTGTGCACACACACCTTCTCTCCTCACTTTTCTCTCTCCATGGACAACCTTGGCTCCCCAGTAGTCTTGAGTGTTATCTCTATGCACCCCATACACACGTTCCAGACCCATGCTTCCTGCAGACTCCCCATTTCAGGAAATGAACTCCATCCACCAGCTCTCTTTGACTCCTTCTCCCTTCCCCTGGAAATTCAAGTGCTGTCTGCCTTTGGGATCCCCGTAACCCCTTCTTCCCTCTTTGTCCTTATTGCCACAGCCCCTTCTCAAGCCATGGTCATCTCTTACTAGGAAGTCTACAACCACCCTTCCACCTTACTCCCCCACCCTAGCCAAGCAGGGAGATATTTCAAGATGGCAAGATCAATTTCTCTTTCGTTAGAATCTTATAACTCTTTCCAACTCCCTAAGGTGGCCTGTGGCACCTATGTCCAGGCCAGTTCACACTACATCTCCCCAGCTCCCTGCTCACCAGCCACACTGGCTTCCTGCCTCAGGGCCTTTGCCCATGCTGTTCCCTCCACCTAGAATGCTCTCCTCCCCACTCAGCACTCAGAAAACTCTGGGCCTCAATTCCAACAGGCCTTTCCTTTTCCCTAAAAGAAACCCTTCCTGAACCCACAATCTGAAGCAAGTCTCTCTTCTCCACTCCCATTGCACACTGTGCTTTTCCTTTAGAGCAGTTATCCCTGCCTGTTATTATGCACTTATTCATGCATAAGTGCATGAATATCTATCTAATATCTGTCTCATACACTGTGTCTGTATTTCCTCACCACTAGAGCACCATCCATGCCTGGCACCAGTATATGCTCAAGAAACACGTGTTGGATGAGTAAATGGTGAGCAGGTGGTTAGAACCTCCTTAGCCAGGGAAGCAGGAGAGTGGGCACTCTCAAACGAAGGGAATCAGGCAGAGGAGGAGCCTGGGTCTGACGAATGAAGGACCTGGCCTGACCTGGATTAGAGTGGAGGGAGCAATGATAAGAGCCCCTTCAAGTCATCCTGAAGGGAATGGGGAAGGCTGGCCTGTGGGTCCCTGGGCCTGGGTAGAGGCGTGTGCACGTGTGGAAAGAGGGCTATATGTGCTAGTTGTTGCTTGGGCAGGGGGGGAGTGGGCCTCGTTGCTGCAGATTTGTATTCCTGCCGACTTTTATTTCAAGCCTTGTTTATTTCTCCTTAAAACGTGGCTGCTATGCCAAGAGTCGTACTGGAATTAGCTGCGAGTGTGTAATTTTGTAGCTATTACCCGGGTGTTTCTGTGACTTGGGTAATAACGAGGGAAATATAAACAAACAGCAGCAAACACAGTTTAGCAAGGAAGCCTCTGAGCTCCACGTTTCAGTTTCGAGGTGGAACCAGTCTTATCCCTTCCCTGGCCCCCTTCCAAATACCCCCTGAGAATGTCAGGCTCAGGGACCAGGGAGTGGGAAGCCCGAGGTTCCCAGAATCCACTTCCCCTCGCCCCACCCCGCACCCCAGGTAAACAGATCCATCTCCAGAGGCACAGTGCCCCCCCCAATAACCAGGGCCCCCTCATATTCCCCCTGCACAAAAGCAAACAAAGGCCTGGCCTAATTATGTGATATTTCCCTTCTCTGGTGGCTAATGGCACCAGAGCCTATGTGACATTTCGCTCTCTTTCCTCTATTATTCTTGCTTATTATCTGGCTGCTGCCTGCCGGAGGCTCTGGGCTGCGGCTGGCACTCATGCCCACCCCCACCCATCCCTCCTTCTCTTGGGCTCTGTCCCTTTTCCCCTCCCTCACAGCCCTTCCTCCATCTCCCAAGAAGGATGAAGCTTGTCCCTGATCCTCGAGGCTCCCTCTGAGGGAACTGGGAGCCAGGAGAGGTCTGGGCTGGGCTGGGGATTGCTCCAGGCTCCTTGAGGTGGACGGGCCCTCAGGACACCTGTGTCTTACCTCAGCTCAGCTGTTGCCTCAGAGGCCTCCCCTGTGTCCCAGCCACCTCTGTGGTACCGAGTTTTCCTCTGTATCCCCTAAGGATCTTCCTGCTCTCCTGTCTGAAGGTAAATACCTAAGGGGGTTAGGGGTCCGTGGTGAGTGACTGAGTGACGGAGGGATATGCAGAGGTGTGGGTTTGCTGGAGGAGGGGGTGGGCTTGGGTCAGGGCAGAAGAGGAGAAGCCGGAGAATCCTCAATTTCAACAAACAGCTGGGCCTCAATTTCAACAAACTCGGTCACTGAAAACACCAACTTTTGGTGTGTGTGTATTTTTTTTTCCCCAAGTAATCTTCACTTAAAAAAAAAATGCAAGAAAGAAAACAAAAATAAAAAACTCCTCCCTGTCTCCCTTAGAGGCAACCTTTATGAATAGTTTGCTGTGTATCACTGCTGATTTTTCCCTAGGTGAATCTATGTATTTTACACACAGACTTTAAAAAAAAAACAAAAACTAAAATGGGGTCATGGCATAAATATTGACTAGTCATTTGCTTTTTTCCCTCACCAATATATCATGGACATCATCCAGGTCAGTATGTATGGATCGACCTCATTTCTTAATGGCCACAGAGTGTCCCATTGTATGGCCGAACCACCATTTATACTTCCAGCCTCGCATCAATGCGCATCTGGGTGGCCTCCAGTTTGGGGCTGTATCTGTTTTTCAGTGTTGTAAATAATGGCCACCTGACAGCCTCAAAGCTTAGCTGTGCCCATGAGTCTGAGTCAGCTGGGCAGACCTGGTCTGGGCCAGGCTAGGCTGATTCCTAAGAGTCCACTCGGGCATCTGCAGTCAGCTGGAGGGTCGCCTGGGGGCTGGCTGGTCCAGGATGGCCTCGCCTGAGATGATTTTCTTCTCTCCATGTGGTCTCTCATCCTGCAGCAAACTAGGCTAGACTTGTCCTAATGGTGACAGCAGGTGTCCAAGAGAACAAGTGGGAGCATACAAGGGCTCCTGAGGCCAGCACTTGGAACTGACACATGGTCACTTCCACCATATTCCATTGGCCAAATCTAGTCAGAGGCCAGTCCGGATTCTAGGGGTTGAGAAATCAATTCCATCTCTTGCTGGAAAGAGCTGCAAAGTGACATTGGAAAAGGATACAGGAAAGTATGGGGCATTGGGGCCATTTTTGTAATTGGTCTACCAAAGAGGCTGTTACAAGCAATTCTGTACACCTTTGTACCTCCTTCTCTCTGCTCCATCAGGCTGGTATTTTCTGCAAATGCCAAATGGTGGTAGAGTTCTCACATTTTTCAAGGAGGGCATTAGTAACTGCAAAGTTCCCTCCAAAAGTACCAATGTCTACTCCCACCAACTTTCAAGGCAGATAAATTGGAAGAGAGATGGAGAACATTTACAGACCCTTCCTGTTTCTATGGATTCACTACAAGGTCTGTTACTGACGTTTGTCAACCTCTGAATTCTAGGGCAAAATAAATAATAGTGATTATTGTAGAAGACTTCTGAGTCTTCTAAGACTTCTAAGACTTCTTTAGACTAAGAAGTCTTCTAAGACTTCTATAACAGGACCTGACCAGGTGGTAATTCCACTCCCCTGACTCTAGCCCCAGCAGCCTGGCTTTCCCAATCTCAAGCCTTATATTAAGGTCTTTAATCTGTATTGAGTAATTGTTATATATAGTGCGAGGAAGGGGTCCAACTTCATTCTTTTGTGTATGGATATTCAGTTGTCTCAGCATCATTTCTTGAAAAGACTATTATTTCCCCCATTGAGTTGTCTTGGTTCCTTTGTTGAAAATCTATTGACTACAAATGTCGGGCTTTGTTTTAGAACTCTCATTTCTATTCCATTAATCTATACGTCTGTTCTTATGCCAGTACCACAAAGTATTGATTACTCTAGCTTTATAGTGAATTTTGAAATTGGGATGTATGAGTCTGCCAACTTTGTTCTCTTTCAAGATTATTTTGGCTATTCTAGGTCCCTTGCATTTTGAAAATAGACATATATAAACAGACAATTTTAGAGCAGTTTTAGATTCACAGCAAAATAGAAATTTCCCATATAACTCCTGCCTTCACATATGCACAGCCTCCCCCCGTGATCAACATCTCACACCAGAGAGGTACATTTGCGACAACTGAGGAACCTACACTGATTCATCATTACCAACCAGAGTCCGCAGTTTACATTAGGGTTTACTCTTGGTGTTTTACATTCTATAGGTTTAGATAAATGTATAATGACCTGTATCTACCATTATAGTATCGTACAGAGTAGTTCACTACTCTGAAATCCTTTGTGCTTCACCTACTCATCCCTTCCTCCCTCCAACCACTAAAATTCACTGATACTTTTTGTTGTTGTCTCCACGTGCTTAGTCGTTCGGTGTGACTCTTGGCAACCCCACGGACTGTAGCCCGCCAGGCTCCTCTGTTCATGGGGATTCTCCAGGCAAGAAGAGTGGAGTGGGTTGCCATGCCCTCCTCCAGGAGATCTTCCCAACCCAGTGAATCGAACCCAGGTCTCCCACATTGCAGGTGGCTTCTTTACTGTCTGAGCCATCAGGGAAGCCCTGTTGTCTCCATATTTTCGCCTTTTCCTAATTGCCATGTTAGGACTGACTCATCAAAAGTCCCTGATGCTGGGAAAGATTGAGGGCAGAAGGAGAAGAGGGCGTTAGAGGATGAGATGCCTGGATGGCATCGCTGATGCAATGGACATGAACTTGGGCAAATTTTGGGAGATAGTCAGGGACAGAGAGGCCCGGCATGCTGCAGTCCATGAAGTAACAAAGAGTCGGACGTGACTGGGTGACTGAACAACAACAATTGTCATGTAGTTGGAGTTTTACAGTATGTAGCTTTTTTAGATTGGCTTCTTTCATTCAGTAATGTTCATTTTAATTTCCTCCATGTCTTTTCATAGCTTGATAGCTCATTTGTTTTTAGCCTTGAATAATATTCCATTATCTGAATGTACCATGGGTTGTTTATCCACTTACCTACTGACTGACATCTTGGTTGATTACAACTTTTGGCAATTATGAATAAAGCTGATATAAACCTTAGTGTGAAAGTTTCCATGTGGATATAAATTTTCAACTCCTCAGGGTAAATACCAAGGAACATAGTTGCTGGATCGTATGGTAAGACAATGCTTAGTTTTGTAAGAAACCGCCAAATTGTCTTTCGAAGTGGCTGTACTGTTCTGTACTCCCACCAGCAGTCCTTTGCATTTTCATGTAAATTTTAGGATCAGTTGGTCCAATTTCTGCAGGGAAAAAAAAAGCCAACTGAGATTTTGATATGGATTTATTGAATCTGTACATCAATTTAAGGAGTACTGCAACCTTAATAATATTAAGGCTTCCAATCCATGAACATTGGATGTCTTCCTGTTTACTTCAGTCTTTAATTTCTTTCAGAAATATTTTGTAGTTTCGAGGGTACAAATCTCATACCTTCTTGGTTAAATTTATTCCTAAGTATACTATTCTTTTTGATGCTATTGTAAATGTAACTGCTTTCTTAATTTCATTTTTCACTGCTATGTATAGGACTACAACTGATTTTTGTATATCTATCTTCCACCCTGTGCTCTTCATTGTTTAGTCTAACATTTCCCAATATAACCCACCAGGGGAACTCTTGTTTCAAGTAACATCGATCAAAGTCTCCCAGGACTAATATTCCTCAGGACACTTTTGGGAAACATAAACCCAGGCCTTCATAATTACTTTGTACTTTCCCCAGTGACCCATGCGGCTGCAATACATGCTTTCAGGCCTTTGTTCATGCTCTACCCTCTACATGCAGCGTCCTCACCACTAGTCTGCTTGGAAAACTCCTGCGTCTACTTCTGAAGCCCACTCAAACTCTCCTGCTCCTTCCTAGACGCCCACCTCCTCTCCGCACCTTTGTACCACCATAGACCACCATTTCATACGCTGGTTTGTCCTTGCCTGTTTACAGATCTTTCTCCCTCTGGGGCTCCTAGTGCTTTAAGCGCTAGGCTCCGAGCAGGCAGTAGTGTGTTTATGACAAGTAAAGGCTGACTGAAGGGATGACAAGAGGAAAGAGGCAAGCATAGAGCCCCATCTGCCCCCTCTCCACTCTATCCCTCTCTCACGTTTATGGTTTCCTCTCAACCGACAGGCCTCATGCCAGGACTAGTACAAACCTGAAGCCCTAAGACACAGGGGACAGTAATGTGCAGGCCACATACCTGGGATACAACTCTCACTGGGTATGTGTGCCAACCCCCCTCTCAGAGCTGGTTTAGGAACCAGCCTGTGTGCGTGCGGTCACTTCACTGTGTCTGACTCTTTGCAACCGCATGGACTGTAGCCCTCCAGACTCCTCTGTATGGAATTTTTCTAGGCAAGAATACTGGAGTGGGTTGCCATGCCCTCCTCCAGGGGATCTTCCCTACCCAAGGATTGAACATATGTCTCTCATGTCTCCTGCATTGGCAGGCAGGTTCTTTACCACCAGCGCCACCTGGGAAGTCCTGGGAATGAGCCTGGGGAGGACATCAGGCCATCAGGGCATTGACCATCCCTTCCTCTCCAGCCAGGCCAGGCTCTTCCCTATTCCTCCTCACTTCAATCCTATTCCTCCTTCTAGGACCTTTCTGCCAGAGCCTGTCCTGATGAGCCTTCCCCACACACAGGCCCTCTGTCTGGCCTGGCCCATGAGATTCTGAAAAACAGAGCTCAGTTCTTTGCAGACCCCCTTAATCCTGGCCTCTATGCTAGCACCCTGGACATTTAGGGGGTTTTGGTGGGATTGAATACGCAGAACCAGTGATGAGAGACATTCTTCATTTTAGAGTGTGCTCCCTGTGTGTCAGACAGCAAAGTCTTTATGCTCACCATCTCCATAACCATATGAGGTTGGTACCACTATTATCCCCATTTTGCAGGAGGAGAAATGGAGGCTCAGCCCTTGGCAGTCATCTGCCCAAGATCTCAGCCATGACTCAGTTATGGAGTGAGAGTTCTCAATCCCTGGACCACACTGCCTTGGGACAGCCCATTTCAAGCCCAGAATGCAGTGGGGTAGCATGAGAGGTCATGATGGACTGCTCCTGGGAGGCCACCTGGGAGGAGGGATAAGAGGACCAATTAGATGAGACGGTCTTTAAGTTCCCCTGCCCTTGAACCCTTATGATCCTGGCATACGGTGGGTGCTCAATAAATATTGACCAGTGAATAATAGCATGAATGAAACCTGAAGGGCTGAAGTTACATGGTCTCAAGCCTGCAATGCAGATGTGGCGTCCAGCGGTGCCTGAAGGGTGGGGTGCTGACCCAGGCAGCCTATGCCTTTGCTGACCTTTTTGGGAAGGACACCGGCTGGCTGAGCGAACTTCCCCAGTCCTACTCCATCAGATGGGCCCCAGCCAGCCAGCTGGGGAGTTTGGCAGCCACCGAGGCTGGCTTCACTATCTCTGCTGGCTCCTTGGGAAGGGAGCCCTTATCAGTGAACACTTGCTTCTGAAAGCCCTAATTGTCAAGCATGGGCCCATCAAAGGGGCTGAAAGGCAAGCCACCCCCACCCCGCTTCTCCCCAGCAGCACGGCTGGCTCCCCACAACGGCTGGCTGGCGGGTGTATATTTTAAACTATCTAAATGCAGCTGAAAATAAAAATTATTTACACTCCCCAACCAAGCTGGCAGGCCGCTTTAAAGTGTGCGCTGACGGTGTCTCTCCCTCCTCGTCTCTCCCTCGCTGATAAAGGGCCATAAACAAGGCTGACACATTTATAATAACCTTTTTCTTCCTCTCCTTCCTCCCTCTCCTGGGCTCCCGTCTTGGCCTCTCACTCACACGCTAAGAGGTATAATTTTTTATTATTCTGCCATTAGCAGAGAATAGAGAGTTTGATGGTGGGGTGGTGGGGGGGAATAAAACGTCAAATCATTTAGAAAGAGAGGGCAAAAAAACAAGCCGGCAACTTTTATTTTTCCACGTCAACAGCGGCTGTTGGGATGTCACCGTCACATACAAGGCTTGGAAATTTATTTTTCTGTATCTCCCCCTCCTCCATTTTATTTCCCATTTTCCTTCTCAAGGGGTCAGAGCCAAGTCAGCTGGGGCTGATTGGGTTTTTCCACCAGGTTGCTGACGGAGCCTGGGCCCAAGTGGTAGATGGTGCGAACCTCCCTGGATGTGAGCAGCAGAGGCACTGCTGCGTTTCTGCCCCAGGGGGTCCAGGCATGTCTGGTTAGCAGGTGTGGACGCTGCAGTCTGCAAGCATCTGTTTCTAGGAGGAAGAGGGAGGGCAGCCAGGGGTCTTTGGAATGGCTCAGCCTTATGAGCATGGAGGGGAGAGGCTGTGGGGAGAGGCAGGAGGCGCTAATGGCACAAAGCCAGGAGTCCCAGGAGCCGGTACCAAGGCTGGGCACAGCTGGGGTTAAGAGGTCTGTAGGTCCCTATAGACCTACCCAGTAGCACCCTGGCACCAATAAGGACCAGACCCTGGGCACAGGATGTGCCTTCCTGTGAGAGGTGTGGGCAGAAGGGTGTGGTGGGCATCTCCTTGGTGGGAAGTTAGGGGGTTGTAGGCTATGGTGTTGAGCAAAGAATGTAAGAGGATTGTGAGTCCAGGTGAGAAACCCCAGAATCTGCCCAAGCTTATGGTCCTGCCTGGGCAGAGGAAGGTTATTCCCTTTATGGTGACCGGCAAACACCCACAGGCTGGTGGGGTGGGGTGATTGGGGGAGCTGGTGCTCTGTATTAAAGTGGCCTTTCCAAAGAATCTAGATTAAGGAGGCCGTAGAGAACCCACGGTGGTTCAGTGGTAAAGAATCCACCTGTCAATGCAGGAGAGACAGGAGATGCAGGTTTGACCCCTGGGCTGGGGAGATCCCTGGAGGAGGAAATGGCAACAGGTTACAGTCTTCTTGCCTGGGAAATCCCGTGGACAGAGGAGCCTGGCCTATTGCAACCCATAGGGTGGCAAAGAGTCAGACGTGACTGAGCACACATAGAGAAGCCATGGGTTCTTCAGAACCAGTTGCTGCATTGAAGATGTTTCCTGATGGTCCTAGAGCTGGGACCACGAGCCAAGCCCTCTCATTCAGATAGATGCTGGCCAGGAGGATATGATCCCCAACCGGACTGAAATCTACCCTGGGTCCAGCTGTGATCCATTTGCCGTCTGTAACGCAGGGCCCGTCAGACACTGGTGGAGATGGGGCTGCCCCCCAAAGTGTGCCCTCTCTGGGATGTGACGGTGGAGGGGAGAAGGCTGGCTCTCTCAGGAGGAATTCGCCAAACCTGGCTCTCAGAAGGGGTGCCCAAGGCCACCACTGCTCTCATCAAGACCTGCCCCGCACCACAAGCTCTGGGTGCCCCGGGGCTCATGGAGGAACGTAGTGGATCAGGGCCACCAAGAGGAGGGCAGGGAGTGTTCAGGGTCTCCCCTCGCAGCTCCAGTCCATCACTGATGTGCATCTTTATGACAATGTTCCAACAGATGGCAAGAAAGCATCTGGAGGAAGGGCGCCTGCTGCTATTTCTTACAAAGGCATCCTATGACCTAAGGGTGGTGCAGACAGTATGCCAGGCTGGGAAACAGTGAGCCAAGAGCAGAGGTGGGACTCAGAAGTGTCCAGGGACTGTAAAGGGAGTGTGCCTAGCTCGTCTTGGAATGAGAGGGCCAGCTGGGGCTGGAGGGGCAGGCCTTGCACACAGCATAGAACCTCTCATGACCGATGGACATGTGTGTGCACACACATTGGCCCAGGTGAGATGTCTAACTAACGTGGCTGCAGAGAGGTGTGAAGTGGCCCAGAGCCTGTCCTTCTCCCGCAGGACACAGCTGTCCCTCCGTTGCAAGACTGGCCCACTCCCACTCAGCCCTTCCTGGGGCTTAAGGTGCCAGGAAGTAGCCAGTAGTCAACTTGTTATTTGGTTGGACGGCATCACTGACTCAATGGACATGAGTTTGAGCAAACTCAAGGAGACAATGAAGGACAGGGAAGCTTGGTGTGCTGCAGTCCATGGGGTCACAAAGAGACACAACTTAGTGATTGAAAAAGAACAACAGCAAAAGCAGCAACTCGTTATCAGACCCTGCCCTCCGGGCCTCTGCCCATTCCCTGGAGAGGTGAAGACCCCAGTGGTGGGTGGGCCTCCCAGGGCACTGGAGATGGAGGATGTGCCACTGTGTGGTCTCTCCCATTCCCTGGGTGGCCACAGGGAGGAGACGTGGCCACAGGGAGGAGGAGACTCTTTCTCCCCGTCCCCCTCCTCCACCCTCTCTGTACAACATCCTTTCTTCTCACCATCAAAGGGACATCTGTCTCTCCGTGGGAGGGAGCGACCAGCATCCTCAGAACACACTCTGGGCTTTGATGTCCAGATCAGCCAACTTGGCCAGGCCGGCAGCAGCCCCTCCTCCCCGGCCTCACTGCCCCAGGGCCCTTCCAGCATCTCTCCCCCACCCCCCGCACCCCCGTTCCTCCGCTCTCTCCTCAGAGCTCCTCCATCTCCCTTCTCTCTGCATCTGCCCAGCTCTGCCCCGCCTCGGTCCTGGGCCCAGGACCTCCACCTCTGCCTGGCCCTTTGATCTGAATGGACGTTCCCACCATGCTCTGGCCTTGGGGTCTCATGCCCCAAGGGCTGAACCTGCCCCTTGCCCAAGACCCCCACTGGACCCCAGCTCGTGCTTGAGTGTATGAATGTGTATGTAGTATCTGCTGGCCTCCCACCCCCAAGACAGGGAGACCCTCAAAGTCAGGGTCTGGCTCTTTTGCCCGCAGCATGAGGCTTTGTTGTTTTCTTGCTGTGAATCAGGCAAAGCAGGCCAGGCCCAGGTGCCAGCGAACGAATGGCTGGTGACGAACCTTACAAAGTCTTAGAAGCTAACGGAGCAGGGGGAGGAAACGGGATGGAACCCCTGGGATGCAGTCCAGGCCCGAGGGCCACACAAACATGCCTCATGCATATAGACACACGTACAGGCTCACACAGATACACAGAGATGCACATGGCACATGTGCATGCTCATATATGCATGTCGGCACATGCTCTTCGCACACACACACACAGACACACCACACACACCACATACACATGCAGCCCTGGCTGCCCTTCAGGTACAAACTGCAGAGCCTGCACCTCCTCGCTTTTGCCTACAAATCCCTCCCCATTCATGAGCCTTAAGGCTGAGAGAGCCCCCCTCGGCCCGTTTCACTCTGCCTCCTCTGGTTTGCTCCTCAGCTGGTCCTGACTCAGCAGCGCACCCCCCACTTCCAGTTCACCCCTCTGCTCCAGGCTTCCCTGCCCTCCTATGCTGACTCCTCAAGGCCCGAGAACCACAGTGGACAGGGGCAGAGCATGGGGGATGGTGGGACAGGGAGATGAACAAGGATATTATTTCCTTTTCACAGACCAGTGAGGATCCAGCCGGGCAGATGTTTCATCTGTTTGTACTCATCTCAGACCAGCCTTCTTTTAACTGAAGAGAAAACCCAGGATCTCTGAATCCAGACCCTCTCCAAGGTGCAGATGCAGTCCTCACGGGCTGGAGAGGATCAGAAAAGGTGGAGATGGAGTTTGAGGCTCCATCTCCATTGGAGCCTTGAGCCAAGGTTAGCAGGTGGGAAAGTTCAGGTTATAAATGACACCTGCAATCCTTAAACTTGAGCACATGAGGAGTGGAGGGAAAAGGTTTGGAAAGGCTGGCTGGAAATTTGGCCTGGGGTCCTGGGGCCAAACTGAGGAGAAGGAACCCCTCCTGGCCTTCCCAACATCCTAGGCCTTCAAGAGAGAATCCAGCTAAAAACCTGACAACCCCACCCCCGCCCCACCACCACCAAGGCCTCAGAGTCAAGGCAGTAGGACCCCTTTTAGAGCAGAGGGGGATTGGGCTGCTTCTGATGGACGTTCCCAGGTGCTGTCTGGGACCATGCTGTTGCCCTGCAGGTTTGGCCCAAGCAGACGACCCTCCTGAGAAGGGTGGCAGTTCCCAGTTATCACATGCTTTTGCTCAGGGACATCTATGAACTGGGTTTGATTTTATTATTTGAGGCTTGGTAATCGGCCATCCACAATTCACTTTTTCAATGACAAATGTGACTTAGGAGGGTCCCTGGGATGAGCACCAGGGGAGGAGATGGGTCTGGCTCTCTGGCTCGTCCACAGACTAGTTGTGAACCCAAGGTGGTGTCCAGGAGGGGCATGTTGGCCTTTCTGGATCCTCATTGGCTGAGGTCACTTGTGCAACTGGAGTGGAGGGGGGTGGTCCTAAGGTCAGACGACTCCAAGGAACAGGTTGGTCAGAGGATGCTTTGGGACTCCAGGCCTGTATGTTTTATGTTTTGTGTATCGTTTCTTTATTGTTATCATTGATGTTCTATTTGTTCCCCTTGTCAGCATCTGACAACGTCCAGTTCAGGGGATTCTGCAGATGAAATGCTCCAAGCACAGTATTTTATCCTACAATGAGTTGAACTGTTGGCACATTTATGCTGCTACTCAACACACACATTGACATGTGTGTGTGTGTACAGGCATGTGTATGTGAGAAGGAGGCAAGGCATGGCCAGCCCACTGCTCCCGCTCTGTCTTCACTGATAAAAGACTCCAGGAGAGGAGGAGGACCTGGAAGGAGTGGCCTAGGAGATCAGGGAAGAAGGCAGGTGGAAGGAGCAAGGTAAGGGGCTCGGCTGCAGCCAGCAAAGTCTCAGAGGCAGCAGGGCTGAGCCAAATCCTGAGGGAGGCAGTGTGGGTGTGTCCTCTGACAGTCAGAGTCTGGGCCAGGACTCACATGACCTCAAGCCCTCTCAGGGCCTTGGGCCCCTTTTCTGAGGATAAGGCAGGCAGTGGTGTGGCCCCAGAGCCCCAGCCTTAGAGGCTCCAGATTGCATGGCGGTCCGTGCTGGCTCCCCCGTGTGGCAGGAGCTCCTGGGCTCTGAGAACGGGCCTCTGTCAGATAGGCAGGTAGTGGGGGGGGCCCAGGCTGACTGGGCAGCAAATGAGGCAGGGAGGCCATAAATCCCCTTTTAGGAAACCAGCCCCGCCCGGCTCCATGACAGCCGCTTAATTTAACCTCTGCTGTCACAACAGCTTTGTGGGCCTGCTTGCCTGGGCTCGTGGGATTTATGGCCTCAGAGAGACTTTCTTATGTTTCAGGCACTGACTGAATGCCTAGCTCCACCCCAAGCCCTGGCCAGACCCAGGGTCAGAGCAAGAAACCCTTCCAGCAAGGGTGCTGCAGGCGACAGAAGCCCTTCCATCCTCTCTCTGGGCACTCTCAGCCTCCCACTCCACTCTTAAAGTCCCTCCTGCTAGCGGACAACTCTGAGGGTCTTCAGGACAGGGGTACAGATGGCAGGTTCTGTCAACTCCCCGTCCCTGAATCCAGGGGAGTCTTTCCCCACCTGCTCTGAGGGCCCCTGTGTGCCCCGCCCCCCACCCCCCACCCCTTTGCCTGCCTATGCCTCTTCACTTTAATAGGGGCCTCCTAGGGGGCATCTCCTGCCCACACCAGGTCAGGGGGCAGGGCGTTCATTGACTGCACCACAGGCCTGGGTCCCAGGTCTGCCTCCTTTAGCATCCAAATGAAATTCCTCCAGGGCTGGTAATCAGGCTGGATTACCTGGGTAATCTCTGTACTCTGTGGCTCTGCACCTGCTTCTAAATGAGGTATGAGGATGAACCTGACCTTGGGAGCCAACCCAGAGAAAACAGGAATACTGATACCTTGCTCCTCTCCCCTGAGTCCACACAGACTCCCTACGGGGTTCCCTGCTCACCCCAAGGAGCCACAGGACATCCTCTGGTGTTCCTACTGCTGGTTTGAATCCCAGATGAATGAGATCCCTTACAGCCAGTACCAGCCACAGGGCTGGGCCGTGCAGACCTTCTACATTGGAACCAAGCAAGTCTGAGTTTGAATTCCAGCCCTGTCAGTTCCTTGGCTACGTGACCTTGGGCAAGGTGCTTGACCTCTCTGAGCCTATTTTCTGTCTTGTGAAATGGTGATATATAGGACTGCTGGAGGATTCTCTAAGGTTGTCGTTTAGTCGCTAAGTCATGTCTGACTGTTTGCAATCCCATGGACTGCAGCACACCAGGTTTCCCTGTCCTTCACTGTATCCCAGAGTTTGCTCAAATGCATGTCCATTGAGCTGATGATGCCATCCAACCATCTCATCCTCTGTCACCCGTCTTCTCCTGCCCTCAATCTTTCCCAGCATCAGTGTTTTTTCAATGAGTCAGTTCTTTGCATCAGGTGGCCAAAATATTGGAGCTTCAGCTTTAGCATCAGTCCTTCCAGTGAACATTCAGGACTGATTTCCTTTAGGACTGATTGGTTTGCTCTCCTTGCTATCCAAGGGATGCTCAGTAGTCTTCTCCAGAACCATAGTTCAAAAGCATCAATTCTGCAACATTTGCGGCCCGGGGTTGTCTGATCATTGGTGCTCAGTGAACATTGCTCCCTTCTATGTCTGACGGAGCTGCTGGGTGGGCTGCCTCTCAGTGGAGGGAGACCTAGGCCAGGGGAAGCAGTCATGCCTCAGCCCTACTTTCCTCCTGGAGCCAGTCTGGTAGGATGGGCTCTGCCATTTGCTTTCTAGGGGCAGTCCTCCCAGCTTAGGTAGAAGAAACAGGGAAGGGCTAGGGCTGTGGTGGCTACCAGTTCTCCTCTTAGATCTGGTTGGGTTGGGTCAGGGCCTTCTTCCACAAAGCCGAGTCCCTGCTGGCCTCTTGTTGTCCACCCCCCACCAAGCTCAGAAGCTTGGCCTGTCGAGGCTGATATAGACGACTGGGGTGGCCTGACATGACTTCCTGACACTGCCAAGGCCACTCCGTCCAGCTTTCTCTGGCCCTGAGCCCCAACCCCAACAATCCCAAGTCAACCCAAGAACGAGTCAGCAGGGTTGTCGGAGACCTTGCAGCCCCATGCCTGTCTCATGGATGGGAGGTTGAGGCCCGCAGCAATCCTCCTCAGGTCTGACACAGTGCAGGCTGGTCACATCTGCTGCCCAGGCTTGTTGCCTGCCCCAACAGAGGCTGAGCCCCCTGCAGGTAGGGACCTGGGCTCTCTTTCAGCCACTTCTCCATCTGTCAGGTAGACTGTCTCCCGATGTGCCCAGCCCTGGGTAAGCTGCTGAGGGAGCCAAAGGAAGGCATGGGCAGAGTCCCAACCTGGGCTCCAGTGAGGCAGGCGGCCTCCACCCCCAGGGCAGCCTGAGGAGCACGGCCAGGCCTGGGCCACAGTCGGGCTGGAGGAGCCAGAGGATGAGCGCCCACATTCAGCCTCCTGGAAGAGGCAGAGAAACAAATGGGATCAGAGACTCAAGGAGTCCACAGCTGGAGGGAGGTCTTGTGTTTTTCATGTGGCGCCTCCCACGGTTGGGAAGCAAAATGTACTGGCTCCATTTCACAGATGAAGCCACTGAGATTTGCAGGGGTGAGTAGCTTACTTAAGGTCGCACAGTGGGGGACAGGGGCTGTGGGAAGGAGCAGAAATGAGGCAGGGGACTTGCCCTCCCTGCTTTCACAGAGCAGGGGTCTAGGAGCTTTGGGAGTGATTTGGGGTAACAATAGGGCCCCTGGCAGGTAGCTGGCCTCCACCCCAACAGCTCTAGGAGGCCAAGAAGGAGGGACCACCCAGCCCCTCTAATAGATTTCTCTTCAATCACGTTTTTGTGACCTTTGTAAAAGGCAATTTAAATTCTAATTTTCCTGTGCGTACCAGAGGAACCAATTAGAGACAAGAGCAGCTAACTGTGCGTCAGGGGTTGGGGTAGGGGTGGGCGGAGGGTAAGTTCATCGGAGGACAGACAGGGTGGAGACAGGTGCCCCATGCTCCCAAGGTCTGCCAGGCGGCCTCCAGCCTCTCCTCCCAGTCTGAGGTGGAGGTGTTTGGGGTCCACAGTAGGGAGGAGACTCCGTGGGGCCAGGAGAGAGAGCTGAGTGGGAGGCCCCAGCCCCACAGACCACTGCTCTCCTAAGCCTCTAGGCCCATCCACGGCCCAACGTGCAGCTCTCCTTTCCTAGGAAGCTGTCACTCATTTCCACCCCAGCAGCACCTCCCTTCCACCCCCTCTGCCAACCCTGCTCACCCTCACGGAGCCAGGGCTGAGCCTCCCAGCCAGCTGTGTGCTCTGTCCTGAGCCCTGTGTAGCCTGCCTGGGTCTATCCTGGTTGGAAACTGGAAATGTGAACCCTGAAGGGGGCAGCTGTTATTCAGTCGCCCAGTCATGTCCGACTATTTGTGATGCACACCGACCTTCCCTGTCCTTCACCATCTCCCGGAGCTTGCTCAAATTCGTGTCCATTGAGTAGGGGATGCCATCCAACCATCTCGTTGTCCCCTTCTCCTTGTGCCTTCAATCTTTCCCAGCATCAGGGTCTTTTCCAGTGAGTTTACCTCGCTCTGAACCAGCACTGTTGAGCATGTACACACCTGGGCACACGCCCACCAGAGAACTCTCTGGGAAGAGTGGTGTTCAGAGCTGGGTGTTAGGGGTTGGGTGGTCCTCCCCCTGCTCTCCTATGCTGGAACACTGCTTCGTTCAATCCAGAGTGTTTACTGAACAGAGTTTCTGAGCCTGGCCTTCAAGGCCCTCGCTTATGACACCTCTTGGGCCCCTCAGCCAGCAGTACCCTTGGACCCTGGGTCACCAGAACTCGGTCACACCTCCACTCACACTTTTCTCTAGTGCAGAAAAGCCTCAGGCTTCTCCAGTCCCATCCTTTCCTAGCCTCAGAGTTATCTATAAGATGGGGATGTTAAGTGTTACATAGTTATATATGATCCTCTTATGAGACTGAAATGAGACTGTCTGTAAAGTCCCAGAACAGCTCCTGGTACACAATAGTTGCTCAATAAATTGTATTTGTTACAAACACCCACCAATCCCCCAATAAGCTTACCTGGTCTTCTTTCCCCCAACGTAGCCCACACACATGTGTTAGGACGGTCTCTGCCGAGGCAGCGGAGCCCCCAGAGAGCAGGATTACGGCATTTTACTCCCTATGTCACCCATGCCCAGGACAGAGTAACCACCAGTTGTCAGAGAACTGTGCTGGTCCCTCAGGGCCTGAATACAGGCCTCCCTCGAGTGTTGTGATCTTGTCACAGTGTCAGCCAAGTATGCACCAACAGGCAAAATGAGCACAACAACCACCCCAATATAGTGCCTACCCACTGCCAGGGACCAAGCACTTAATAGGAATTAATTCATGTTAATCCTCAGAACCATTACCCTAGGTGTTGTTCAGTTGTGTCTGACTCTTTGCGACCCCGTGGACTGCAGCATGCCAGGTTTCCCTGTCCTTCACCGTCTCTAGGAGCTTGCTCAGACTCATGTCCACTGAGTCAATGATGCCATCCAACCATCTTGTCCTCTGTCATCCCCTTCTCCTCCTGCCCCTCCATCTTCCCCAGCATCAGGTCTTTTCCAATGAGTCACCTCTTCCTATCAGGTTGTGGAAGTATTGGGGGTAAGTGCTATTATCATCTCCATTTTACAGATGAGGAGACTGAGGCCCAGAGAGGTGAGGTAACTTGCCTCTAACTACACAGCTGGGATGAGCAGCCCCAGGATTTGAATTCCAGGCAGTCAGATTCTAGAGTCAAGAACCCATCAACCACACTGGATGCACCAAGGGGACATAATGTTCCATCTATGGGATGTGTTGGTGATAGACAGGGAGGCCTGGAGTGCTGCGATTCATGGGGTCGCAAAGAGTCAGACACGACTGAGCGACTGAACTGAACTGAACTGATGGGATGTGGACCAAGTTGAGCTGAGTGGGTCACAGGACACAGTGAGATGGAAAATGGCAGCACAGCTGGGACGATAAGAAACTCCTTTCAAAGGCCACTCTGTTCCTCAGGACCCAGAGAGTCCTGTGGCAGCTGGAGAGTTCCAGGGGCCTCTGAGGCTCCTGAAAGCACAGTGGCTCCTGTGAGAATGCTGCTAGTGGCTCCTTGAAGGTGACTTTGGGTCTTTCAACTCCTTCAGCTGTCCCACCAAAATTTTCCAGGATTCACGCATCAGCCGTGAACTCCAACAAAGCTGAGCTTTCCTGGGCCTGCACAATGGACCTGGTTTATTTTGCTTTCACTACTAGAGGCCCGCCAGTTTTGGAGTACTGAACTCCCTCTCCTTCACCCCCATCATTGGGGACAGAAGGGGCAACAAGAACAAGAAGAGACCGGTAAACTTGCTCCCTCAGACCAACCACGGTCTGCGTATGACCGGGGCCGCAGCTCCTTGTGTGAAGGTCCAGGCCTTCTGTGTCACCAGGGTCAGGGCTTCGTGTGTGACAAGGTCAGGGCTCCATGTATGACTAGGGTCGGGACTCTGGGTGTGAGGAGGGCTGGGGCTCTGACTGTGAGGAGCCTCAGGGCTCAGTGTGTGACCACGATCACAGCTCCCTGTGTGGGGAAGGTCTGGGCTCAGCATGTGATGAGGGTCCAGGCTTTGTGTTTGAGGAAAATCTGGGCTCACTGTGTGCAGAAGGTTGGGGCTCAGTATGTTTCCATGGTCAGGCTCTATGTGTGACCGGATTTAGGGATTGGTGCGTAACCATGGTCAAGGACTCCATGTGAGGAGGGTGGGGGGGGCTCTGTTTGTTTCCAGGGTTGGGGCTCAGTGTGTGGCCAGGGTCAGGGCTCCATGTTTGAGGAGGGTGGAGGCTCCATTTCTTAACAGGGTTGGAGCTCCAGGTTGGGGGCTCCGTCTGTAAGGAGGCTCATGGCTCAGTATGTTTTCAGAGTCCAGCTAGTGTGACCAGATTTGGGGCTTAGTGTGTGACCAGGGTTGGGGCTCAATACGTGAGGAGGGTCAGGGCTCAGTTAGCAACCAAGGTGGTGGCTTTACAGGTGACCAGGGTCGAGGCGGTGTTTCCAAGCTTGGGCCTCTGAGGGTTGGAACTCAGTGTATGACTGGGGTCAGATTCAGTCAGGAGTCTCATTCTCAAATACACTTCCCTTTCCGTATTTGATAAGGCTGGGCGTGTGACCTGGCTCCTGGATTTTTCTGGGCGGATCAGGTATGGATGCCAGGCTCCTAATGCCCCCATGGCTTGAATGAAGCATTGCCTTTCCCCACCAGCCTCCTGGCTGTCGTGCCTATAGTAACCAACCACGATAGGGCACCTTGTCTCCTGCTCCCGCTCCTCCTGTTGTTTCCCACCTTTATACAGGCTGGCAGCCTTTGTTCCACGCGGCCCTAGGAGTGGAGAGGCAGGAGGGAGCTGCAAGGCAGGGAGGTGGAGGACCAAGTGGCTCCTTAGGGATCTGGAGAAGAAATATGTATTTAGTCAGGGAGCTGTCAAGGTCTAGGACTAGGAATCCATGACAGTTTCTGGTCCCAGACCTGCCCCTGCCTCACCATGTGATGCTGGGCTTCTTCCCTGTCATATCTGAGCCCCCAAACCCCCACTGTGACCAGAAAGAAGAGGCTAAACTAGCTGGCCCCAGTGACCTTCCTGCTGCATATTCTGAGAGATGAGAGGCAAGGGATGGTCTGTACTGCTGCTCTGGGTAGGGAGGGAGCTGGGAGCCAGACATGGGGGGGAGCTGGCGGGCATCAGGCATGGCTGCCAGTGTTCTAGCCCTGCTGTCTGAGAGGACAAGGCTGTGAAATGTAAGTAAAACCCAAGGCTAATTTCCTCGGTCAGAAGGAGGAGGCACTGCAGCGTTTTCAAACCCTAATTAAACCCGCTCGGGCGGTGTAACACCAAAATCAGTTCCAAGATCAATATTGCTATTCATTTAGAAGTGTAACGAGGTTAGAGAGGTGAGCAAAGGAAATAATTAACTCATTTGCAGCCTTTTTAAACAGAAACAGTCATTTTAATCTCCAGGGTAATTAGCTATGCTCTGTCCATCAATCATGACCAAGGCCATTATTTTAAGTATTTGATTAATCAAGAGGGAGGGGATTAAGGCAGACCCCTGACGGTCATATAGCCCCCTCCCAGTCAGGGATGACCCCTGGGTAAGTATGGGGAATCCTTCTCAGAGGGCAGGGCCCACCACACCTGAGGGTCCCCAGTTGAGGCAGATTGAGTCAGTGAGATGGCAGCTCCGTCTTTGGTCAGCCTGACGCAAGAAGACAAGCCCCACCCCTGGACTTGGAAGTGCTGGGAGCCAGGAGGCCCAGGTTCTGATCTAGACGCTGCCCTGACTTGCTGAGTGACCCCTCCAACAAGACTCTTCCACCTTCTGGGCCTTAGTTCCTGTCTCCCTCTGTCTTGGGTTGGGTCCGAGGTCAATTGTATTAGCCAGAAACTCACTGGTTCCAAGTGCCCAGGGGCCTCTGGCCACTGGGGGGCAGCAGAGCCCCAGGGACCCCTGAGCCCAAGGGCTGGGCTGTCCAGAAGGAGGAGGCAGCTGAGCCGGAGCTCTTCCCTTTGGCAGCCTGGGTTCTGGCTGACGTAGACGGAGAAGTATGGTCTGCTAGCTGCACCCCAGGCCTCATGGCAGCCTGAAGATGTGGGTCTTTGTGATTATTCTCCCCATTTAGCAGATGAGGAACTGAGGCCTCAGAAAAGGTCAGGACCAACCCAGGACCACACAGGGAGTATTTGGCCTTCACACCCAGGGCCTGAAACTCAGAGGGGACACAATGAGGGGAGAGGTGGACAAAGATGACCCAGACTATTCTCTCTCTTGTTCTAACAGCCCTGACTTACACACCCTCACCGGTCAGAAGGATCCTCCAAGACCGCCAGCCTGTCCTGCTCACATTACAGATGAGGGGAACCAAGGCCCAGAGAGAGGTAGGAGCGCTCAGGAGAAAGACGGTGACCACTCAGTGGGGTAAAGAGCTGTAAGATAGCCAAGTACAGCGCTCGGGAGCCTAGCAGAGGAATTGAGTTAAGTATGGGCTATCAGGGCAGGCTTCCTGAAAGAGGCAACCTCTGAGCAGAATTGGAGTAAAAGGCAGATGAGAGCACCTCCAGGAAGGGAGAGAAGACTAAGAAGACCCTGAGTAGGCGGCAAATTTGGCAAGGCTGGAGCCCAAGTTAAACAGGCTACAGCAGGACACTGGGGAGGTGATAAGGGATCGGGCCATGAGTACGGACAGAGGAGTCTGGAAGGGAGGCTGGACATCTGGGGGCTCTGAGGGTGGGGGTGGCTGTGTGCACACTGCCCTGCGTACTGCGTGTGTCCACTCTGAAACAGCTGTGCTGAGCACCGGGCTTGCCTGTGGGTGGATAATCCACCCAAGAACCTCACTTTGGTACCGTCCTCACTCCCTAGGGTCCAGCTGAGAGAGGTGGAGCCTCTGGGAAGGCTGGATGGGGGGAGTGGGCCTGTTACTAAAGGGTTGTGGGGTTGGGGGAAAGACCATGAGGATAAAAAGGACAGTGAGAGGTGATAGGGGCCAGGACCTCACTGACTTCCTTCTCAATTCAGCACAAGTCACTGTCGCAGGACCCTCACTGCCCTACACCATACCCTCACCATCATCATGGGAGAAACCTCTTCTTGCATGCCCCCAACTCTGGGAAGCTCACCACCTCAAAAAGCTCTGAGAGGGAAAAATTTTCTTTGGCTCCTAAGTGTACCCTATTCTGTATAATTGTTAGCTCTGTGCCTGGGGTGCCCTGAGAGTTCTGCCTGAGGGTCTTCTCAGGACATCCCCTGGCTCCTGGGGTCTCAGTACCCAGTCCCTCAAGCAGGCGGAGAGTACTGAATGTGATCATCTGTCAGTTAGCAACCCAGAAAGGCCAGGGGGATTGGCTGCATTGCTCAGCTGGCCCGGGATTTGAGGGGAGCCTTCCAGCCCTTGGCACTGTCCCCACAGTTGGGGGAGGGAAGAAGGATGAGAATGGGGAAGCAGAAAGAGGAGAAGGAAAAGAGGGGAGAAAGGAGGACCAGGATGGGACCAGGAGCTTGGTTGCTAGGGACAACAGCAAGGCATTCAGAGATGAAATCAGATGCAGAGGAGAGTGGCAGGAAGAGAGGAGCTGGGGTCCGGGTGGTACATCCAGGACTTGGAGTAAGTGTTGCCCAGGCAGCAAGGACCCCAGGAGGCCCAGGTGTATGTGGAGGCTCCTGGTGGGGGTGCCTCAGTGGCTGTTCTGACCCCAACCCACCCGGAGGCAGGCACTCGGGATGGAAGCCAGGGTGGGGAGGGCTGGGACTGCCATATTTGTAATCTCCCCGCACTTGCTTTCACTCTTGGGGCTACAGTTTGTCTGGGACTCCAGAGTTCAAGCAGTCACCGAGGCTGGGGCTGGAGCAGGGTTGGGCAGGAATACATAATACAGCACTGGCAGCCTTGCCCAGGGCCCCTGGGACCTGCTGGGGCACCAGCCTGCCCTCACCTCCTCCCTGACTCTATCCAGGGGAAGAACAGTTGCAGAAAAAGTACAAGCTGAAGGCTCCAGACTTCTGAGGCTTTCGGATACTCTCAGCCCCTCTAGGGGCTTCATGTTGTGTGTTTGTAAAATGAGGCAAATAACCTTGCCCTTAAATGTGTTTATCAACAGTTGAGTCTATACACTTGTGAACATTCCTTGTTAAAATTTGCTGTTTTTTTTTGTTTAGTCACCCAGTCATGTCTGACTCTTTGCATGCCCATGGACTTAGTAGCCCGCCAAGCTCCTCTGTCCATGAGATTTCCCAGGCAAGAATACCAGAGTGGGTTGTCATCTCCTTCTCCAGAGAATCTTCTGGACCCAGGGGTCAAACCTACATCTCCTACATTGCAGGCAGATTCTTTACCACTGAGCCACCAGGGCATACACATGAACATTCCTTGTTAAGATAAGAAATAAATGGAGAAAAATTGAAAAAAGAAACAGAAGTCACATTTACGTTGCATTTTACTCTGTGCCATGGAGGAATTTATATTCCCATTTTCCAGATCAATAAACTGAGTCTGAGAGAGACCTGGTTAGTGAGAGCACTGGGAACTAAACATAAAACTGTGAGACTCCAAAGCCCTCCCCACCTCTCACAGTTGCTCCCACCAGGACCTCTCTGATGCCACCATTAGGGTAACCTCCCAGGCCAAAACTCTCTCTGACGTTCACATCTGATCTCCAAACTCCAGCTTCCACAGCATCAGCCCCTGCTCACTCTACCTTGCCTCCTCTCCCTAACCTGCCTGCAGGGTGAAGCACAATCCTCCCCCAGATTGGAGGCCCCAGTCCACCATGCAGTCCAATCAACTCCCTGTGTCCCTGCCAAACCCCCACATCCTGGCCTGTTTGCTTCCTGTCTGTTCCGGTTACTACTACTGTTGCATCACAAACCATCCCAAGATGTAGTGGTGTAAACCTCTGACTATTTCATTACATTCAAGAATTCTGTAGGTCAGGCATTCAGATCGGGTAGGGAAGGGACAGCTTGTATCTGGTCTGGGTAGTCTGGGGCCTCAGTGGCTGGGGATGACAACGTCTGGGGTCTGGAATCATCCAGAGGCTCCGCATCTCACATGTCTGACAATCGATACTGACTGGGCTGGGAGCTAGGCTGAGGCTATTGACTGCAACACCCACAGGGGATCCATCCACATGGGGCCTATTCGCATGGCCTGGGCATCTTCATAGCACGGTGGCCTCAGTCCCAATAAGACTTCTGACATGATAGCTTGGAGCTCCAAGAGTGAATGTCCCAGCAAACACAGTGGCAGCTGTATTGCATCTTAATTCACCCTCAGAAGTCCCAGAGTGCCACTTCTGCTGTATTCTATTGGTCAGAGCCGTCACCAGCCTGCCTAGGTTTAAGAGGAGGGACACAGACCCCTGACCCCAGGAACAGGTGGCCAGGTCACACTGCAGAAGAGCCTGTGGGGTGGGGGAGATTGTGTGGCCATCTTCAGAAAATACAAGCTGCCCCATCGCCTCTCTGTCATTGCTGTCATGAGTTCCCTTCCTCTCTGAGCCTGGTCTTCTCAATGTCCAGCTACTGATTTGTCTTCTCCAGAAACCCCACCTAGACTGGCAGCTACAGCTCCCACATCCTGAGGATGGAGCCACAGATACACGGTTCCTCCAAAGGGGCATCTGGTCTCCCTTGCTCTTCCCTGGTTCTCCGGCTCCTTCTCTTCTCTTGGCCACAAACTCGCCAACATCGTCTTCTGAGGATGCTCCTGGGACCTCAGCTCCCCAACAGGACCTGCATTCATGTCTTTTTGCTGACGACCACTCCCTTTATTTCCAGCTCCAGCTCTCCCCCTGAGGACCAGGCACCCTCACCTACCTACCAATTACAGGGTCTTGACTTTCCCTTACACTCAATACAGCCCAAGCTGGTCTCCCCCAGATTCCCTCCTCCCCCACAAAGGGCAGCCCAGATACCTGTCCCTCAAGCCAGAAACCCCTCTCCCTGGGACCCTCAGCCAATCCAACTCCAGGTCCTCTCAGCTTAACTCCCAGGCCAGCGACTCTCTCCACAGGACTTTCACCTGAATGCTGGTACCTGCTTCCTCCCTGAGTGTTTCTGGCCTCCAAGTTTGCTCCCCTCCATTACACTCCCCAAGCAAGCTCTTCCAACATGAAAAACTGATCTTGCTACACCCCACTGAAAACTCTTCCAAGGCTTCCCAAACGTTCAGGACCAAATCCCAGGTCCTTGCCAACACATGCAGGCTTCAGCAGCTGTTAGAATTTTTCCCTCCTCTCTAGTTTCAGCCATCACCACCCGCCCTCCTCCTCACAGCTGTGCTTGGGGTGCCAGTCCCTTAGACCCACTGCATTATGCTTCCTGGCCTTTACAAAGCTGCTCCCTGGAGCTGAAATATCTCTCCATGGCCCTAACCTGGGGAAGATCTGTTTATCCTCACAGTGCTGTCCAATAGAACTTTCCATGAGGATGAAAATATCCTGTCTCTGCACTGTCCAATATAGTAGCCAGTTGAACGTGGCCAGTGCTAAGGAGAAAACATTTTTTAAATTGTATTTACCTTTAGTTAGGGCTTCCCAGCTGGTACAGTGATAAAAAAAATCCACTTGCTAATGCAGAAGATGAAAGAGACCCAGTTTTGGTCCCCAGGTTAGGAAGATCCCCTGGAGTAGGAAATGACAACCCACTCCAGTATTCTTACCTGGAAAATTCCATGGACAGAGGAGCCTAGCGGGCTATAATCCATGAGGTTGTGAAGAGTCAGACATGACTGTGCTCACATGCATGAACCTTAAGTTAATGAAATACACAGGCCACACGTGGCCAGTGGCTATCATTGGTTAGTGCTGCTTAAAGATGTCACCTCTTTCTCGAAGTGCTCCCTGACCTCCCAAGCTTGTACTAGATGCCCATCTACTATGCTCCCGTGGTGCTCTGTTCTCTAAAGTGTTGGTCTCTTTGTCTCTCTGCCTTACCTGTGAGTTTGAGGAGCTGCATCTTATTCATCATGGTATTCCCAACTCCTGGCTCTTACTCCTTACTCAATAACTGCAGAGTAAATGAATTTTCTAGATCCAGATCTGGGCAGAGGATAGACCTCACATAAAGACCAAATCCAAAATGAGTCTGCTGTAGATCCCGAGTAGATGAGAGAGTGTATGTGTGTGTAAGTTTACATGTAGGCATGGCTGTAGACCCACCTGACCTTGGCAGGACCTGGGCAGGCTCCTAGCCAGCAGGGGATGGTTATCTCACCCACAGATGCTGGTGTGCTGGGCTGGACAGGAAGTGTGCCTCTGAATTGGCCTTTGTGAAAATCAAACCCTGTTTTCATCCTTGTTTCTAAGATGCTTCATCTGCATTGCAGATGAATCTTTGGGGAGTTGAAACAGAAAAGCTTCCAGTTTTCTGTGTGGGACCACCTGCACTCTCAGCTCTTTATTCTATAAACAAGGCCTTTGCAGGCACAGGGGAATTTGCCATTTAAATGATCCTTCACCTCCTGAGTCCAAGAATTGTTTCTTGGTTTATGGGGCTCTTGTTAAAGTTTTGATATTGGATTTTCTTCAGAAGGAGCCCCGGGCTTCCAGTTTTTTTCCACACGCCACTCCCTTCCCATCCACTCCACCCTCCCCTAGAACTGTCCACGCCTCTAGCTAGGATGGGTTCTTCTACCTCACCATGCCAGAATCAGGTTCTGAGCTAAAGAGAGGAAACAGGCATGGTTCCTGATCTTTAGGAGTTTGCTAGCAAGAGAAGGAACTAGTTGTCTCTCTCTTCTGCCCTCAATTCCCTGCAATCTCCTTTAAAAGGCAGAACTTCAGAAATCTGGCCCTGGACAAGTTCTCAGAGGCCTGATCTCTTGCCCCCATTGCACAGACAGAGAGACTGAGGTCTGGGGAATGTGCTGGACATGGCCACAGAGGAACAGAGGGAGGGGGACCACGAGTCCTTAGGCATCCTTGGCCTGGGATTCTGGCTGCATCCCCCCCACACACACCCCCCTACACACACACACAACCACTTGCCTTCACCTGGGCTGCCACACTGGGGCTCCATGCCTCTCTCTCCTTGGCGCAGGCTGCTGATGAACTGCCCCAGTTGTGGCCGTGCTCTCCAAGGAGGACACTTATTTAAAAAGTAGTGGGAGACCTCACCCTTTGCAAAGCAGTAAACAGTTCTCCAACAAGGAGCGCGGAGTTACCAAGCCAGGCAGTGGGTGCCTCTATTACTGTTACTGTGTTAAGAGTCTCTTAAAATGGCAATGAAAGGGCATGTCAAGATCTTGCAGCCTGCTGTGGGACCCCCACAGAGGAGTGAGACGCAGCTACGGCAGCAAAGTACATGATCAGCCAGAGCTTTCTGGAAAACTGAAGGGCTGGCGGTAGGTTGGGCAGAGGGCATCAGTCGCTGTTTCTGCGGCCAGGATGAGTCCCTCCCATGCTCCATGCCCTCTATGTCCCTCTTTGGGTGTCCCTCTTGGGGTGGGAAGAGGGACAGACTGCCCATGCCCTATGTAAGATGTAAAGGATGCCCAGGGTCCTCTTCTCTCTGTAACGGCCCCCTCACCTGTGAGGCAAGCCCCAGTCCCTGAAGGCTCCGGCTACTGCAAGGAGACTTTCTTGCTCCAGACGGCTCAGATAGCTTTGTCCCCAAATTAGTCCTTCCCTGCATGGCCCTATGGGCTTCCTAGGTGGCGCTAGTGGTAAAGAATCTGCCTGCCAATGCAGGAGCTGCTGGAGACACGGGTTCAATCTCTGGGTCGGGAAGATCCCCTGGAGAAGGAAATGGCAACCCACTCCAGTATTCTTGCGGCGATAACCCCATGGACAGAGGAGATTGGCGGGCTACAGTCCATAGGGTCGCAAAGAGTAGGAAAAGACTGAGCACGCACACACACTTGGCCCTACCTGCCTTAAACACTGAGAAGCCAAAATCGGAATGCTCGCTGAAGCTCAAGAAAGGGTCAGAAGGGGCCAGTGGCTTCATTTGTTTTAACAGTGAGAGCACTGGATGAGGCATTTTCCAGTCCCTGTCAGATATCAAGAAGGGTCTCCCAGCACCCACACACACAGTGTAGCACCAGGAAAAGAGATCCATGAAAAGCAAGCTTGGGAAGCAACGGGGCAGGATTTAAAGACTCTGGGAAGTTATACAAGTAAGTCTCTGTTTAGCATGGTATTTCTCAAGTTTACCTGACCACACTCTTTTTCAGGGTAACACCTTTGAATCAGTTGAAAGTTACATTTGCCTGCCTGTAACAGAGACTCAAAGCAAAAAGCAAAGGAGAAAAGGAAAGATATTCCCATTTGAATGCAGAGTTCCAAAGAATAGCAGGGAGAGATAAGAAAGCCTTCCTCGGCGATCAGTGCAAAGAAATAGAGGAAAACAACAGAATGGGAAAGACTAGAGATCTCTTCAAGAAAATTAGAGATATCAAGGGAACATTTCATGCAAAGATGGGTTCGATAAAGGACAGAAATGGTATGAACCTAACAGAAGCAGGAGATATTAAAAAGAGGTGGCAAGAATACACAGAACTGTACAAAAAAGATCTTCACTACCCAGATAATCACAATGGTGTGATCACTCATCTAGAGCCAGACATCCTGGAATGTGAAGTCAAGTGGGCCTTAGGAAGCATCGCTACTAACGAAGCTAGTGGAGGTGATGGAATTCCAGTTGAGCTATTTCAAATCCTGAAAGATGATGCTGTGAAAGTGCTGCACTCAGTATGCCAGCAAATTTGGAAAACTCAGCAGTGGCCACAGGACTGGAAAAGGTCAGTTTTCATTCCCAATCCCCAAAGAAAGGGCAGTGACAAAGGATGTTTCAAACTACCGCCACAATTGCAATCACTCACAGTAGTAAAGTATAATGCCTCAAAATTCTCCAAGCCAGGCTTTAGCATACGTGCACCGTGAACTTCCAGATGTTCAAGCTGGTTTTAGAAAAGGCAGAGGAAAAAGAGATCAGGTTGCCAATATCTGCTGGATCATCAAAGAAGCAGGAGAGTTCCAGAAAAGCATCTATTTCTGCTTTATTGAATATGCCAAAGCCTTAGACTGTGTGGATCACAATAAACTGTGGAAAATTCTGAAAGAGATGGGAATACCAGACCACCTGACCTGCCTCTTGAGAAACCTGTATGCAGGTCAGGAAGCAACAGTTAGAACTGGACATGAACAACAGACTGGTTCCAAATAGGAAAAGGAGTATATCAAGGCTGTATATTGTCACCCTGCTTATTCTAACTATATGTAGAGTACATCCTGAAATGCTGGGCTGAAGAGCACAAGCTGAAATCAAGATTGGGAAGAGAGGGAAAATATAAAATAACCTCAGATATGCAGATGAACACCACCCAAGGCAGGAAAGTGAAGAGGAACTAAAAAGCCTCTTGCATGAAAGTGAAAAGGAGAGTAACAAAGTTGGCTTAAAGCTTAACATTCAGAAAACTAAGATCATGGCATCTGGCCCCATCACTTCATAGGAAATAGATGGAGAAACAGTGGAAACAGTGTCAGACTTTATTTTTCTGGGCTCCAAAATCACTGCAGATGTTGATTGCAGCCATGAAATTAAAAGATGCTTACTCCTTGGAAGGAAAGTTATGACCAACCTAGATAGCATATTAAAAAGCAGAGACATTACTTTGCCAAAAAAGGTCCGTCTAGTCAAGGCTATGGTTTTTCCAGTGGTCATGTATGGATGTGAGAGTTGGACTATAAAGCTGAGTGCCGAAGAATTGATGCTTTTGAACTGTGGTGTGGAGAAGACTCTTGAGAGTCCCTTCGACTGCAAGGAGATCCAACCAGTCCATCCTAAAGGAGATCAGTCCTGGGTGTTCATTGGAAGGACTGATGCTGAAGCTGAAACTCCAATACTTTGGCCACCTCATGCGAAGAGTTGACTCACTGGAAAAGACCCTGATGCTGGGAGGGATTGGGGGCAGGAGGAGAAGGGGATGACAACAGAGGATGAGATGGCTGGATGGCATCACCGACTCGATGGGCATGAGTTTGAGTGAACTCCGGGAGCTGATGATAGACAGGGAGGCCTGGCGTGCTGTGATTCATGGGGTCGCAGAGTCGGATACGACTGAGGGACTGAACTGAACTGAACAGACTCAAGCATAATGGCTTAAATAAATTAGTTGTGTCTTTTACTGCTCCATACCTGGAGGCTGGCAGTCCAGGGTTGGTATGGTGGCTCCACCAGGTCATCCGTGTTCCGGTCTCCTCCTCTTTGTTGGTTTCTTCCTCAGCACTGCTGTCTATCTTCCACGTCACCTCGTGGCCCAACATGGCTGCTGGGCTCCCTTGTGTACATTCCAGGCAGGAAGCAAGGAGGAGGGAAGAAAGGAATCTGCGTACTCTTTCCATGTCTCTATTATAGAACTTTCCCAGGAGTCCCACTCAACACTTCTCATTCCTCATAGCTCATTGACCACTTCTGACTGCAAGGGAAGCTAGGACATGTAGTCTTTTAGGTAGATACATTGGCCCCCAGAAGAGAATGCTGTTACTAGAGCAAAAGGGGGAAATGAGGACTGGGTAGACAAGTGCAGTCTTATCACTACTTCTTTGTGTTTCTGTATGCTAGTAACCAGTTGGAGTCTGGAAGAGCTGGTTCCCATCCCTCTTTCCTGCCTGTGTTTACAGGCTGTGTGACCTTGGATAACTTCTTAACTTCTCTCAGCCTATATTCTTGTCTTTAAAGTAGGGATTATTATAAGGACCAAAGATATGAAGTATGTACTGGCATTTTTATAGACTGTGAAATGTTACAGAAATGAAAGGTATTCTTGTTTTATTTGTTCCTCTAGGTAGCCTCTGGAAGCAGGTAGGGCAATTCTTATCTCTCCATTTGACTGAAAAATAAATTAAAGCTCAGAGATATGAACTGACTTCTATAAAGAGGAAATCTGAGCTGTGTCTTTGTTAATAGACTGAACCTTGATCCCTGCCTGAGCCCGGAACTCACTTATCGACCAAGCCTTGATCCTGACATAAGTTTTAAGTTCTGATCTTAGTTTTAGATGAAACTTAATGCTGGTTATAAACTGAACCTTGATCCCCACTTGAGTCTAAACCCTGATCTTGATCTCTAAGCCCTAATAAACAGAGGACCTTTTCAACAATCTGGCAGTTTGCAAAAGATGTCTCCTGGGTTCCAGAGGATTGAATAAGGACAATGCTTATTCCCAAGCCTGGAGACCCATCATCCCAGAAAACCAGGGGTTTTCACATGTCTCCCAGGCTTATCCAGATATTGCAAACCAGGAGATACAACAAACCAAACCTGCGGCCCCCGGAGGGAGAGCTGAGCAGTTGTCCAGAGAAACAGGAGAAGAACAAGGCCTGCTTCCCTCTAGTAATTTTCCCAGCCCAGACAGCAGTAATGGGGAAAATATTGAAATTTAAATCAGAGCCCGGTAACCTCTCTACCCGCCTGCAGCTCGCTGCTGCTGCCACCGCCGCTTTGGTAATCTCAGGCTGGCTATCTCCTCCTGGGGAGAACGACAAACCGACTCAGGGATAGTGATAAATTTTCAATTTTATTTTAAAATATACCAGATGGGAGATTTTATTGGAGCCATAAATATGTCAAGAGCAATGTTGGTGTGTGATGGGCGATGCCCCCTCCTTGGGGCCTCTCTCTGTGTTTAGAAATTCCATCAGATTCTTAATAAGAGGCTCCAGTTCGACTGCAGCAAAATAGTCTCTATATTAAAGCAATTGAATTTCCATTTGCCAGACATCTTGTGCTTTAAGCTTCCAGGTTCCAGGGGTGTGGGGTTGCTAAGCCGATTCTAAATGAACCTAAACTAATAACTGCACAGCACGCTGGGGGCTGTGAAAAGAGTGGGAGGGGAGGGGAGGCGGGGAAGGGGAGGGAAGGGGAGGGGACACCACCAATCACAGACCTGGGGTAGGGAACGGAGGGACTACCTTCACCTCTCCAGATTCAGAGCCAGCCGGGCATGAATACCCCCAAAAGACTGAAGGAACACTCCCTCTTTTCATCAAGGAGAGACTCGAGTCCAGAAAGAAAGCGATGTGGCTGAATGCTGGCCCCTCTTCTCCTATCATTGTTTTCTTTGCTGTCTTGGTTGATTTGATATTAAATTAGCCTTTTGGGGGGACACAGGGGTGGAAAGTTGGCCTGGGGCTTGTTGAGATTAGGGCTGGGAGGAGACCTGGCCCTTCTCCCTCCAAACTCTCCAAGCACTCTCCAAGCAGGAAGGTGTGTTCCTCCCGGTGGATTTCCTCCTATGCTCTTGCCCATGCTCTTTCCCCTGCCCACATCACCCCACCTCAAACCTGGCAGCCAGTCTCTCCTCCATCAAGTCACTCTTTGCTCTCACAGAGACCCTAACCCTTCACCGAGCCTCAAAGCATCTGGAACGGGAGAACGGCTCAGGTCACAGACTCAAGGACATCAGAGGTCAGAGGATCCAAAGAAGGGAAAAATGAGGCTCAGAGAGGGGACATGGAATACAATTTCTCTGGAACAATCCAGGAGTGATGCCTACCCACAAACTTTCTACTTCATCCTGCTCCAGCCAGTTTGAGCCAGGTGTCTAGGTGACACCTGCCCGGGTCCACGCAGCTCCAGACAACATCCAGGTAGCGAGAAACAGAGCCTCAGCAAGATATCACCTTTGTCAAAGGCAAGCTGCCTAATCTCGCTGAGGCTCTCGTCTCAAAAATGAGTACACACTTCTGGGTCCCAAAAACAAACAAGAATAACAGACACAGTGCTACTTATACCTTGAAGTATCCAAGAGCTTAAATGACATAATTCATAAAAATTGTTTGGCTTAATGCTGGCCCCTAGCATAATAGCTCCCAAAATGTTAGCTATTATTATTCCTCGGTTATTATTATTAGTAGTACTTCCCTGGATGTTTCTAGTGGGTTCTACGCTCCCCTTGGATCCGTGTCCTCCCAAGTTGTCTGACACAAGATTCTATACATAAGAGCTGCTCCATGTCAAGTTAAATTGTTGAAACTGTTCCTTCCATTGGGCCAAGACACGGACTCTAGAGGAAGTCAGAGCAGATTCAAGTCCTGGTTTTTCATTTTTTTGATCTGCGTGCTCAGTGTCTACTTTGAGCCTCAATTTCTTTATCTGTGAAATGGGTTAGTGATCCTTTTCCTGCCTTGCTTTCAAGGACCAGACCTAGAGACTCCTCTCTTAAACTGTACTCTTTCTGCTTCCCCCAGTCTGTCTTGTCACCTGAGTCTTTCTCAGCAGCCCCACATGTCTGAGCCCCGAGGGGATCCTGAGAAAGGCAGGGCTGGGGTCGGCTCTCACCACCTATCCCATCTCCCCCACCCTAACCTGATCGTGCATGTCCAGGATGCTGTGTGCTGCCCTCCAGGGCTCTGCTGCTGAAGATGGACTCCTGGCCGATATCGTGGCAGTGACCTCCTCGTTTTACATGAGATGCTGGTGCTACAGATCTGATGATGCAGCTGGACGGCATGGGCACATGGAATCCAGTAACAGGGACCACGGCCAACCCCACCATGGGGGCAACCCCACCAGATGATGACTAAATTCTCATTTACGGGGATAGTAGTTCTATCTTCTGAATGTGGAAATGTGCTTCTCTTTCAGGAGATGGTCATAGCTTTCATCAGAGGGATTCTAGAGCCCAAGAGTGTTTAAAACCAGGAGATTAGTTCTCCACCCAGGGTCTGCCTGCTACCCCACCCCACACACTCACACCTGATGGGGATAAGATGTAGGAAGAGGATGCACACACACCTGAAAGTGCATGTATCCCACCCCTTGGCAAGCCTTGGACAGGATTGCGAGGGCTGCCTGACACCCACGAGGTGAAACCTACAGGTGCTCAGGAAAGGGCCGAGTCTGAGTCTTCACAGCCTTGGACAAGCTCCTGTTCCTCTGTGGGGTCAGCGGCCAACCCATTGACCTCCAAAGTCCCTGCTGGCTCTGTTGTCCTCTACTCTGGTGGTACCCCTTTCACTAGTGAGGGGCGTCTGATGGCCCAGTGCTCCATGGTAAAGGCCTTTCCATCCCATTAACCTAGCAACAACTGAATAGAGTGAAGCTTTGCAGAAAGCTCACCAAATCCTAGGTTCAATGGCACCTGCTCAAGGACCTCAGTCTTCATCATCTTCCATTTTAGAAGTGGAGAAAGTGAGCCCCAGGGAAGTCAGATGATCTGTCTAGCATTGATGTCACATAGCAAGGATGTGGGGGGCTGCCTGGGATGGAGAGCAGCAGGGTGGGGACCTATGGGTGTGCTGGCTGTCAGGCCCCTCCTAGAAGCCATCTCTTCAGAAGCTGCAGTCCTGTGAGAGGCCAGGACACCTAGTGAGCTGAGGCTCCGAGTCGAGGCACATGCTCAAGATTACACAGCCAACAGGACAGAGGTGAGGCTCCAACCTAAGTGTCGGAAGACTTCGTTTCCTGGTCCCCAAACAAAGGAACACATGGTTACCCTGCTTTGGGATGTACTGTAATCTACACACTCATCCATTCATTTGTTCCACAAGTATTCATTAAGTGCCTACACTGTATTTAGATATTAAGTGCTGGGGAGGGATTTGATGTTGATCAAGACAAACAAAAGTCCCTGACTTTTTGGAGCTTATATTTTAATGGAGGACAAAGAGGAAAACAATTTAAATAAGTTAATTACAAAGTGTCAGAAGGTGATAAATCTGTGGAATGCAACAGAGCAGGGTCAGGAGGGTGTGGAGGGCCAGGAGGAGGCAGTTTGAAGTCAGTGGCCAGAACAGGCCTTAGTGAGAAGGTAGAAATCAAGAATAGACCTGAAGCAGCTTAAGAAGTGAGCCAACCATGAGGACCATGGGGAAGGGGATGGCAGAGGAATGGTCACCTGTGCAAAGGCCCTGAGGTGACAGTGGGCCTGATGTACCTGAAGACAGCAGGGAGGTCAGTGTGGCTGGGACAGAGCGAACTGGGGATGAGTGGGAGGTAGTGAGGTGGGAAAGGTGATCGAGAGATATCATTAGACCTTGGCATTAAAATTGTCATTGGAAGGTGGGCCTTCACGGGTTAATCTGAAGATTTCCACCAGTGATGGAGTTGTGGGCTCTTGACAGCCACATGTGGCAGCCAGCTGGGAGCAGAATGGGAGTTGGGGCATGATCCCTCATCTCCCCGGGGGCCCCCTCTCAACATTTCCCTTCCCCCAGCTCTGCTAGTGATGTGTCCCCATGGGGGCCTGGTCAGCTGGGGTGGCAGAGGAAGGTTGGTGCCTCCCAGGGAGCCTTCCTCAGCCTAGGATGGGCTAGGTGCGAGCCCTCAAGGGCTTGGCTGTTACCAGGCCCTGTAGGAGTACTAAAAACCATTAGCCGGCAGACAAAATGCTCTGGAGGCCCATGAAGCCCACCGTGGAAGGCTGCAGCTAGGTTTGTTTGGAATTTAATGAAGGACCCAAAGCCCAGCATATCACTCTATGCTGTATACTCCTCACACTCCCCGACCCACCCACCAGGCCTTCTGATTATCTGACCCTGGGCCCGAGGAAACGCAGGCCCAGGACAGGAAAGGGCTTGTCTGTGGCCACACAGCCCTGGATTTCAGAGGCCCAGCTCAGGCTACCCTAGTAATCCAGACAGGACAGCTACAGCCCAGAGGAGGCTGCTGCCTGCAGCCCAGGCAAGACAGCGTGTGCAGAGTGGGAAGTGGACATCACCCTGCCGGTAAGGCTGAAACCAGGGGGTTCTTGGGTTGAGTGTCTCCCCATCTGCTTACTAGCTGTGTGACCCTGGAGAAGTGTCTAAACATTCCTGGGCCCCCAGTCTTCTATTTGTAATATGAGCATGGTCATACTTCTCTCTCAAGATTGCTATGAGGGGGAATCCCCTGGTGGTCCCAGTGGCTGAGACTCTGCGTTCCCAGTGCAGGGGGCCGGGTTTGATCCCTGGTCAGGGATCTAGATCCAGCATGCCACAAGTAACAGTTCACTTGCCAATACTTAAGATTCCCCATGCCGCAGCTAAGATGCAGCACAGCTAAAAAAGGATTTCTGCAAGGGTGTTAGGGAGTATGGTCTTGTTGCCTCCCCGGAAGCAGCCCAGCCAACATCAGATGCTGCAGCGAGTTCTGGAACCAGACGTCCTGGCTTCCCACCCGTCTTTGTCACTTACCAGCTGTGTGACCTTGAGTAAATAACTTAACCTCTCTGTGCCTCATTTTCCCAGCTGCAAAATGAAATTAATAATAGTCTTTCTTCAGCAGATTGCTGGGAAGATAAACGAATTCATCTATTTAAAGCACTTAGGCTAATGACTGGCACAGGGTTTGTGTTAAGCCTGATCACAGAACAACTCCAGGGGGCGCCTTTCACATACACATCAAGTACAGCTCATAGCGTCCCCACCCTGATTATTTTGTCTTCTTCCTACTGCCTGCCCTCCCTCGAGTGAGAATCGGTGAATGGAGGCTGCCAGACGGCCCCGTGGACCAGGTCCCCAGGGCAGACCCTTGCTGGCTCATCCCGACCATCGATCGCCCAGCCGCCCGTGCAGGCAGCGAACCAGATGGGCACTTTTAACAGCTTTTTAATGTGATGGAGCTCACTGAGCTTAGAGAGTGGGGGCACGTCAGGGGAGGCAGGGGAAGCTTTCAAGGTCAGCCAGCGTCAGCCTGACCTTGAAGCCGCGTCCCCTCCCGGGGAACAGCCCAGCCAGCTCTGGGAACCGCCAAGCCCAAGGCTGTCGCGACTGGGACCCTGGGAGTTTCTCATTTGTCAAGGAGGCCCCAGGGGGCCTGAGCTGAAGAAAAGTATTTAAAAAAAAAACACGGCAACGAAGAGGTGTTAAATGGATTAAAGAGGCAGGTGGCTGAGGGACTAGGGGCAAAGACATGTGAGAGAGAGGAGCCACGGAGCCCTCTGCCCAAGGTTCCTATGTTGGCTCCCACTTCTGTCACATGCCAGGAAAGTCCCCCAAGCAGAAGAGGCTGGCAAGATAAATGACTTCCCCTTCATCTCATTGCCTTCTCACAGTCTCCTCAGCAGGACAGCTCTGCTTGCTTTGTCCTGCAGATTAATAAAAATCAGGGTCGGCTCCCTGAGAGATGGCTTAATTATCAGCTCCCCCCACAGAGCACCTGGCTCCCTGAGGGCAAGAATCGGGTGGCCCCGGCTCTCACAAAGTGGAGCCACTCGCCAGGCCATCCTGCTCTCTTCCCAAGGCCTGCACACTCCCTGGAGAGGGCAGGCGTTCTCCAGAGACAGCTCAGCACCTTCACCTGGGCCCCGCCGCAGGCTTGTCTGGGCAAGACGAGACCTTGGCCGTTCCCAGCTGCTGCTTGGAATCAGGTCCTTGGCTGTTGGCCTCAACTCCCCCGCGTGCTCGGAGCATCTTACAGTTCGCGTAGTACTTCTGCTCCTGTTGTTAGCCTTGTAAGGCGGTGGCTGTCACAAGTCCACTTTACACAAGGAAACTGAGGCGCAGGGGGTTGGGACAATTTGGTAGAGTTGCTAAGCCAGTGGGCAGGGCAGAGGGGAGTTGGAATTCAAATCCGAGGGTTGGTTCCCAGGCCGGAACACAGCCCTCTCAGTGGTGGGTCAGGTTCCCAGGGACCCCAGAGAGAACAAGAGCAGGGGCAGCCCCCTCCCAACTTCCTTCTGCCTAGAGTCTGGGCTGTGGCCAGGGTACTGTGGGGAAGGAGGGCCAGGCCCCTTCCAGAGACATGTCATGGGAAACTCAGGGCCTCAGACATCCCTGGGTGTCCACTCCACTCCAGCAAAGCCCAAAGGGATGAGGGGCTTTCAGGCCCCGTGGAAGGCTCCCTGAGCTGGGAACCAGGCAGCCCTGTTCGTGCCCCAGCTCTGCCCTGGGCTAGGAGGGGCCTTGGATGGGTTCCTGCCCATCTCTGCCCTTGGTTCCCTCATCTGTGAAATAGCAAGTGAGGAGTGTGGACTAGAAGACCCCTCTGGCTCACACACAGAGAATCTGGCCCTCCACTTACTCTAAACTGGCCTAGGTGGAGGAGCTGAGCCCACCGTCCACAGCATAGGACTTCAGCATAGGGACTGGGGCTGGGAATTCAGGGACTAGGGTCCTGGCAGCAAGCCATCCGCAGAACCCAAACTTTCCCACAGATGCAGCCCAGCCCCCCCAGAGCAGGCCCCACAGTTCCCACTGCAGCCCTTCCAAGAGGAAACCGCAATGCGTGCAGAAGCCAGGCAGAAAATAAACAGAAAGCAATGTCCCTAGGACCTTGAGGCCCTGGGCCCAGCCTGAGGCAGCCCAACAGAAGGCAGCTATGGCCAGAGTAGATTCCCACTGAACCTGTCTGGACTAGCCTGCCCGCCCTCCCACCCCGGCCCCCCCCCACCGCCACTGAGGGAGGAGTCACCTGGGTCCTGCTCGGACCCAGAAAATGCTCTGCTTCCCACTATGAGTCAGGGGTCAAGAGAACAGACTTGGAGTCTGGTACAGACTCTGTACCAGGAGATGGAGTCAGCCTGGTGCTGACTCACTGGATGGGGCAAGCCCAATCCCTCCCTGGGCCTCACTGTTCCCATCTGAGCAATGGGTACAGTACATCAGCTGCTTTCTAAAGTCCTTCCTGAATGCTCAGAGTTTGATCCTAGAAGCTGGCACAGGGTAGTTGGCTAAGAAGGGAGAATAGAGGGGTCTGCCTGAGGGACTCTATCAGGAGGGCATTTAACCTAGGCCTCCCCATCCACACCCTGTTGTGTAGATGAAGAGACCGAGGCTTTCCCAGGCCAGCTACACAGAGATGGAGTTGGGAGTCCTGGCTTCAAGGTTCTGAGCCCAAGGCCTTGAGGAGATTCTGGCAGGCCCTGTGAAGCACAGGGCAGGCTGGGTGGTGGGCAGAGCAGTGGGGTGTGGACCGATTTGTCCCCGTCTTCTTCTGCCCCTCCCCCTAGCTTTTCTCCCAGGGCCTGACCTCTGGCCGGGTTACTATTAAGTGGAGGAGGAAGTGAAAGGGGATAGGAAGTCAGCTGACCTGCAGGACATATCCCCCAGGGATGGGGTTGGGTGAGCAGAGGGTGTGGGGGCATCTTTCTCCCCAAGCAGAGACAGAACCCGCAGTCCTGCCCCCCACCTCTGCCACCCCCCACCACTTGTCACTGCCCGGGTCGTCCCTGGCCCTCCAAAGGACTTTCACAAGCAGCCTTCTGAGTAGGAGAGTCCCAGCCAAAGTCCCTCAAGTGGACAGCATTCTCACTCCTGAGCCATCCTGTCATGGAGGACAGTCATTCCCATTTGACCACAGGGGACACCAGACTCACCCATTTCACAGAGTTGGTGAGGGAAGCCTTAGGTTCAGGCTCCAGCCTTCAAACTCCAAGTTCAGTTCTGACTCTACGCAGAAGGTGTCTGCTTCAGCACCCAGCCCAGGCCCAGCACACAGGGAAGTTCTGACAGCATCATTCCTACCTGGGCTCAGATCTTTCCAGGGCGTGTCTTTCTGCCGGTTTCCACCCCCCCACGCTCCTCCCGCGACTCCTGAAAGTCTCCTTCTTGGGACTTTCATAGGACACAGGTGCAGAGCACTCAGACTCCCCTCCCTAGGGAGGCTGTGGGCTTCAGCTCCTATTTCTAGCTGAAGTTCCTGTTGCCTGGAGTCAGGGCCCACAGCAGCCCTCAAGGCCTCGTGGAGTCAGGGGGGCACGGTCACACAGCCACAGAACTTGGAGCCGAGAGCCCTTCTCCCTGCTGAGCAGGCTAAAGCCTTAATCCCCTTACACAAAGCCCGCTGAATCCTTCCTGGAAGGAAGGCGGTGGGGGCACAAATTGGCTTATTCCACTGATGCAGAGAGGCTTGCTCCCATGAGGACCAGCGGTTGCATCCCTGCACGTGGCTGCAGGCTCCCTTTCGCCAGCACACACATCCCTCACTCCCTGTTACCCACCCCCGCCCCCTGCATCCAGGCCTCCCGGGACCCTTGCAGTCAGGAATATGGAAATTCCACACTGGTGTCTTTCCCTCCTTCCAGGATGGCTGTCTGGGGATGGACAGGTCTGGGATGCCAAGTTCATAAATTGACCTGATGGTTTAGCCTAGGGGTGGGGTATCTGATAGGAACTGCTGAGGAAGACACAGTCCGAGAGTAACATATACACTGAAAATACACACTTCCCAGAAAATGGTGACATGGGGGATGCTTCTCTTCAGTCCCTTCACCCACTTTCCATAGCCCTATGCAGAGACCTTCCTGGTCAGAAGAAAAATGTTTAGCAAACTCTCTTCCAATAAAATTTCAGACCAGCTGGAGCTAGAGTAGCCTCAAAGGAAGAGACAGCAACTGATGGAAATTTAGGCATTCTCAAAACAGATAATTTTTTAAAGAGAGAGAGAGAGATAATTTGGATCAGAAACCTTTTCTGGTGTTCTTAAAAGCCCAAGGTTATGTTTCTACCCATGTATGTGAGTGAGGGCAAGACAGTGTTGGTAGCACAGAGGGAGACAGTCAGTGCCGTGAAAACACAGATCCACACAAAGACTTGTGCAGGAAGATCCATAGTGGGGTCATTCATAACAATGAATGAAATAACCCCAAACTCGGAACAACCCCAATGTCCATCAACTTTGGATAGACCATGGTACATTGACACAATGGAATACTACTCGGCTGTCTAAAGGAATGAACTGCTGATACGTGTAAGCACATGGATGAATCTGAGTCTTTACGCTGAGTTTGAAAGCAGCCAGGCACCAATGAGGACATACTGCATGATTCCACTGATGTGAAAGGCCATAATGGGTTTGGTGATAGAAATCAGAAGACTGGTTACCTCAGGGTGGAAGAGGGGGTGACAGGAAGGAGGCATGAGAGAACTTTCTGGAGTGATGTGACAGAAGCATTCTGTATCTTGATTGGGGTGGTGGGTGTTATGTATGTGGACAACTGTCAAGGGTGCAATGGTACCCTTAAGGCTGTATAAAGATTTTATCTCAATAAATAAATATGTAAATAATAATATAAGCATGCCAAATAGCATTTAGTCAGTTAAATCTTTATTTGAAATAATTGTAAATGTACAGCAAAGTTGTAAGACCAAGCCAAAGAACTCCCATTTATCCTTCACCCATATTCTTTAACAACTAACATTTACATTTATCCCACCATTCTCTCTGTGTGTATATATACATATTATTATAATTACAATATATACAAGTATACACAAGTATGGCTTCCCTGTGGTTCAGCGGTAAAGAATCCACCTGCATTACAGGAGGCACAGGAGGTGTGGTTTGATCCCTGGGTCGAGACAATCCCCTGGAGGAGGGCATGGCAACCTGCTCGAGTATTCTTCTCTGGAGAATCCCATGGACAGAGGAGCCTGGTGGGCTACAGTCCATAGGTTTGCAACGAGTCAGACACCAATGAAGGGACTAAACATGCACACACTCATACACATACATGTTTTTTTCTGAGCCATTTGAGAGTAGGCTGCCTGATCACTTTGAGACTCATCCATGTAGTTGCATGTATCAGCAATTCATTGTTTTCTATTGCTCAGTAGTATTTCATTATATCAAAGTACCAAAGTTTACCCATTGTTGATGGACATTAGGGTTGTTCCTAGCTTTTGGTTAAGCCTGCTGTGAATATTACCTCCCAATAGTTCAGTGCATAGTTCCCGAGAACAAGGATATTTTCTTGTTTCTGTTATCAAAATTGGAATATTAACATTAATAGAATATTGCCTAATCCATAGACCTTTTTACTAAAATTTTGCTATTTGTCCCAATAAGGTCTTTTATTAAAAAAAAATTTTTTTCTGATCCAGGATTGGATCCAAGATCACCAGTTGCATTTAGTTGTCATGTCTTTTTAGGCTCATTTGATTTGGAATAATTCCTCAGCCTTTCTTTGTCTTTCATGAGCTTGACATTTCTGAAGAGTACAGGCTGGTTATTTTAATGAATGTTCTTCACTTTGGGCTTGTCTGGTGTTTCCTCATGATTAGATTCAGGTTATTAATTTTTGGCAAGATTATCACAGAAGTGACATTATGTTCTTCTTAGCACATCATCTCAGGAGGCAACTGTTGTCTGTTTGTTCTATTCCTAGTGATGCCAACTTGGGTCGCTGGTTAAGGGAAGGTCTACTGCCATAGAATCATGACTTTTCCAATTGTATTTAACAAGTATTTTGGGGAGAATCACCTGAAGACTATGAACATCCTGTGTATCAAACTTTTCATACACTAATTTTAGTGTCCATTGATAATTCTTGCCTGAATCAATTATTACTACGATGATGGCTAAATGTGATTTCCTAATCCCATAATTTCTTCTTTATTTATTAGTTCAAGTGCTATTATAAGGAAGAGCTTCCCCCTCCATGTATTTATTTATATTCATTACATTATATTTGTATCAACTCATGAATTCTTATTCACTGGGTCATAATTCTTCCCTATCACTATTTATTTTGATGCTTCCATGGTCCCAGATTTGGCTGCTGGGAGCCCCTTCAAACTGGCACCTGTGTCCTTTTGACATTTCCTAATTTTTTCCTGAGCATTTCATCACTTTCAGACTCAGCATGTACTTGCCCAGGAATCAGCCATCTGCCAAGGAGCCCTTGTTTGTTTTAGCAGAGAATGGTCCAGGAGGTAGAATATCCATAACCATATCTATTCTAGTCAAAGCTATGGTTTTTCCAATAGTCATGTATGGATGTGAGAGTTGGACTATAAAGAAGGCTGAATGCTGAAGAATTGATGCTTTTGAACTGAGGTGTTGGAGAAGACTCTTGAGAGTCCCTTGGACAGTAAGGAGATCCAACCAGTTCATCCTAAAGGAAATGAGTCCTGAATATTCATTGGAAAGACTGATGCTGAAGCTGAAACTCCAATACTTTGGCCACCTGAGGCAAAGAACTGACACATTTGAAAAGACCCTGATGCTAGGAAAGATTGAAGGCACGAGGAGAAGGGGATGACAGAGGATGAGATGGTTGGATGGCATCATCAACTCGATGGACATGAGTTTGAGTAAACTCCAGGAGTTGGTGATGGACAGGGAGGCCTGGCATGCTGCAGTCCATGGGGTCACAAAGAGTCGGATACGACTGAGCTACTGAACTGAACGGAACTGAACTGATATCTATTTTAATATCTATTTATAAACTCATGAGCTCATATTGTTACATCCTAGAGGAACATTCTTGTCCTCCCTGTTGCCATATTTGTAATTCATTTCTCCAATAGTGAAAAACCTAGATCCATGACTTTCGTCACATTTACTCATTTGTTCAGTCCTAGAACACAAAGAAAGTCATTTCAGAATTGATCACCTGAGCAGAGACATTGCTTTGCCAACAAAGGTTCATATAATCAAAGCTATGGTTTTTCCAGTAGTCATGTATGGATGTGACAGTTGGACCATAAAGAAGGCTGAGCACCAAAGAATTGATGCTTTTGAACTGTGGTGTTGGTGAAGACTCTTGAGAGTCCCTTGGACTGCAGAGATCAAACCAGTCAATCCTAAAGGAGATCAATCCTGAATATTCATTGGAAGGACTGATGCTAAAGCTCTAAAACTTTTGCCACTTATTGCAAAGAGCCGACTCATTGGAAAATACCCTGCTGCTGGGAAAGATTGAAGGCAGGAGGAGAAGGGGACGACAGAGGATGAGATGGTTGGATGGCATCACCGACTCAATGGACATGATTTTGAGCAAGCTCCAGGAGATGGTGAAGGACAGGGAGGCCTGGGGTGCTGCAGTCCGTGGAGTTGCAGAGTTGGACATGACTGAGCAACTGAACAACAACCACTGTGAAGAGCAAAACTGCTAACTTGAGTCTGATATTTTTACAGCCCGTTTTCGTCCTTTGTCTGGCTGAGCTGTGCTGTCCTGTCCTGTGCTTAGTCGCTCAGTTGTATCCAACTCCTTGCAATCCCATGGGCTGTAGCCTGCCAGGCTCCTCTGTCCATGGGGATTCTCCAGGCAAGAATACTGGAGGGGTCGCCATGCCCTCCTCCAGGGGATCTTCCCAGCCCAGAGATCGCACCCAGGTCTCTTGAATTGCAGGCAGATTCTTTATCGCCAGAGCCACCAGGGAAGCACTGTCTGTGAGTATGTAGTCAAAATACTGTGTTCAAAACTTTCTTAAAACTTTCAGCATGGTTATGTTATTCATTTGAAATACAGTTAGGTTTGTTGGTATGTATTTCATTTTAGGAATTTCCCCCATCTTTTATTATTGTTGCTGTTGTTGCTATTATTATTATTATTTGAGTACATAAAGCTTTAACATGGTTCCAAAAGTCAATTCTAGTCCAAAAAGTTATGCTGAGAGAAATACTTATGGCCCTCCCACCCCATTCCCACCCAACCTCTGAGGGTAGTTGATCTCATTAGTTTACCCTTCCTATATTTCTTTTTGAAAAATCAGTCATATAAAATTTCTTACTTCTCTTTCTTTCTGTCATGAAAATTTACATGCTATAGGTATATTTTTTACTTTGAGTCTTTCATTTAACATCACTTTTGGGGATCACTCTGTATCAGTTTATGGAGATTGTCCTCAGTTTTAAAAAGTTTGCTTGCTTACTGAAGAGTAACATACACACAGAAAATGGTGTTAGAAGTTCGGGACTTCTTTTTTAAAATTATTTAATTTATTTTAATTGGAGGATAATTACTTTACAATACTGTGACGGTTTTTGCCATATATAAACATGAATCAGCCATGGGTGCACATGTGTCCCCCCACCCTGAACCCCCCTCCATCTTCCTCCCCAGAAGTTAGGGACTTCTGGGGTACTGGTTACCAGGATGGTGGTGGGGGTTCACTTGATTAAGTTTTGCCCAGTTTGAATGCTGTATATAAGTGGGCTCACATAATGTTTACTCTTTGGTATCTGTTTCTTTTGCTTAGCATTATGTTTGTGACATTTATCTACCTGTTTCTATGCAGGGGTCATTTGTTCATTCGTATTGCTGTTTAGAATTGCACTGTATAAATATGTTAGAATATGTTTATCCATTATATTGTTAATGGGCATTTGGGAATTTCCGGTTGCTTTTTGCTTTATGGCTAGTACTGCTGTGAACATTCTAGTGCCTAGAATGTGTTTGGAACACAGTGGCAGAGTTGCTGAGTTATCAGGTATGCACATGTTCAGCTTCAGCAGATGCTGTTAAACACTTTTGTAAAGTGCTACTGTACCAGTTTATGTTCCTACCAGCCATGTGTAAGAGTTCCAGTTGTTCAATTCTGCTCCCAATTCTACTAACATGTGGGTTTTCTTCCTCACACCAAGCAATTCTGTGACACCAGCTGGGTCATCCATAATTCGACTCAGTTCTGACACTATCTCTTGGAGATAACATCAGATCCCCGGGGGTTAGGGGCTGAGTCCTACAAGACTGCTCCCACCACCCAGTCTCAAGTTCAGTGCTTCTGACCTGCTGACTACAGACTGGAGGAGGTTCCAATGCCCCCTCCTTGGTTTGATTAATTTTCTAGAGCAGCTTACAGAGCTCGAAAAACATTTGTGCTGTCCAGTTCCTAAGTCATGGCAGACTCTTTGCAACCCCATGGACTGTAGCCCACTAAGCTCCTCTGTCCATGGGATTCTCCAGGCAAGAATACTGGAGTGGGTTGCCATACCCTCCTCCAGGGGATCTTCCTGACCCAGGGATTGAACCCGAGTCTCCTGTGTCTCCTGCATTGCAGGCAGGTTCTTTACCTACTGAGCCACCAGGGAAGCCCCCAAAACATTTACTAACTAGATTATTGGTTTATAATGAAAAGGTTTAACTCAGGAACAGCCAGATGGAAGAGATAGGAAGGGTAAGGTGATGTGGGGGAGGGCGCAGAACCAGCATGTTCTGTGAGTGCTGCTCTCCCCATGCCTCTACATGCCCGCCATACAGAAGCTCCCAAAATTCAGTCCTTTTGGGGTTTTATAGAGATTTCATGACATAGGCCCAGTTGGTTAAATCTCTAGCCATTGGCGATTGAACCTAATCTGTAGCCCTGGAGGTCGGGGATAGGAGAGGGCAATGGGGTGGAGAATGGGACTGAAATGTCCAACTCTCTAATTCCATGTGGTTACTTCCTCTGGTGACCAACCCCCATCCTTCTGTGATCCCAGGCACTTTCCTAAAGTCACTTCAATAACATAACAAAAAACACCTGTACTCCTCTCATCCTAGGAAATTCCAAGGATTGGAGAACTCTGTGCCAAGAACAGGACAAAGATTAAATATATACTACTTATTATAAATCACAATATCACACTCTCCAACATCAAACAAAGAGCACGTCTCCCCTTTATCACCACCAAACTGGCCTTCTGTGAAAAGCAGCCTGGTATAATGAAGGGGCTCTGGCCTTGAAATCCGAAGACCTGGCTCTGCCAACCCTAATTGGCTGAGTTGTGTGATCTTGACTTATCTAAGCCTTAGTTTTCTTCTCTGTACAATGGGAATAATGGCCGTTGTCCTGCTTTTGCGACAGACTCCAACTGGCCTCAGAAGTGGTGGAGTCTCCAGGCCACGTTCACCCAAGCCTGGCTCCCTACTCCCCGGGCACCAGCTGTACATGAGACAGAGATACACTCACCCACATGCCAGTCCCATGCCTGCTCCTGTCCTGGGTCATTTTCTTCCTTCAGTGGGATCTTGTGGATTCCTCCACCAGAAAGCTTCCCTGATCACCTCCATCTTTCTTCTTTATAACGGAGAGCCTAGACCAGAAAGAGCAAGGCATGAACCCCTTTGCCTTCGGCTGGCTCCACTGCCTGGGATCGAAGGCTGGTTTCCAGACACAGGGCTGGGGGCCAGGGGACGGCCTGCAGCATCTCTGGGGCGCTTTGCAAACAACTGCTTTTTGGTGCAGTGCTAGAGGAGGTCATCCGAGCGTGGCAGCAGATGAGAAATAGACAAGCTATCTTTGCATACTTAAAGTGGCCACAGAGAGATGCAAGCAACTGCCACGTGCCTTTGTGTCAGTGAAGAAAACAGAACATCCCCCACGCAGGACCTCTGAATCCCCTCAGAGAGCCCACGGGAGTGTGTTCCCACCCTTCTACTCCTCAGCTCACCTGTACGTTCCAATCTGGGCCAGGCTTAAGTTTAGAAGCTCTGCCCCTCATCCTCTGTAAGGAGGGATTGAGCATGGCACCCCACCTAAGTGGGGTTCTGAAGTGTGTCCTTGCCGCAGATGCAGAGGGCCTTGTGGGGAAGCTGAAATACAGACACAAACAACGGAAAAGTATGTTCCAGCAGAGGTCCAGATGGCCTTTAACTAGAAAAGTGAAAGAAAGTGAAAGTGAAGTCGTTCAGTCATGTCTGACTCTTTGCGACCCCATGGACTGTAGCCTACCAGGCTCCTCAGTCCATGGAATTTTCCAGGCAAGAGTACTGGAGTAGGTTGCCATTTCCTGCTCCAGGGGATCTTCCCGACCCAGGGATTGAACCCGGGTCTCCTGCATTGCAGGCAGACGCTGTACTGTCTAAGCCACCAGGGAAATCCCAAAACTAGAAGGTGGATGGCTAATGGGGATCAGCTAAGAGGGAGGAAAGGTGTTTCAGGCCCAGGTTACAGCTTTAGTGCAGACATAGAGCTGGGGACCTGGGCATGTTCATGGGATGAATGATGAAGGCAGATGGTGGATATATCACCAAGGGCCTTGAAAACCTGGCTGATGAGGTGAGATCTTATCCCATGGTAACAGCCAGGGAGATCTGCAAGGAGATCAAACCAGTCTCTCCTAAAGGAAATCAATCCTGAATATGCATTGGAAGGACTGATGCCGAAGTTGAAGGTCCAGTCCTTTGACCACCTGATGAGATGAGCCAGCTCATTAGAAAAGACCCTGATACTCGGAAAAATTGAAGGCAAAAGGAAAATGAGGCAGCAGAGAACGAAATCGTAGGATGGCATCACTGACTCAGTGGACATGAATTTGAATCAACTGGCAGATAGTGGAGGACAGAGAAGCCTGGTGTGCTGCAGTCCATGCAGTCACAGAGAGTCAGACATGACTGAACAATAGCAAAAAAAGGCCAGGGAGCTACTGGTGATTTTAAGGGGGTGGGGATGGGGTGACATAATCAGAGGTGATCACACATGCTCACCTGTAGAAGGCCCTGAACCAGCAGAGTCTCCCCAACTTGCTTCGACCATTTGAACTCCCTTCCTTAGGAAGACAAAGACTTTTCTGGCACCAAGAGGCCCTGCTAAAGGAAAAACTCTTGATATCAGTGCAAACTTTGATGTGATTAGCTACTCAGCCTGTGATCCTTAGAAAGCTATGATTCCAGAGGCCAGGTCCAGGCTATGTGTTTGTGAGACTTGTTGTTGTTCAGTCACTCATCTGTTGTTTAGTCCTTCAATGACTGACTCATTGTTCAGTTATTTCCAACTCTTTGTGACCCTATGGACTGCAGCATGCCAGGCTTCCCTGTCCTGTACCATCTCCCTGAGTTTGTGAGGGTGGGCGAAGGACATATTTGTTAATCATCAGCCAGTGCCAGTCAGCATGCTCAGTGTTCTATGTTCAATATCTCACTGTTTGTAACAGCTCTATTAGAAAGGGATTAGTCCTATTTCACAGATGAAGAAACTGAGGTCTGGGGCAGGCTAAATTATCCATGCAGTGAGTCTGTCCACACAGCCTGACCCTGTGATGATGCCCCAGGCAAGGTGTGTGTGACTCCCTCCTCCAGAAGTCTGGTGTGGAGGGGAGTCTGGGCCTAGTGCCTACTCGGTCCCTGTGGTACAGTCCCAGGCCCTCCAAATGCCCTTCCCCAAAGAGCTGCCCTGGTGATCTCCCCAGCTGAGTGCGCCTGCTCAAAGGTGCAGGGTTGCAGCCTTTTCACAGCACAACACAAGACGTCAACAGGAAGAGGGAAATTGTGTTCAAGTTAGACACAATCTTCTTGATGTCGCTGGGGTCCTCCCCCTAAGGGAGCATGTTCTGCAGTGTTTTATGCTTTTAAAAAATGCTGCCACATAATTCTTCCAACTGCCAAGTTTATGAAACAATATTCTCAGCACTCTCTTCAAATAGCGGACGCTGGGTGTCATTTCACTCAAAGGGCTGGATTCTCTGGCAACTCATTTAATAAGCTCTTAAGTATCTGTTATGGTTGATGTATGGCAAAAACCATCACAATATTGTCAAGTAATTATCCTCCAATTATAATAAATAAATTAAAAAAAAAAAGAAAGCCTATATAGTAGGGGAAAAATGAATCTGCTATGGGCCTAGCACCGTGCTAGGATGTGAAACTCCATCTGCGTGTGTCTTGGCTGGAGGGGAAGACGGACACTCAACAGGGTTAGAACCCCAGCAACAGAGGCCCGGGGTGAGCCTTGATTAGCATCTCAGTGATGGGCTGGGTAAGGTGAGAGGAAGGATACAGGGCCCTGGTGGAGGATTCAGACAGGTAGGTGGCCTGGACCAGGTCTTCAAGGAACATGGTTTTCTAGGACGGAGGTAAAGAGTGACGATGGGGAAGGGAATTGAGGTCTAAAGACTGGCTTGAGTGGAGAGCAGAGGAGAAAGGACTAGGAGGGGTGGGAAAGTGAGATGGCCCTTCCGACGGGCTGTGGGAGACAGCTTCAGTCCTGCAGCAGCGCCCCTGCCAATGCCCTGCCTTAGTTCCATTTACTCAGAGCCTTACTCACAACCTTTACAGACTCTTGTGGTTTCCCACACAACCAAGCTGTTTCACACCTCTGAGCCTTCGCTCACACTGTCCCCTCTTCCTAGGATGCCCGCATCCTGTTCCTCTTCTTCCTCTAAAGACACTGTTTGATGCTCAGCCTGGTCTTCACCTCCCCACAAAACCTCAAACTGAGATCTGTGCCTTCTTGGGCCCCATCCCTCCCTGGTCACAGCATTGTTTGTTTTCTCATCTGTCTCCCTCCCTGGATGGTGAGTGACTTTGGGGAAGGAGTTGGGTGTCGGCCCCACAATGAGTCATGAGTGGAGGGATGGTAAGCGAAAGAGCTGGGAAAGTTCACAGCATCGATGATGATGCAGCTGTGTCCATACTCAAGCTTCTGTTTGTTCTGCCACCATGTGAAAGTCATCTATTTTTCATCAAAGGAGAAAATGAAATCAGAGAACCATCAATTTCTCTAATCTGTTTTCCTAAGCAGCGTTTAGACTCTGCCGTGGTGTCTAGGGGGTCCTAAGTGACCATGACACTTTAGGCTTTCCCCATCTATGTGTGAAGCCACCTCTTCTCTGAAGCCCCATCCTGGATGGTCCGGCCACAGATCTCTAAGCCATGGTCACCTCATGGAACCCAAGGGCCTTGGAGCTTCCTCTTATCTTCACATGTTTAAATGAGACCCAGCCTTCCCCAAACCCCATCCCAGCTCTCTCTCCTCTAGCTCTCCACTTCCAGTTTCTTCCACAGCCTTGACTCCACAGACCAGCTACATGTTCCTTCTGAAGCCTCCACCTCATTTTCCAAAATGGTAGCCCCAGGTTCATGCAGATATGTTCTGTTTTGCCTACAGTATCTTTCTTTTCTTTCTTTCTTTTTTTTTTTTTGGCCACACTGCATGGCATGTGGAACTTCCCTGACCAGGTATCGAAACCCCACCCCCTGCAGTGTAAGAGAGGAGTCTTAACCACTGGACCACCAGGGAATTCCTTGCTGTGGTATCTTTTTAAAAGTTTAAATTAGTTGCTAAACATTTGAAAATCAACAGATTTGCATAAGTGAATTCACTTTATAATAGTTTTTCAAGTTGTACACTTAGAATTCATGCACTTTTCTGTATGTATACTTCAATTAAAAATGTTCTTTTAATCTGCAGATTTCATATTCAAAATCCTGATTCCCACCTTTTCTTGAACACTTGGTAGGTCTGCACTGCTGGATATTTATTCTACATGAGCTCTGGCTGGCAGCTTCCTCCTTCACCAAAAACACCACTTTCCCCATTTTCCCATAGTCTCTACCACTTTATTCCACTCACAGCCACTTTCCTCATTTGTGTACCTGTCCCTAGGATTGGCATTCAAGCCAGTTCTCTTTGTATGCTCCAAACTTTTATTTCTCACTGCTTCCTGGATGTTCTACAGGTACCTCAAACTCAGCACATCATGACTGAACTCACATCCTTTTCCCCTGTGCCCTAAACCTCTCCCAGTCCTAAACGATGAATCATAGCCCACCCAGTCACCTGAGGCAAAGCCCTGGGCATCCCCGGGACTCCTGCCTCTCTCTCATCCTACTAACAATTCATCAACAACTCTCATGATTCTGGAACCTGCCTGGGCCAAGCCTCTGTCATCCTTAGCTGGGACCATAGGAGCTAATGTGGATGGATCTTCCTGCCTCCCCTCCTGCCTGTCAAGTCTGCTGAGCCCTTTGCAGCCAGAAAGGTCTTTAAAATACAACATGACCATGTCACTTCCTGCTTAGACCTTTTCTGATGGCTTCTTATTCTTGGGGAAAAATCTAAACTCCTTATAAGGAAAAAAAATCCAAACCCTACAAGGGCCTAGAACCAGGGTCTGTCTCTTTCCAGCCTTTTCCCACACTCTCCCCTATTTCCTCTCCATACCATACATTCTTGCCATATTTCAGGTCATTACCCTCCATATTTTTTTAGTTTTTTTAAGTAAGAGACATGATCTTTATATAGTAAACTGTATACATCTTATGTTACAGCCTTACTGATTTTTTTTCTCCAATTTTTTTCATTGTGATAAAATACATAAAAATTACTATATTAAGCATTTTAAGCATATAGTTCTGGTATTAAATACATTCGTAATGTTGTATAACCATCACTACCACCCATCTCCATAACTCTTTCATCAAGTGTAACTGAAACTCTGCACAACAAACAATAACTCTCCATTTCCCTGTCCTCCTAGCCCCTGGCAACCACCATCTACTTTCCATCTCTATGCTTTTGACTACTCTAGGAACTTCATAGAAGTGGAATCATACAGTACTTGTCCTTTGTTTTCCACTTAGCATGTCCTCAAGTTTCATCAGTGTTAGAGCACACTGTAGAATTTCCTTCCTTTTTAAGGTGGAATAAAACTGCCCCACAAGTGTAACCGTGATTTGCTTATCCATTCATCAGTCAATGGACACTTGGGTTGCTTCTATGGTTTCAGCTTCACTGATTTTTACATATGTAAACAGCCATGTAATCACTACTCAGACTGAGGCCCAGAACATTTTAGTACCCCAGGAGTCTCTTCATGTTCTTTTGAGGCAAACCTACCACTCCTATTATTCAAACAACTTTACCATAGATTAGCTTTGCCTGTTTTTGACTTTCATATACATGAAAGCATACAGTATGTATCCTTTTCTGTCTGAAATGTTTGCTCAATGTTATGTCTGTGAAACTCATCCATGTTGTTGTGTATATTAGTAGTTCATTCTCATTGCCATGCAGTATTCCACTGAATAAATATGCCGCTATTTATGCATTCCACTCTTAATGGGCATTTGGGTACTGTTCTAGAATGAATTGAGTCCTGCCAAAATTCATGAATTGAATCCCTAACTACCAACGTGACTTTATTTGGAAATTGGACCTTTAAGGAGGTTATTAGGGTTAAAAGAGATCACCAGGGTGGGGCCCTAATCCAACAGGACTGGTGTCCTTATAAGAAGAGGGAGAAGAAGTGGAAAGGAAAGGCCAGGTGAAAACAAGAAGGTGGCAGTTTGTAAGCTGAAGAGAGAGGTCTCATCAGAAACCAACCCCACTGGTACCTTGATCTTGGACTTCCAGCCTCCAGGTCCGTGAGAAAATACATTTCTGTTGTGAAAGTCACCCAGTCCATGGTATTCTGTTATGGCACCCTGATTAGACTTATACAAGTAATTTCTAATTAGGATCCATTACAAACAAAGCTACTTAAATATTGTTCTACATATAGAACATAGAGAACAATATTTGGTAGACATAAGCACTTCCAGTACGTCTCCTACATACGAACCTTCAAGTTGCAAACTTTCAAAGATGTCAGTGTGTGTTTGCATGTCCAAGCATGTAAGTTAGTTCACATGTCTGGTGTCCGCTATCGTGTGCATGCATCCTCTGAAAGTGTAGGGCTTTTGTGTACTTTACTGTGAGTACTGTATAGAGTGGGCTTCCCTGGTGGCCCAGTAGTAAAGAATCCACCTGCCAGTGCAGAAGACAAGAGTTTGATCCCTGGTCTGGGAAGATCCCCTGGAGAAGGAAATGGCAACTCACTCCAGTATTCTTGCCTGGAAAATCCCATGTACAGAGGAGCCTGGTGGGCTACAGTCCATGGGGTCGCAAGAGTCAGATGCAACTCGGCGTCTAAACAACAACAACTGGATAGAGTTCAGTAGCACTCTACCATCTCCCACCTCCTCTTGCTCCTCTATCCAGGAACTCTTCTTGCCTGTCCACTTGATTCCAGACCCTGCATGCCAGCTGCTGTATCGTCCTACTGTACTTTTCAAGGTACTGTAGTGTAAGATTAAAAATGTTTTCTTTATTTTTGTGTTTGTTTGCTTTTTATATATTATTTGTGTGAAAAGTATTACAACCCCATTACAGTATAGTGGCATATAGCTGATTTTGTTAGTTGAGTACCTAGGCTAACTTTGCTGCACTTATGAACAGATTAGACTTAATGAACATGTTCTTGGAAAGGAACTTGTTTGTATGTAGCGGATTTGCTGTAATTCGGCTGAGTATGTTTTCACAAGTGGGTCACAGAGTAGATACATTGGTTAAAAAGAAAGAGAGGAAGAAAGAAAGGAGGGAGGGAGGGAAGAAAGGAGAGAGGGGAAAAAAGAAAGGGAGGGAGGGAAGGAGGGTGGAGGGAAAGAAGGAAGGAAGGAAAGGAGGAAAGAAAAAGAAAGAGAGCTTATTTTTCTCACAAAACCACATTACAACCAGGGAAATCAGGATACTATAGTACTACCAACTAATCTACAGATTCAGTTTTAACAATTATCCCAATACTGTCCTTTATATCAAAAAGGTGCAGTCCATTATCACATATGGCATTTTGTTATCGAGTATCTTTCGCCTCTTTCAGTCTGAGACAGTCCCTCAATCTTTACTTTCATGACTTTGACACTTGCGAAGATTACAGTCTGGTTATTTTGTAGAATGTCTCTCAATGTGAGTTTATCTGATATTATTCACCTTTGGCAGGAATGTCACAGAAGTGATGCTGTGTTCTTCCCTCTGTATCCTGAGGAGTGGCTCCTGGTCAATTTGTCCCATTACTGGGGACATTAACTTTTAACACTTGGTTAAGATGGCATCTGCCAGGCTTCTCTACTGCTAAATTAACTAATAAGAACAACAAGTAAATATTTTGTGGAGAGAGAGTTTGAGATTATGTAAATATTCTGTTCCTCATGATAATTTTACCTGATAAATTTAATATCCATGGATGAGACTTGCCCACATCAAATGTTTCTACAATGGCTGCAAAATCTGGTTTTTCTAATTCCATTATTCCCTCTACATTTATTAGTTGGCATTCTGCTCTAAGGAGGAGGATTCTCTTCTCCCCATTTGTTTACTGATTTATTTCTTTGTAAGAATACAGTCTGATGGACTGTATCAGTATTTATTTTGATGCTCAAATTGTCCCAGCTCTGGGAATTTGTAGTGCTTCAAATTGATTTCTGTGTCCTTTAAAATTATTTAAAAATTTTTTTTAATTGTGGTGAAATACACATAAAATAAAATGTATCCTCTTAGATATTTTAGTGTAAAATTCCTTGGTATTAAGGGCATTTGCATTGTTGTTCCACTATCATCACCACTCATCTCCAGAACTCTTTTTATTTTAAATTGCTATTCCTTTTTTAAAAATGTATTTGTTTTTGGCTGCACTGGGTCTTTGTTGGGGTGCACGGGCTCTATGCTGCCTTGCACGAGCTTTCTCTAGTTGTGGTGCGCAGGCTTCTCGTTGCCATGGCTTCTCTTATTGTGAAGCACAGGCTCTAGGGCTCATGGGCTCAGTAGCTGCAGCTTGCAGGCTCTAGAGCATGGGCTTAGTAGTTGTGGTTCATGGGCTTAGTTGACCTGCAGCATTTGGAATCTTAGTTCCTGGACCAGGGATTGAACCTGTGTTCCCTGCATTGGCAGGCAGATTCTTAGCCCCTGGACCACCAGGGAAGTCCAAACTCCATCTTATAAAATTGAAACTCTGTCCTCATTAATCAATAACTCCCTTTTTCCCTCTCTCTGAGCCCCTGGAAACCACCATTCTCCTATTTCTTTGACTCTGACTACTCTAGGCAACTCTTATAAATGAAATAATATAGTATTTGTCCTTTTATGACTGACTTATTTCACTTAACACCATGTCTTTAAGGTCCATCCATGCTATCACATGTGTCAGAGTTTCCTTCCTTTTTAAGGCTGAATAATACCCCACCATATGTATGACCACATTTTGTTTATCCATCCACTCATCAATGGGACATTTGAGTTGCTTTCACCTTTTGGCTATTGTGAATAATGTTGCCATGAATGTAAGTGTACAAATATTTCTTTGAGTCCTCTTCTTTCAATGCTTTTGAGTATATACCAGAAGTGAGATTTCTGGATCATATGGTAACTCTATTTTCAATTTTTTGAGGAATCACCATGCTGTGTTCCATAACAGCTACACAGACAGTCCAAAAGTGTTCCAATTTCTTTACATTCTTGCCACTACTTGCTATTTTTGTTTTTTCATAGTAGTCATCCTAATCCCAGTGGGACAGAATCTCATTGTAGTTTTGATTTCCATTTCCCTAATGATTGGTGACACTGAGCACCTTTTCAGGTACCTGTTGGACGTTTGTGTATCTTCTTTGGAGCAAGTCTACTCAGGTTGTTTGCCTATATTTTAATTAGATTGTTTGTTTTGTTGTTGTTGAGTGTAGGAGTTCTTTATATATTCTGGATATTATCTCATTTTCTTTTGACATGTCCCCATCATCCTTTGAGTACTTTCCAACTGAAACTGTAAGATGTTTCAGCTGTTTAATTACTTCCCCTGCCTCACCCTTGGGAGCAGCCATTTCTCCAAGGAGCCCTGGTTTCTTTCAGTGGAGAATGGCATTTAGAAACATATCTGGGTTCCAGGTTTGCTCATTGCTCTTGGTTGGGGGTGGGGGGTGGAGCTGCTGTATCCAGGCCCTGTCAGTGACCAGAGCTAGAGAATATTTGTATGTGTGTACTTACATTTATATTTATTTCTATATCCATATATTGAAAACTATAAGTCATATCAATAACTCTATTTCTAATCCACCACCGGAGTCATTCTAGCTTCTTCCCTTTTCATATTTGCAACTTCCTTCTCCAATAGCAAGAAATCTTCCTCCCACCATCCTCAGTATGTTAACCTATTGCTCAGTCCCTCTGAGTATAGCCAATCTCCTGACCCCAGTGACTGCCACTTCACTTGGCCAACTCAAGGTTGCTTCACCCCAACCCCCCTGCTGCCTTCAACAAGTATCAGGAAAGAGGTAGGGGCCCTAATGGCCTGTTGAGTGAATTATTCAATTATACAGGAAGGAAGGAAGCAAGTGAGTAAGGACTGTGCTGGGTTTTAACGAGTGGGTGGACGGCTTCTGTGCATTTCTGCCCTATGTAATTAGCTGAAAACTCGGGGACTTGCCTTTAATGACCCCCAGGGCTGTGACTTTACCTGTGTGTCACTGTTCCTGGGAGGCTCCTGGGCTGGCCCCTGGGGCAGGGATGCCCACCAGACCATGATGACCCAGTCTGCTCTGGCTCTGCACTTGTAAGGCTGGAAGGATGCTGGCAGCTGCTGGAGGTGGCAATGCTGCCCTGGGCCCACCTAACACTTGAACCCTACCCAGAGCCCCTGGACCTGGTAGGGTCAAGCATGTTGCTGGGGCCTTGGGCCTCCCCCAGCCAGCCAGGGGAACCAAGTGGGCCAGTCCTGGGAGATCAGGTTAGAAACTGGAAGAGATTCATAATTGATACAGAAGCTCTTAGCTAAGCACAACCTCTTCACTATATTCACCGCCCCCCACCCCACGCATTTAAGCGTCACTTTATAGGAGCAAATTGTTTAAAGGTTTCTCTTTCATCCCAGCCACCAGAATGTAAAAGGTTTTGCCTGACATTGTATCCAGGCTTCCACTAACACAGCCACCTGGTGAGAGGATGCGCGCTAAGTGGCTTCAGTCGCGTCCAGCTCTTTGCGATCCTATGGACTTTAGCCAGCAAGGCTGCTCTGTCTATGGGATTCTCCAGGCAAGAATACCAGAGCAGGTTGTCATCCCCTCCTTCAGGGGATCTTCCTGATCCAGGGATTGAACCTGCATCTCCTATATTGGCAGGTGGGGTCTTTACCACTAGCGCCACCTGGGAAGCCTGAGAAAGAGGGTGCATCTCTGTCCAAAAGAAGCTCTGCTCAGGCCCACCACTAGGCTTCAGTCATTCTTGGCAGCCAGGCCAACTCATGCCCAGGCTGGCTCTCAGTCCAGGGAGGCCATAGGCATGGGAGCTCCCTGAGATCTACCACGTGCAATGCCTTCAGGGTGCAAGGGGAGAACCCTCACCCTCAGGGAACTCACCACAGTCCATTGGATGTCACAGAGCCCCACCCAGTCAGGGAGCAGAAGCCCTGCCCTGTTCACCCAGAGATGTCCTGCCAGGGACTAGGGGAGGGAGCAACAACCTAAGAGTGCTGAAAGCAGAGAAGGTGAGGATGACGGAAAATCTGGCAAGAGTCCCCAGAAAGGCAGCTCAGGCTTTCCAACAGATGACTGAGGCACATTTAAGCAGGCCTGAACCTTATATAATTTGGGGGCCCTGAAAGGAAAATAAAACAAAATTATGACTCAGAATTGATACAGAATCTTGGAAGATGTCCTGAATCTTGAGCCTCCTTGGCTGACTTGGAAACCTCCCCTGGCTACCAGCACATCCTTACCTAGAGATTCCTGACTGTCCAGGACCCTCCGGGCCTCACCTCCTCAGAAAGACTTTCAGAGCTGCCTAAGGACCTTCCTCTCTATTCAGAGCATGTGGTTCTGTTCATTTTTCTCTCACCCCTTCTACAGTCCTTAAGGGCAGGTATTATGTCTTCCCTGGGCTTCCCAGGTGGCTCAATGTTAAAGAATCCACCTGCCAATGCAGGAGACACAGGAGATGCAGGTTCGATCCCTGGATCAGGAAGATCCCCTGGAGCAGGTCTGGGCAACCCACTCCAGTATTCTTGCCTGGGGAATTCTACAAACAGAAGAACCTGGTGGGTTATCGTCTATGGGGTTGTGAAGAGTCAGATGCGACTGAGCATATGCATGCATTTGGCACTATGTCTTCCCTACATTGTCTCTAGTAGAAAGCAAGTGCTCGATAAGCATTACTAGAACAAACAGAAGAAAGGCAAGAAGTAACAAGATTTTGTTAAGGGGAGAAATACTTTTATTTATTTATTTTAAAAGTATTTAATTTATTTATTTACCGTTTTTGGCTGCCCTGGGTCTTCACTGCTATGTGCTTGCAGGCGTTCTCTAGTTGCAGAGAGTGGGGGCTACTCTTTGTTGTGGTGTGGGGGCTTCTCACTGTGGGGGCTTCTCTTGTTGTGGAGCACAGGCTCTTGGGTGGTTGTGGTATATGGGCTTAGTTGCTGCTAGGCGCATGGGATCTTAGTTTCCTGACCAGGGATCTGGACCATGTCTCCTGCATTGGAAGGCAGATTTTTAACCACTGGATCACCAGAGAGGTCCTAAGGCAAAAGATATTTTAAAGTTTAGTTATGTGTCAGGCAACTTGCATATGTTATTCTGTTCAGATAATCCCAACAACCCATTCTCCCTATCTTACAGATAAGGAAACTGAGATTTGGGGAGGGAAACTGCTTGTCTGACTTGCCCAGATAGTAAATGAAGAGGCCTAGATTCCAAATATCATGTTCTGTCCCCTTGTGGGTGATACAAGGGAATGAAGTTTCAGGCAAGAAGGAGAAGCTGGCAGAACCACAGTCTACCAGAAAGGAGACTGACTCGGGGCCAGAAAGGGGAGCATGGGAACCAGGTGGGAAGCCGGGGGGATGGGAGCAGGTATGGAACACACACTCAAGAAAGAAGCAAGAAGTCAATCGGAATCCAGCCAGGGAACGCTCCTAGAAAAATATGACCCCCTATGGCTCTGGAGTGACTGAGGTCAATTCAATTCTAAGGTGGTGTGATCATGTGATCCTGTCTGATCCTGGAGTGGCTTCCTGTCAGAAGAGGCGGAGAGGAGGGAGGCCTATGGAACTGGGAAGTGAGTGCACAGCAGTTTACAGTCTACAAAGAACATCAGTGTGTGTGGTTGTCTCCAAGAGCACCAGGTAAGGAAGTAGAAACAACTGTATCCCCTGCATGCACAGGGCCTGGTGGGTGGGAGGTGCACAGTTTGTCTTTGGTAAGTTAACTCAGGGTCCATAGAGACCAGGAAGCAGCTCCTCCCTGCTCAAACTCATGTCAGTTGAATTGGTGATGCCATCCAACCATCTCATCCTCTGTCACCCCCTTCTCCTCCTTCCCTCAATCTGTCCCAGTATCAGGGTCTTTTCCAATGAGTCAGCGCTTCACATCAGGTGGCCAGAGTATTGGAGCTTCAGCTTCAGCATCAGTCCTTCCAATGAATATACAGGGTTGATTTCCTTTAGGACTGACTGGTTTGATCTCCTTACTGTCCAAGGGACTCTCAAGAATCTTCTCCAGACCTATGCAGGGTCAGATGAAGACCTTTATTTATGGGACCTGAGCCTAGAGAAAAGAATAAAATGAGCTCCCCCCGCCCTCTTACATATTGTAATTTAAAATAAAGCTAATCCTAAATCACAAAATGAGAGTAAGAAGTCCTGCCATGGTCTGAGTTCTTCCACTATGACTCTACAACGATTTTTCAAAAATGGATCATCTCTCCAAAACTTCTCGTCTGGGGCATGCCCTGCTTTGCTGGTGCCAAGGCACACGCGGGGCCTGGCCCATCCAGCCCCAGCTTGGCCACTCCACCTCTTACTGACTCCAGTGTGGATCCTGGAGACAGGACCTTGGAGATGCAGACTGATGTCCAGCTGAGGGGTCCAGGAGCCTGGATTTAGACATGACATCATCACTCAGCATTCCTGCACATTCCAATCGATCAACCGCTGAATCTCTGTGACCTTTGGATTCCTTATCTGAATAATATACTGTAATAGCTACATTGTGAGGCTGGACATGAGGGAAAATGAAATGAGGAATGCAAGAGCCTAGCACGGGATCTTGGGCACCGTGCATGCTCAGGGAGTACCCTTAGGTTTCTGCAGCTCTGGTCGGAATGCTGGTGGCTCAGACGGTAAAGCCGGAGGCCGGGGTTAGATCTCTGAGTCGGGAAGATCCCCTAGAGAAGAGAATGGCTACCCACTCCATTGTTCTTGCCTGAAGAATCCCATGGACAGAGGAGCGTGGTGGGCCACAGTCCTTGGAGTTGCAGAGTTGGACATGACTGAACAACTAACACACGCAGTCAGAAGCAGACCCTGGCTGTGATGGAGCAGAACCTGGAAAACAACTGCGTTAGAGCGGGTGGGATGGCACGGCCTGGCCTGTGAGCCAGGGTCTTTCCCACACCTGACCTCACCAGACTGCTCAGCCTTAATTCTTGGCCTAAAACGGCTTCAGTCCCTGGGCCTGCCCCTCTCTCCTCCAGGCCACAAGGAAGGGATTAGTCAGGAAGTGTACACAATGGGCTTATTGTTATTACAGTAATAGCTTTGGAACTGGAGAATTCCAGGGGTGGGGCGAGAGTGCTGAGGGTTACTCAAGATGTTAGGGTAGGTTTTTTCCGAGGGAAACACACTGGGAGGTGAGCTTTGAGTGGGCTGTCCAAAGGGAAGCCCTCCCTAACCTTCCTCTCCCCCGTTCTCCTGACCTATACCCCCTACACCCGCGTGACCCCCCCACATCTCCCCCAACCTTCCCTCCATATTTCCCCCGCCTTCGCCCACCCCTGGGCCTTCACACCCTCTCTCTGTTGGAGGATTGCCCAACAGAAAATACATTCTGCCTATAACCACCCCGAACAGGAAGTGCCTGGAAATTTGTGTCCCCCAAGGCCTGGCCATGCAGAATTATCAACGCCCCAGCTCTCTTTGCCCCTGACTGGGACAACTCTGAGGTTGTCCCAGGGGATTGGGCCAAAGTCACACTCTGTGCAACTTCCCCTAAATTGGTACTTTTGTTCGGCTTCTTTCTCTTTGCTTCCCTGTCCCACTTCCCCATTCCTCTGCTCTGCATTTCTCCTCTAGAACTTCCTGCTAAATCACTTTCATAAAGATCCTTCACTCAGTAAGCCTCGGGGGAACACAGGCCCAGTGCAGAAGGAATCTGGGAGAGGTCTGTCATATGACTGGCTTCTGGAAGTTGTGTGTGATGTGTGTGTTCAGCCACCTCTGTCCTTGCAAAGGACACTGGCCTTTCCTCACTGGCCTGTCCTCTCTGTAACCCTGCAGTGGATGGAGGTGCTGACTGAACCTTCTACTGGCAGAGAGTAGGCACTTAACATACACTCTTTGGGGTCAAGGTTGGGATTTTCGGTCACTTCCTTCTTCAGCAGAGCAGGTCTGTGAGAGCCTGTGAGCCCCCGCTTGTGGCATGGAGCCGAGCACGCCCATTCCACAGGTGTGAGGCCAGCCTTAGGGAGGCGGGCCGGGCCCGGGGAACTCCATCTTTCGGAGGTCCTTCTCAAATCCTTGGCTCCCTTCCCAGAACTCCCACTTTGGGGGGGAAGAGAGGAATAAATTGTGTCCTAGGTGCCCAGCAACCAAAGGCAAAGTGGCTGAGTGGCAGTCATGAATAGCGTGAGCAGGGAGTCAAGAGTGCAGCACATGCCTGGAGCCTGAGCCGAGCGCAGAGATAATCAACACAATTGCGACTGAGAAGGATACTCCCTACTCCGACACAAACCACGCACAGGCCTACGGGAGGGGAGCCTGCTGGCAGTGAGGGCACAGGCAGGGCAGAGTGGTTAGAGGCTGCCCAACAAAGCCACCCTCTGAACAAAAGCGAGACCCTCCTTGATGTTCCTGAAACTTCTCCAGCACCCCACCAGAGAGGGTTGACCAGGATGGCCTGGGAGGTGGGTAAGTAGGTTTACTAAATAACATACAAGACACTCAGTTAAATCTGAATCTCAGAGAAACAAGATAGTTGTAGTATAAGCTTGTCCTCAACATTGCATAGGATGTACTTACACTAAAAAGTTATTTGTTGTTTATCTGAGATTTAAATTTAACTGGGTGTCCTGTATTCATCAAGCAATATTTTTTCCCCTGAAACCTAGCAACCTTAGTGGGGAACAACATGGTTGAAGAAACAGGCTGTTTCTCCCAGCAGTCGGCCGACTCTGGGTGACAGGGGCGCTGGCTTTCAATTTCAGAAGGGCTGTCCCAGGAGGGAGGCAGAATCAGAAGATGGAAACAACTGCAGTCTGAAATAGCATCTGGATGGCCTGTTCTAGAAGAGACTAAGTGGCCGAGAGAAGACACAGTGCTGATTACAGATCTGGTACCTGCTCCCATGAAACCTCCAGCAAGTTCGGCCTCTGTGCCTTGGTCTCCCTGTAAGAAATAAAAACTTAAAGTGGTCCATATTCAAGGACAGCTAGCCTACAGTGACAGCCTGCTGACATAATAGCCATTAGGGTACTTGCGTGGGAAAGTCCAGACAAAAGGAGAGTGGAACGTCTCGGATTTTGGCACGGACTCCTTCTATTGGTAAATTCAAAACATAAGAATGGGAATAAGTGTGCGGGGAGAATAATAAATCCAGGAGACATTTGGGAAGATTGTTAACCCTTTGTACTCGGCCAGTGAGGAGCTGGGGGAGGGACTTGCATGCCGGGAGGATGAAGAACCCATTGTAACGACTCTGGGTGTGCCTGCCCACCAGACACCCCATCTGCAACACTGTCCTTGAAGCCTCACTTCCCGCTGCACCTCATGCCTCTAAGTCCATTCTCCAGGTTTGGGCCGGTGAGTTTTATTTCCCACATCCCCATCTGTGCTCTCCGTGGATGTGCCTTCTATCCCACTGAGCCTGGCAGACCACATCAGCCTCTTTTCTGTCCTTAATCCTTTTTTCTCCAGTGTGATGCTCTGAGTTGGATGCAGAAGCCACTACGTCTCTCTGGTTGGCCCGCTTGTGGACGTGGGAGTCAAGACGGTGAAGGGGAGCCTTGAGACTAAGCCCATAGGACTCACCAGGCTTCCCAGAAACGGCCCTGCCAGGCTCTTGCTCCTGTAGCCCAGCATCTGGTGACTGGGTAGCCCTGGGACCCTGCCTGGAGGAGAGATGCTTCTGAATGGTCACTGGTTTCAGGATTCAGCCCCAGTGGAGGCTGAGGCCCTTCACCTTGGTCCTGGAAACCTCTGCCAGCTTAGCCTTGTTGAAGAGGGCAAAGCCTCAGAATAGATGCCCAATTTAGGCCTTGCTGGCCAGAACGTGCAGCCATCTGGAGCTCAGGCCCAGAGCTAGAAGGATACTTGCGGGCCATTCACACCTACTCCTCCCCACTATGCACATGGGGAACCAAGGTTCTGAAAGTGAAAGGCGTTTGTCCAAGGCCAGTGCAGGACTCTAGGCCAGGCAGGGCTCACAGCCCCTGCTCAGTGCTCAGCAAGCTGCCACACATGACCCAAGTCTTGGCATCAATCCACATATACTGTGCTACGAACATGTACACCCCCAATAACCCGAGACATGTCCCAGTCTCTGTGGCTTCATTGTCCCCATGTACACACGAGGCAAAGGAGGCTCCCAGAATTGCAGATATGTGCCTGAAGCTGGTGAGTGGCAGGGCAGTGTTCAGCCCCAGGCCCCCACCTGCAAGGGGCTTCCCAGGTGGCGTTAGTGGTAAAGAACCCGCCTGCTAATGCAGGAGACATAAGAGATGCAGGTTCAATCCCTGGGTCGGGAAGATCCCCTGGAGTAGGTCATGGCAACCCACTCCAGATTGTTGCCTGGAGAATCCCCATGGACAGAGGAGCCTGGTGACCTATGGTCCATAGAGTCACAAAGAGTCAGACATGACTGAAGCAACTTAGTACGCACTAACCCACCTGCAGATTGGCTGCTCCCTCTGTCCTCTCCTCTGCCTGTTCACCGAGCTCTCTTCTGCCGGTTTTCCCCAGGGCCTCCCTGGTTTCTCCTTAGAGACCCTTCTTTCACCCTTGTTCCTCTAAGGTTCTCCCCAACTGCACCTCACTGCAGACCCACCTTCCACCCCAGCACTCATGGCATTTGCACAGCTCTCTAGAGTTTACAAAGCCCACCCCAGGATATTATGTCACGATGGTGGCCCCAGCTGAGACTCCAGACCCAGGGAGCACCTGTGCCTCTCAGGCAATTACCCCGGAGAGGCCAGAAGGAGCCCCCATGTGCACAGGGGTCCCTGTAAAATGTCTGGCTGTTCCCCAGCAAGTGGAAACAGGCCCTGAGCCAGCTAGGCTGCGGCGGGGAGGATCCCAGGAATGCAGGCTTCCCAGGCTGCAGCTCAGCGCCTCTGCTTGCGAGCATCATCCCCACTTCTCAGCACCTGCACGGAGAACTGAAGAACGCCCTGCTCATCACCGCCCTGGGAGCAGCAGACTGGAAGTCCGGCTGCCGGTCCTCACTCCTCCCGGCCCCGCATCCCCATGAGGCCAGGCATGCAGCCCCTTGGCTGCTCCTTGTCCCCACAGGGCCCCCACCTCCACACACATCTACCTGTGCCAGCTCCAAGGGGCCCCGGCCAAGGACTCCTGACTGGCATGGCAGGGATGAGGTCCTCTTTAGGGTCTTTCCTTGTCAAGCTTTCTCTAGTTCTCCAGGGACCCCTGGGCCCAGAGCAGAGGGGCTTTTCACCAAGTCCTGGCTCACAGACTGCCCTGGACTTTGAGCCAAAAGACCTAAAGTGAAGTACCGGCTCTGCTGCTTTTGAGCTGTATTTTGGCAGGGCTGCCAGGTACAGCTGCGCAGGTTGTGTACTACCTGGTGATTCACAGCGGGGTTCAGAGGCAGCAGGTGTACCACCTGGGAGCTTGTTAGAAACACAGAATCTGGGGCCGCCCCTCAGAGTGATGGGATCAAGATCTGTTTTCACAAGATCCCCCGGTGATTCAAACATTGGAGTCTGAGAATCACTGATGGAGAATGCTCCTGGAAAGGCCCGCGCACACAGGCTGTGGAGTGAGTGACAGCCCTGGAGTCCTGCGACATGCTGGCTGGGCTCGGGCAAACCTTCCCTGGGTCTCATTTCCTGGTCTGCCAAATGGAGCCTAAAAATGCCTCTCTCTCAGAGTTGTTGCGTAACTCAATAGAATGAGGACAGAGCCTTAAGGGGGCTGGTCCCCAAGGCAGGGGCTCGGGTGGGCAGCCCCGCCTCTCCTGGGAGGTGAGCTTGGGAATGCTCACCACAATGAGGGCTTTTAGGAAAAATGGGATTTTTAGGTTGAGGCGTTAGAAAGGGTTTTTGGGACTCCTCTGCTCAAGCAGATACCCAATGATCGCTCAGCAATTTTACAGATGATTAAACTGAGGAAAGAGAGGTGAAACAGCAAAACCTGATGGTCAGTGGCTGAGCTGAGATTGGAGCCCGGGGCCTTTTTCATTTTGCTGCTGCATAAGCCCAGGCAGTCTCCTAAAGCTGTTCTTGCAATTTATCCATCTCTGCCTGTCCTCAGCACCTCATGGAGATAAACTGGAGGGAGCTGGATACAATTTGCATATTTTAAATAGAGAATACCTAAGCAAATAAAATGGATAGCTCTGTATCACACTTAGACAGGGGACTGTCAGGATAGGTGAGACCAGGCAAGGAGGGTTTCAGCACCTATGTTCTAGCCACTTGTAATGCTGCCGGGCAGTGCGCTGGGCCCTGTGGCACATGATGAACAAGACACCTCACCAGTCCTCACCTTTCACCCAATCTGGAAAGGACACACGACACAAGCAACAGGAAAGCCAACAGTCAGTGTGAGGCTTCGGGCGTTACCAACTTTCTGTGTTACTAGAGGGGTTTGAGAAGGATAGACATTATTGGGTGGAGCAGACATGGAAGATTCTAGAAGATGCCGGATTGGAAAGGCCTGAAGGCAGAGGATTTAGTTGGAAAGGAACAGAAAGCAGTAAGTGCAAAGGTGCACATTTGCAAGGTGTATTTAAAGGACGGGGGATGGCTTGACTCATCTCAGTCTGTTCCGGCTGCTACAGCAAAATACCAGAGACTGGGTGGCTTATAGAAGTTTATTCTCAAGACTGGGAAGCCCAAGATTAAGGAAAGGATGGCTTCAGTGGCTGTTGAGGGCCTACTTCCTGTTCACAGATGGTGTCTTCTTGCTGTATCCTCACACAGTGAAGAGGCAAGAGAACTCTTGGCTCTCTGGGATCCCTTTAATAAGGACACTGACCCCATCCTTGAGGGCTCCTCCCTCACACCTAATCACCTCCCAATGGCCTTTCTTTCAAATACCATCATGTTGGGGGTTGGGATTTCACCCATATAGCAAGCATTCAGACCATAGCAAGAGGTCAGGAAACTTTTTCTGCAGAAGGGTATTTCTGAACTAGGGGCAGGATAAAAGATGGGGCTGAAAAGTCTGGGTGGGGGATGGTACTCACATGATGCTGGGCACGGAATACCAGGTTAAAGAATCTGGTGTTTTTTCAAACCTGTGTCAGAGATAGGAAAGCATAATATTCAGACCTCCTGAAACTGGATCCCTCTTCCAAGACACCTTCTTCCTAGATAAGTGACTCCCAAGATCCCAGGAAGAGGACCCATAATTATGCCTTTCACTGAAAGCGGTGGGACCCGGTGAGGGAGGAAAGGTTTGGGGGATAAAACTGAGGGTCTGAGATACCTAAGAATCCTCTAAGTGGTTCAATTAAATCACTGAGGTTATTGAATATTTGACTCTGGAGCTCAGAGCTGAAGATGGAGATAGTATTTTGCATTCTGGGAACAGGCAAGCCCATTTGGGAAAGGAACGTTGGGAGAGAAGAGAACACAGCTTAGGACAGAGCGCTGAGGTGGTTCTATTTCAGAGGTCGGCTGGGGACCAGGAGAGCCTGGAGAGGCAGGAAGAAAACAGCAGACTGTGATGCCCAGAAGCCAGGAGGAGAGGGTGACTGAAGAGGGGAGTGGCATCTGTGTCCAATGCTACTGAAAGCTTGGGAGGACAAGACGAGAAAGTGTTTGGGGACCTGGTGACGTGGGGGTCTCTGATGACCTCACAAGAGCCAATCAGGGAGGAGGTGGGCGTAGGAGTCAGAGAGAACGGAGGTGACGCAAACCATTCTTTGGGAACGTTCTCACCTTTGCAAAACAACCGAAATTAAGCATTAGTCATAGGGAAGGATGAGGGATGGAACTAAATCCACACACTTTCCGTGAGTGCCCACTCTGTCCTAGGCACGGTGCCAGGCACAGGGATTCAAAGGTGGGGAGAGACAGGCCCAAATAACCACATTCCAATGTGATCAGCACCCAAATAAAGTGCCCGCGGCAAGCGGTATCAGCAAGGGGAATGTTGGAGCCGCCGCTTCTGTGTCTGGGGATCAGAAAAAGCATCGCAGAGTGGGCGCTAGCTGACCTGATCCTTACAGATGGGGAAGACGGAGGAACAAAAGGTTTGCCAAGCTGCGGGAAAAATTTCAAAGGGACAGAGTTCAGAAAGAACAGGGAGAGTTTGGGGACCAACACGTGGCCGGATCTGGCCTGATGGGGCTGGTGATGGTGGATCACAGGGAGTGACAGGGAACGCCTCAGAAAAGTAAGCTGGCCATGACAGAATAGGCCTCCACACCTTGCTAAAGAGACTGAAGTCTGTTAAAAGGAGAAATGGGAGGAAAAATACATTGGTTCATCTGCTGTGTGCCAGGCATAGAGCTACTACCTTATATGTTTTCAACATGGATTTTGCAACATAAGACAGACCAAATCCTGGTTTGCAAGGTATGACAGCTGTGTGACCTTGCATCCTTTAACCCAGCAAGTCTCAGTTTCATATGTAACAGGTCAAGGATAATGCTTATCATATAGAATTATTGCAAGGCTTAAATGAGATAATAAAATAAAAGCCACTACCAAAATGATAATTTATAATAGAGTGATATTGGCAAGATCAGACTTGCATTTTAGAAAGGTTGTTCTTATAGTGGTGGGCAGGACAGAAGGGGGCCTGCTGGGGAGGGGACCGATGGGCAGCAGGAGGGACTAAGGCCAGTGAAGAGCTATTGTAGAATTATTAATAATTAATCAAGAAGAAAAACAAAACAATGAGCTATTGAGGGAGCTCAGAAGAGAGCCAAACGCTGAGTACCTTACAGAAACTTGGCCTGGGGATGGTGAGAAGGACCACTTCATAGGAGGTTCCATGGCTGAATAAGGGGGGTTCCTTGAATGAAGGGGTGTAGGAGGACAGCGAGGGAGCAAGGTAAAGAATGAGGAAGAGGGATGGAGAATGACAGGCTTTTTAGCTTGAGTGGGCAGTAGAGTTCTTAACTGAGTTGGCAGATGCAGGAGAAAATGTGGGTTTGGGGAGACTATTTAATTTTGGACAAATTGAGTTTGAAGATGCTACAGAATACCAGATGGAGAAGGCCTGAGGGAGCTGGAAATAGAGATCAGGAACTCCAGCAAGGAGGGGCCTGGAGATTCAGATCTGAGCTGTTGACATGCAGAGGGGAAAGCCTGGCTCCTGGAGAGAGAGGACCAAGGTCCAGATGGCATCTAAGCAGCGGCGATTCTGGAAGGTCCCTAAGAATCCAGTTTTTAGATCAGGTGGGAATAATTTAAGACATAGCTCATACAGAACGTTGGTTTGTTAGAAACTGCAGGTGCTTCAGTTATTTTGATCTAGACCCAGAGACTCAGAGCTAGAAGGGACCACCTCATCTTTTGTTTATTCACACCTTTTAGGGCCAGGCAATGTGAATGAATAAAAGGAGAGAAAAGAAAACTGCTGCCTGAGAGTAGAGTGCCCACTTGGAGAGGTAGAAAGAAGAATGGAATCAGAAGGTCAGAGTAGCACAGTGAAGACCCAGTCCTATCTGCAGGCTTCACGGTGAACCACCTTGGGTTTTAGTGGAGAGATGGTCTGGAGATGTTGCAAGATGATATAGAAGTGGCCTGGTGTGGAATAACAGAATAGGGGTCTTTGTGGTACCCTCCCCCCAAATATTTATCCACTTTGGAATTGTGGTATGTCGACAGCTGATTAAAGTCCCCATTTTACAGATGAGAAAACTGAGTCTCCAAGCGATTCAAGAGACCAATGTTAAAGGGTGGCTGCAGTGGGTGTGAACCCAGGTTTCCTGGCTCCATCCAGGTCATGTATGGCCACCTGAGCTGAGGGAAGGTGGGAAACAGGACCAGAGGTGCCTGGGGACTGAGACCCACAGGTGGGGATGGGAAGAGAGGCACACCACTTCAAGTTCAAGTTGCTAGTTTTGCAGAGTGTAAAATTACTGCCCAAGTCCCAGAGAATAAACAGAGTTAACACCCCATTAAATACAATGGACTTTCAACGTGAGCTTGAGACGTGCCCAGATTGAAACTAGCTGAGCAGGAGCTGGCCCATGAGTAAAATGTATCACAGGCATTGCCTTAACATTTCCAAAAAAGAAAAGCCCAGTGCGGGGAGAAGAAAGCGCCAGCAGCAGCTCTGCAGGCTTGGGGCTGAGGATCCGGTAATGAAGTCTTTCTGGAAGGTAAGAAAGGGCTGTGTGCTGCATGCTATTTTTAAACCTGCTGGAGCAGCACGTGTATCCTGGCCCGCGCACTTTCTCCAGCAGAGGAGGGGCCCCAGGGAATGCAGCCAGGAATTTAGATGCTATTTATTGTATTTCCTTTTATCAGTCAAATGATTTTCCTATTTCCCACATAGATAAAGATCTTCCGCTTACCGCTCCAGCTTGTTGACCTTGTCAGGACTGCTGTGCAGTCTGGAAATTGGTCCCAGAGAGAGAAGGGCATTGTTGTGAGCGGTTTGTTTGGTGGTTGGGTTTTTCTTTTCCCAACAGGGAGGAGATCCGTTTACCAAAAAAAAAATAAATAAAAATTAAAAACCTGCCAAAAAACAATACGTGATTGTTTTGTGCCTTTTTGCAAAACTTCAAAGTTGTCCAAGCAGTGCCATTTGCCAGCCTCCCTCTGACCCCCACCTGAGTATCTCCACCCTATCTTTCACCATCACACACACATACACACGCACACACACACACACACTGCAGCAGTATCTCCACCCTACTTTCACCATCACACACACACACACACACACACACACACACACTGCAGCAGCAAGCCTGACCCCGGGCCGCTGCTGAGCCGCTGTCTTGGCAAGCGGAGGAGCAGAGGGGGCGGCAGCTCGCTCTTAGCTTGTAAGCTGAGCCAGTCTCTCTGAGGTGCCAGCCCCTAGGAGATGCCAGCATGCCTGAGTGGGAGCAGTAACAACTTCCCCTCGGCTGGCAGCCTTGGAGCCAGCAAGGCCTCCAGAAGCCGCATTCCCAGGCGAGGGAGTGGCCCAGGGCTGCTCTGCAGCGGGAAGGTCTCCTCCTGGGCCGGCCGCCCTCTTGATCTGGCCTGGCCCGGGCCTGGTGGCCAGGTTCGGGGACAGGAGCCGGCCCCGCTGTTCTTCACCTTCTCAGGGATGGGACCAGCGGATGCTGCTGGAGCCTGGGGTTTTATTATTATAAATCCTCTCCATTTTTGGCTCTTTTTCAACCCCAAACGTAAAGAGGGCCAGCTCGACGGAGGGAGTGCAGCCCCTCGCAGACCCAACGTTTAGACGGCAAGGAGCGGCCAGCGGACTCCGCACCCGCCGCGGTCCGCGGTGGATTCTGACCGCCGCCCGCTTTCCGGAGGCCCCGGGTTCTTCCCCACCGTCGTGGTGCTTCCGGGCCGGGACAGCAGAGGGCGCTGGCTCTCCTGACAGCACATGTGTCGCTGCGGCTCCCGCATCTGGAACCCGGCTCCACCACTCTCTTACGAAATACTGCTGGCCCGGGATCTGCTGTGAGACGCGCTGGCACCGAGTGAGCATGCACACACATCCAGAACTCCCTTTCTCATTAGCGCTATTTCCCCCTCAAGAGCACTTGTGGAATGCGGGGAATTTGTCTTGCCAAGGCGGCCAGCGCCTCTGAATCTGGGGCTTGGTCAGGCCTGGGTGGAATGTTCCGAGGGACCACCTCTGGTCTGAAGCCTTTGCCCTGCCCTCCCACGTGGGGTGAAAAAGAAAACAGAGGAGCGGGGACCACCCAGATCTTTCCCCTGAGGGGAAGAAAGCAAAAAATGTTTGGCCTTGACCTTCCACGCCTCCCTCCCAAAGAGATCAACTGCCCACATTTCCAGGTTCTTGAGAAACAAGATGTAATTCTGAGAAAGCATTCTCCTAAGTTACAAGCGATTGGAAATGCCAATTTGGTATGCAACATAGAGTCCGGAAAGGAGAAACTGGACAGGGGAGAGAAGGGCTGGAGCCAGGAAAGGGACCTGGTTTCTATTCCAAGACGGCTCCCTAGACTTCCGAGAGCTGCATGCATTTAAATGTCCACATTTCCCCTGCAGAAGCCAGTAATCTAGACTTCTCTTGG